>NC_134854.1:111522723-111822723 GCF_049852395.1 Peromyscus maniculatus bairdii
TGGAATGTTCTGGAAAGTATTGCTCTAGGCAGTTGTGTCCACTTTCAAACAGCACACTCCTGCCTCCTCCTTGGTCTGCTCCTGGGTTTTGCATATTTTCCTGGGTTAGGGGAGGGGAAATCTCAGTTCTTAGAATACAGCCTGTGGTGGCTGTTTCCCTCCAGAGCAGGCCCCATTCTCTAGCCGAGCAAGAAAATATGCGGGAATTCCTTCTCTTCTCTCCTAGGATGAGTGTAGTGTACCCTCGAAGACATTTTCTGTTCCTTGGTCCCTTGGGTTCCTTCAGAACACTGCCACTGTCCTGTCCAGGGATGGGAGCTACTCTCCCTTCTGTTATGACACCATCATGACCTAGAAAGCCCCATGGGTCCTGCTCAGGTGAGGTACTTTCCTCAGATGCTGGGTCAACACTTGGGCTGCTCTGAGCTAGCCCGAATTTTCTAAGAGAACCCAAGCTGGTCCACCTATGTTACTACATAGGAGAGATGTTGCTGCTGTGAGGGTTCAAAACATGAGTGCCCCCCAAAGGCCAAGAGTGCTAGAGGATGGGCCCCAACCTGGGCAATAATGGGAGGTGACGGAACTTGTGGGACCCCCTGGAAGGAAGTTCCTGTGCGTGTTCTAAAGGGGGATAGTGGGACCCTGCCCTTTCTCCTTGCTTTGCTGCAGCCATGAGGTGAACAACGTCCTCGTCACCAGCTCCTGCAGGGACATGCTGCCTCACCATGGGAGCAAAAGCAATGGACCCAACAGACTGTGGACTGAAACCTACAAAGCCGTGGGCTGAAGTGAACGTCTTACCCTTTGAGGTGATTGGCTCAGGTATTTTGTCACAGTGATGGAGAGCTGACTAACACAGATGCCTGGTCAATCCTCCCAGCCACCATCTCCACCAGCAGCTGTGGCTCCAGACCAGACCATTGGCCCACCCTTACTGAGGGCCCAACCCATGACCCCATGTCAGTAAACCGGCATTTGTTGTTTGAAGCTACTATTTTAAAAACTAGAGCAGAAGGAAGTTGGGGTATGAGGCTGTGAGCTTTGGGGGTCATGCTCGGTGCACCTTTGGATGTTGTGTTGTGTGGGATGTGGGCTCCTGTTTCGTTTGTCTGTCCAGTCCCTGTGACTGGCTCTTGCTTCTGGAGGCTCAGTGACTGTGGTACTCTGTGCGGAAGGGGGCTAGCTCCTCTCTACACTGGCATTTGGTGCCAGCCTGTCACCATGGCAGCAAAGATTGGTGCTACCTACACCACGGGGAAAGGAGGCTGCTCCAAGTAGATTCTTCCTGATCCCCAAATCACTCTCTTCTTGCGACTCTTAGCTGTTACAATTCCTTCATCTCCTGATGCAATTTCCAGAAGAAAATCCCTCGGCTCTTTTGCCTAGACTCCTTGAATTAACATCAAAACTATATTTGATTTGAATTTAGCTGCCAAGACCCTGAGTTTTGTTGAGGCTAATCCCCTGTCTGCTCGGCTTCCTGGAGTCACAGCTGAGGTTTGCCTGCAGTCACTCCTCACAGACCCCAGAGGCTCTGGAGGCACAGAGGAGCAGTCTTGTCCCCCAGCCAGCCCCTTCCTCCCCCAGTACTCTGCGCCAATTGTGATCCTGGCTGCGCTGGGCCCGAGATGAGACAAGAGAGCATCCCAGGCGATTCAGAGAAGACAGGAGAGTGGAGCAGACCAGAGGAGAGCCAGCATGCTGGAGTAGAGGGTGGCCAAGGGACCAGTGAGTCAAAAGCCAGCTACATAGTCCAGGCAGGACAGCTCCCAGGGCTGCTGGCCTGCTTGGTATGGTTGGATCTGAAATGCCAGGTAATCTGTCTTGATGGTTCTCAGCTGATGACACACAGGTCATTGGGGGAATGCTCCTGAAGAGGATTATTTTATCTCCAGACTCTTCCTCCTCTTATGCCTGCCACAGGTGAACAGTTTTCTCCACATGTATGTCCATTGAGATATACTACTTTCTAAAAAGGAGGACCAATTGATGGGGAGCCAACACAAACCTTCCCTCATTATAAGCTTTCTCGGGTATCTTTTCACAGTGACAGAACACTGACTCACACACCATCCTTCCACCCACCCACCCACCCATCCATCCATCCACCCACCCATCCATCCATCCATCCATCCATCCATCCATCCATCCATCCATCTACCCACCCATCCATCCACCCACCCACCCACCCATCCATCCATCCACCCACACACCCACACACCCACACACCCAGGGGCATTATCATGGAAATTCTAACAGGAAGTCCTTTTGTGGACAAAATGGCCAGGTACAGGGAGCACTGAAGCATCTTTGTGCACATCTAGACAGATGTGAGGCCAGTGTCAGCCTTAGTGTTAGGAAACCTTGGAGATGAAGAGAGACAGAGGGGTAAGAGGAAAGGGGAGAGGGAGGGAGAGAGGGAGGGAGGGAGAAAGAGAGCAGGGAAGGAGGGTGAGAGGGAGGGAGGTGGAGGGAGTGAACCATGTGACCCGGTGACGTTCTTGGACCAGGTGGCCCCTCTCCTGCAGCTGTCACCCTCTTCATGGTACACAGCATGGGGCTCTCCAAGTCCTCCCTTCTTCAGGATCTCCTGCATGGGTTTGTTCTGGGCCAGAGGTGGAGAGACAATTTTTGACCTGCTAGAGGACAGATGACATATGATAATTCATGTTGTGGTGACAGTGACCTCCTGCCCTTTAGTTGTTGAGGACAGCTGCCCACAGGACCTTGCCCAGCCTCTATGACAGCTCAAAAAAGCCAACAATTAGGAACAGGGAGATGGCCCAGTAGGTGAAGTGTTAGTTTCACAAGCATGAGGACCTGAGAACCCATGTAAAAGCCAGGAGCATTGTGATCCTATCGCTGAGCTGAGAGTGGTGTGTGTGTGTGTGTGTGTGTGTGTGTGTGTGTGTGTGTGTGTGTGTATGTGTGTGTGTTGGCAGCGGCGGTGGCAGTGGTGGTGAGGGTGGGGACAGGTGGATCCCTGAAGCAGGCCTGAGCATGTACATACGCACTGTACATATATACACAAGAAGGTCCAAAGACCTAGCCACATTGTGAATGGTTGAGAGAGGGATGGCCCCCCATGGGGGCCAAAGGGAGGATTCCGTATTGGGGAAGAGGAACCTGTCCAGGAGGGAAACTGCCATGGTCTTACTCCTGGGCTGACCTCCTGATGACCATGACCACCAACTTCTGTCCGTTCCCCGCCCCCCCCCCCCATTGCTCTATGAGATGGTTTGAGCAGAGGACACTTTTATACCCTCTCTGAGAAGCTTACAGTTAGATCACGACACTCTAGGTGTCTCCGCTCAGCGGTGTGGTGCCTTGGGTTCTGTCCTGTGATGACGGGCTGAGATGCTCACTAATTCTGTCTGCTCTGCCTTCTGGAATGTTCTGTGCTTCCTGGCTCTCCTCATTTCCGTTCTTTCACTCTGCTTACGCCACTGCCTTTGATTTTGCCTCTCGGGGGTAGGGGGAGTGCTTCTTGCATTTAATTTTGCTGGCTTATCTCTACATCATTTTTAAATGGACATATGCTGTGAAGCTGAACATCCAGAATAGAGCGATAGCTATCTGTTGCTTTCTGTGTAGATAGACACCCCCTCCCCCGCCGTGGCGCCGCCACCCCTCCTCCCTAGCCTACGCTACCCCTCCCAACAGGCTTGCATGGGTGTAACAGAAGGTTTTGCATCCTACTTTCTGTGGGGTTTTCCTGTGCAGCCCTAGAGCTAACTGTGTTCTGAAATATCTGCGCGCTCCTGCCCTTTAGCAGTTGTCTGTGGGGACCTGGGCTTCTGACGGGTGGTCTCCATGGCCTCCTGGGGCTGAGAAGGAGCCTACGTTTACTTTAACATCCATCTCAGTCATGTGGAGAGTCGGGCCAGGCCTTAAGGATTAACCTCTCTGGACCCTGGCTGCATCCCTCTTGTTCACGACTTGACCTGGAAGCCCCCACTGCCTCCATGCAACTCAGCCTTCTGCCTTTCTCCCCGGAGGACGGCCTGTCAAAGGTCCTGGACCACACGCCCCCTCCTTTCCTTCCTCCTCTTCCCCCCTCTTCCCATTCTCCCTCATCACCTCCTTTCCCCTCTCCTCCTCTGACAGTCCTGCTGTGTGGCCCTGGCTGGCTTCAGACTTGCAGTAACCCTTCTGCCTCTGACTCCTGACAGCTGGGGCGGTGCTGGCTCACCTCCTCTCTGTCGTCTCGTTTCCAGCCATCTTCTTCATGAGTGTTTTAAACCACAGCTCCAGGGGGGCGTCTATTGGCCCGGATGCCACCTTCTGCACCCCCAGTGGCAGATGTGGTTGTAGAAAACAAATGTGTCTTGAAAGGAAGCATGGCTTCACAGTCAGCATGGCCTTTGTGTGTTCCACTGAATGCACTTGATGAATTGCTATAGACTGCATGTTCCTGCCCCTGGACTCACACACTGGCGTCCTAGTCCCTGAGGTGAGAGCTCTGGGAGATGGGCCTGTAGGAGCTGCCCGGGTCCTGAAGGTAGGGCCCTGGGGAATGGAAGAGGACACAGGGCTTCCTCCCCTCCTCCCACTTTGTGGGGATATAGCAAAGGGTTGCCATCCATGAGCCAGGCAAAAGTAGAACCTTTCTCTTGGAGTTCCCAGCTTGTTGAACTGGTAGCCATAACTCTCCCTTGTTTATAAGATACCTAACCACCTCCCTGCCCTGTCTGTCTGTCTGTCTGTCTGTCTGTCTATTTCTCTCTCTCTCTCTCTCTCTCTCTCTCTCTGTGTGTGTGTGTGTGTGTGTGTGTGTGTGTGTGTGTGTGTGTGTGTGTGTGTGTGTGTGTGTGTAAAACAGGAGCCTCAATGGACCAGGACATAGACATTCTGGAATAGTAAACAGACCAACAGAAGATAAAATGCTACACATATGTCACCTGAAGCCATAGCCCATGTCCCCTGTGGTAGCTGAACCATCCTTTGGGGTACTGCAAGGTTGGCAGAATGCCAAGGAGGGCCTCTGTGAATGCCAAGCCTGAGTATGGCCTGCTAGCCTGGGAGAGAGGCAGAGGAATAACCTGGCACAGGGAATCGAGAAGCAGGTGGGGGTTTCCTCAGTGACTGAGAAGGGTCAGTGCTGGGGGTGGGAGAGTAGAAGCTGAGCTGGTGGGAGAGAGAGGCTGCACAGGGAGAGCGAGGTCTAACTATCAGTGGGATGGTGCTGGCAGCAGTTGCCGCTGCCTCCTGCCGCTGGCTTCAGAATGGCCTGAGTCCTCCCCTGTTGCCCGGGGCTCTTGGCTCTGTCTGGAGCCACCTAGCACGCTCTGCTCTTCCCTCTCTGGGTGCTGCTCAGGGAAAGTGATGATTAATGTGATCGTCAGCTTGACCGGATCTGCATGTAGAAGACAAACCTCCGGTATTCCTGTGGGGGAGTTTCTAGATTGGGTTAACTGAGGTGTGACGACTCATCCTGACTGTGGATGGCATCATCCCACGGTCCAGGACTGCATAAAAAGGAGAAAGTGAGCTGAGCACCACCATCCATCTCCTGCTTCCTGGCTATGGAAGTCATGTGACCAGCTGCCTCCCAGTCCTGCTCCCATGGACTGCACCCTCAAACCGTGAGCAAACACAAGCCTTTCCTTTCTGAAGTGGTTTTCATCAGGTGGTTTGCCGTAGCACCGAGAAGAGTGACGTACACAGAGACTGCGAGTGTTTTCTCTCTGCATCAGTTTGCACAACTGTGTACAAATCACCCTCAATGCCATGGCCTGAAGCCACAAACAGCATTTCTCACAGATCTCTTTGCCTGTGGATGTCTTCGGACTACAGTGTGGCTCAGCCAGGCAGCTGATCCCTTGAGGATCTATCTGCTCACAGAGCTGTGGTCGAGGTTACTGACTTGCTCAAGAGTTGGTAGCATACGGGCTGGTCCAGGCCAGCCTGGGGCTTCTCTTCTGGGTTCCTCAGCAGGTCCTGCTAAACTAGGACACACAGATGGTAAGGGGCTAGGTGGGCACTGCAAGGACTCCTGAGATTCTCAAGTCCACCCACTTCATCTGCCTCAGCAAGCCACAGGCCAGCAGACTGGAGGAGGGCATGCCACATCTTGTGAGAAAGGCTACAAAATCAAGGGGCAAGGGTGTGGGCTCAACAAGGAGTGAAGAATGGACTTCTCACGTCATTCTCCCCAACCCTGTCACAGGCACTGTGAACTTCTTTTGAAGCCATGTCTGCTAGGCCATCTCTGGTCTTCATCACACAGACCTCAGTGTAAGAAGTACCTTCCAGCCCAGGTAGGGTGTCATTGATGTGACTGACCCTGGAAAGGGCCACAGAACCAAGGGGTTAGCATGGCAGTAGTCCTGTGGCCAGGGGGCTTTTAAAAAATTTTTATTTTCATTTTTTATTTATTTATTTATTTATTTATTTTTGGTTTTTTGAGACAGGTTTTCTCTGTGTAGCTTTGCACCTTTCCTGGAACTCACTCTGTAGCCTAAGCTGGCCTCGAACTCACAGAAATCCTCCTGTCTCTGCCTCCTGAGTGCTGGGATTAAAGGCATGTGCCACCACTGCCCGGCCCAGGGAGCTTTTTGTGGACGTCAGGGAATGTCATTCATCAGTGTTCTATTAGTGTAACAGACCACCCAAGACTGGGGACCTGAAAGAAAAAACATTTATTTAGCTGGATAAAAACATTTATTTTTTTATATAAAAAAGAAAAAACATTTATTTGTTCTGGAGTTTAGAAGTTTAAGGGCATGGTGTCAGCTTTATCTTGGCCTTGGTGAGGACATCTTGGTGAATAGTGACCCTTTTATGTGAGCACATGAGATGGGGTGAGGTGGGAGGCTGAGGTGAAACCAACCATGGTCCCTGGTGAACCATGTTAGTCCTTTCCAATGACCTGATACTCTCCCATCTGGCCCCACATCTTTTTAAAGATCTCTCTCTCTCTCTCTCTCTCTCTCTCTCTCTCTCTCTCTCTCTCTCTCGTGCGCACCTGTGTGTGTGTGTGCGTGTGCGTGTGCGTGTGTGTGTGTGTGTGTGTGTGTGTGTGTGTGTGCATGTGCACGCCTGCATATATGTGCCTGTGCTCATGGTAGCCAGAGGACAACTGTAGGAGTCAATGTCAGCTCTCTTCAATTGTGTGGGTTCCTCTAGTTAGGAGGCTCAACAGAAAGCACCTTTACCCACTGGGCCGTGCCACTGGCCCCAGACCCCACCTCTTAACAGTCCCACCTCCTCTACACCACCACACTAAGGCCCGCACTTCCATCACATGAACCCTTGGCTGTTGACACACACCTCCTGCACCCCTCCCCCAGCACGGTAGAATCAGCCAAGACCGTCTCTCTAACATCATTAGCCAAGGAGGGACGGCGGTGCCAGAAGAAACTGGAAAAGCATCTCCCGGCCCCAAGACGTCCCGGGCAAGAAATGGAAGGACGCGGGGCACAGATGGTGTTTTTTTAATCTCAGATTCCAATTGGCGGCAGAGGCCTTGGAAGAGGAAGGAGCATATGGGGACTGAACAGCTGGCTCCGTAGACACGAGCGCGGAACAAGATCTGAGTTTCTGGACTGTGGCTGGAGCTGGGTTCTTGGGCCTAATATTATCTCTTCTCATCAGGCTCTGCACAGGACTTAACTGTTTAGGACTCATGGCTGGCAGGGTCTGGGGGTCCCCCACCTGACAGAAAGACCAGGACAGCAGAGACCCTGCCTAAAGTTCTAGGACCAGTGATGGCAAACCCATCCTCACCCAAACACTCCAGCTCCAGGGTCAGTCTTGATTGCTGGAGTCCCTGTACGCCAGGAGGAAGGGTCTGAAGCCAGGCTTCCACCTCTGTACTTTCAGAGGTGAAGCACATGTTGACTCGGGTGTGATATACATAGGAAGAGTGTGTTAGCCTGTGTGTAAGCATGTAGTGTGTAGGGTGTAAGGTGCATGAGGATCATGCACATGTGTGTATATGAATAGGTGTTGGGAAAGTTCCTTCCCTGGGGAGATGCAAACAAAGTCTACATGATGGACTCTTTGAAGAGGCACAGTCAGTCTCACGAAGATGGCAGCGGTTCTGCACGGAGGACAGTTCCCAGGGTGAGTGTGTGGTGCATGGGACATGTGGTGTGTGTCTGTCAGGAAGAAAACTAGAGGGCTGTGTTCTCAGAAGGCGGTAACTGGAAGGTGGTCCCACGTGCCCGAGGTGTCTGTGTATAGAGTGGGAAGCAGGCACAGTCCCTGCACCTCACACCTCCTCCTCCACCCTACCTGCAGCCCCACCCTGAGTGGCAGGGAAGCCATCTTCCAGACCATGATCCTTGTGTCTTGTTCCCCTCCAGCCTCCTTGGTACCTTCCAGGCTCCGGTCATGGGTCCCCAGTATCCCAACCATATCTGGCGTTGCCTTCTCTTATACCTGCGCTACCTCCTTCTCTGCAGAGGCACTTGTCACGGTCTCTGTGCAGGAAACCAAGGGATGTGGCCCCTGTTGGCCTGTCTTCTGTGCTGTTGAGTGTGTCTCCGGGTCTATGCCTGTCTGCTCCTCCAGAACTCCGCAAAGGGACACATCTATCCACGGTGTTCAGTCTCCATGAACCAGCGAAGGCTCACTGTCACAAATGGAGGGCTCAGCATTTGAGTCCTCTGACTCTTCCAGCGGGCTGGCCCCACATCTGCCCTGTCCAGTGGTGTGTCTGATTTCAGGCCATGCTGGTATTCTAGACATGTTCAGTCATGGAGGGCTCTCTTTCCTCACTCCAGCCGCTGGAGAGCTACTTTCCTCTCCTCATTGTGGGGCCCATGCTTCTGCCATTTGTCTGGTGGGAACTGGGTACCTCTTTGGCATTTCCTTGGATCCCCTAAAATGCAATAGGATCCAACAGATTCACGAAAGGCTCTGTGAACCCTGCATAGTACAAGGTTCTACTTGGAGGAAGCTATTTCCCAATAGATAGCTTCCCCAGTGGCTTCAGGAGAGTGGCTTCCTGTGGTCCTCTATGACACCTATTGATCCATCTTCTGTCATTTAAGAAAGAGGGCGGGGGCTTGCTCTGAGCACTGCTCTACCCATGAGGAGGAATGTGGGTCCATGACGGGGTCTTCACTGTGCATCTGGTGCAGATGGGGTAAAGGGTAAGGCTCTACCCTGTGGACCCATCCAGCTCCTCTGCATTCCAGGGTGCAGGCTGGGTCCTGACACATTGGCTACCTTTTGCCCTGCCCACTCCCTTACCTGAATTCCTGACAGCTGTGAAGGGTGTGTCCTGTCCTATTCCTAAGTAGTTCTGTCCAGATGCCCTCGAGCTGGGACAAAGAACTTAGCAGCTAGGTACTTGTCTTAGGGTTTCTACTGCTGTGAAGAGACACCATAAGCACAACAATTCTTATTAAGGAAAACATTTCATTGGGGCTCGCTTCCAGTTCGGAGGTTCAGTCCATTATCATGGTGGGGAGCATGGAGGCATGCAGACAGACGTGGTGCTGGGGAAGGAACTGCTGCATGCTGATATGCATGCAACAGGAAGTAGATTGTCACACTATTGAAGCTTGAGCAAAAGAAACACCAAAGCCCAACCCTACAGTGACACACTTCCTCCCACAAAGCCACGCCCACTTCAACAAAGCCACACGGGGTTTTTTTTGTTGTTGTTGTTTTGGTTTTTTTAAACCACCACAGTACTTGCCAAAGCCACTGTTGTCTCCTGTATTAGAGCCCCAGATCTGTCTGGTTCACTCTTCCATAAGGCTCTGGACAGTGCTGGGTCCTCATGAACCCAAGCTAACTGTAGTAATTCCAGTTCCCTAGCCATTGATTGGCTTTAAAAAAGCATTTTACCACATTCTGGCCATTGCAATATGAGATTGCATCTGTGATGCCTGGAATCTTGGCAGTTATCTTGGGGCTATGAGGAGCATTAGCATGAATATCTAGGCCTGGTCCCTTGGGTGGTGCTATTGGGAGATGTCAAGATGTTTAAGAGACAGAGACATACTGGGTAAATGGTATTCTTGAAGAAGGAAGTAGCTGATTATTGGGGCTCCTCAGTTTTATTGAATTTGACTATTCTCATATAAATACTAATATCTAGACACAATGTAACGGTTTTCTTTTTGATTGGGATGCTTTTAATTATGTCAGTCGCTCCAGCCAGGACTTGCAGTACTCCTAATCCAGGCTGGCGTGTAAGCTCCTCCTGTGTTATTGAACTGGACTCACTAGCACTTTGGTGGGGGTTTTGGCATCTGTGTACATCAGGATATTGTCTTCCATGTCTTGCCTTTTGTATTTCTTCTGGCTTGAGTGAGGGTGGTGCTGGCCTCACAAAACGAGTTTGGAAGTATTCCCTCCTCCTCCTCAGATATTTGGAAGAGTTTGGGAAGAATTGGCGTCCATCTTCCTTTAAGTGCCGAGCAGCGTGTGCCTGGTAGGCAGTTGGTGCCAAGCTTTTTTCCTGGGCTGGATTGTTGGCCCTGTCTTTCCTCTTTGATGTTACTGCTCTGTGCACATTCCACATGTCCTCAGCTCTGTGCACATTCCGCATGTCCTCAGTATTCGGCTTTGGTAGGGGCATTACTTACCTTTTGTAGCTGCAACCAAAGACTAAATAAGAACTAGAGGAGGGGGCTATTTTGGATCACAATTTAGGGAAATTCATTGTGGTGAGGGAGGCGTGGCTGGGGAACTTGCTCAGATTTGGACAGATCAGAGATAAGACAAGAAGTAGGGTGGGGTTAGAAACCTAAGATCTGCCCCCCAGGAACCCACCTCCTAGGCTCCACAAACTCCAGGGACAGCGCCACCAGTGGGAGACCCAGTGTTCAAACCCCAGACCTGTGGGGACACTTCACATGCAAACTACAGCCAAAGTGTGTTTCTCACCTGCCCTTTCTTCCAGGTCACAGCTTACCACACTTTCTTCAGAGCTTCCTGATTCATAGTATCAGTTATAATGTCTCCTATTTTATTTAAAATTATATTTATTTGATTTTTTTTTCTTGGCTGATCTAGCTACAGATCTGTCAATCTGTCTATTTTGTTTATCTTTCCAAAGAACTCAACTCTTAGTTTTGCTGATTATTTCTGCTTTAAAAAAAAAATTAAATTTGGATCTGGAAAGAGGGTCCAATGGTTAAGAGCATGGGCTGCCCTTGCAGAGAACCTGGGTTTTGTTCTCAGCACCCACATGGCAGCTCACAACCTTCTGTAACTCTAGTTTCAGGGTATTCAGTGTTCTCTTCTGGCCTCTGAGGGCACTGCATACACATGGTGCATTTAGATGCAGTTAAAATACTCGAACACATGAAACAAAAATATTTAAGTTAAAAAAATTTAAACTACGTTTATTTATTTATTTATTTATTTATTTATTTATCTATCTATTTATCTATCTGTTATTTATTTAATGTGGAGGGGGAAAGATGCACACATGCCATGACCATGTGGAAGTCAGAAGACCACCTGTAGAAATCAGCACTCTCCCTGTATCACATGGCCCTGGTCCTGGGGATCAAAGTCAGTTCATCAGGCTTAGTGGAAAGCACCCTTACCCACTGAGTCATCTCATTAGCCCCACTTTCTACTTTTTAAATTTCTCAGCTTATTATTTCTTTCCTTCTGCTGAGTTTAGGCTTAATTTGTCTTCTTTCCCTGTTTCTGAAGGTGTGCAGCTGGGTTGTATGATGTCAACATTTATTGTTGTGAAATTCCCTCTTAGAGACACGTCTACTGCATCTCACAAGCAGGCTGGGCTTCTGCATTCACTCGCTCTGTGGTATGTATATTTAGATTTATTTTCCTATTATTAATGTGTACGTGTGTGTGTGTGTGTGTGTGTGTGTGTGTGTGTGTGTGTGTGTGTGTATGTGTGCCCATGAGTGCAGGTGCCTGCAGAGGCCAGACAGGATGTCACAGGTCCCTTGGAGCTGGAGTCACAGATGGTAGTGAGCAGCCTGATGTGGGGAGTGAGAACTGAAATCAGATTCCCCTGGAAAAGTAGCAAGTGCTCTTAGCCACTGAGCCACCTCTTCAGCCCCTGATGCTTTGGGATTTTTTTTTTTTTTAAAAAAACTTTCTTCTTTGGTTCTATCTTAGTTATTTTCCTCTTGCTGGGATAAAACACTGTGACCAAGGCAACTTATACAAGGAAGGGGTTGTGGGAGTTCACAGTTCCAGAGGGGTAGGAGTTCATCCCCATCATGACAGAAAGCACGACAGCAAGCAGGTCGGCATGGTGCTTGGGTAGCAGCTGAGAGCTCACATCTCCATCCACAAACATGAAGCAGGGAGAACGCGCTGGGGATGGTAGAAGGCATTCGAAATCTTAAGCCCTCCCCTGTAGCCAGATAAATCTCTCCTGCCCGCTACTACCCAAATAACCAGTAAGAGGCTTAATATTAATTGCAAACTGTTTGGTCTATGGCTCAGGCTTCTTGCTAGCTAGCTATTACATCTTTTTTTTTTAAAGGGATTTTTTTTATTCATTTTACATACTAACCACAGATCCCCTCTCTTCCCTCCTCCCGCCCTCTAGTCTTTTCCCACCCAACCCATCCCCCATTCCCTCCTCCAACAAGGTAAGGATTCCCATGGGGAGTCAGCAGAGCCTGGTACATTCAGTTGAGGCAGGTTCAAGCCCCTCACCCTGCATCAAAGTGGGCTCCAAAAGTCCAGTTCATGCACCAGGGATGGATCCTGATCCTATTGCCAGGGGGCCTCTTAAGCAGATCAAGCTATGCAGCTGTCTCGAAGAAGGCCTAGTCCAGTCCCATGGAAGCTCCACAGCTGTTGGTCTAAAGTTCATGAGTTACCACTAGTTTGGTTTGGTTGTCTCTGTAGTTTTCCCCATCATGATCTTAATGCTCCTTACTCATAGAATTCCTCTTCTCTCTCTTTGAGTGGACTCCTGAAGCTTGGCCTGATGCTTGGCTGTGGATCTCTGCATCTGCTTCCATCAGTTACTGGATGAAAGCTCTATGATGACAGAGTATTCACTGATCTGATTACTGGGCTAGGCCAGTTCAGGCATCCTCTCCACTATTGCTAGTAGTCTAATCTGGGGTCATCCTTGTGGATTCCTGGGAACTTCCCTAGCACCCAGTTTCTCCCTATCCCCATGATGTCTCCCTCTATCATGATATCTCGTTCATTGTTCCCCCACTCTGTCCCTGTTCCAGCTTGACCATCCCATTCTCTTATGTTCTCAGCCCCCATCCCCTACCTTCCATTGTCCCTACCCCCAGTTTACTCATGGAGATCTCATCTATTTCCCCTTCCCAGAGTGATCCATGCATACCTTTTAGGGTCCTCCTTGTTAGCTAGCTTCTCTGGAGCTGTGGGTTGTAGTCTGGTTATCCTTTGCTTTACATCTAGTATCCACTTATGAGTGGTACATACCATGTTTGTCCTTCTGGGTTTGGGTTACCTCACTCAGGATCATATTTTCTAGTTCCATTCATTTGCCTGCAATTTTCATGCTGTCATTGTTTTTCTTTGCTGTGTAGTACTCCATTGTGTATATATACCACATTTTCTTTATCCATTCTTTGGTTGAGGATCATTGAGGTTGTTTCTAGGTTCTGGCTATTATGAACAATGCTGCTATGAAAATAGTTGAGCATGTATTTTTGTGGTATGATTGAGCATTCCTGGGTATATGCCCAAGAGTGGAATAGCTGAGTCTTAAGGTAGATTGATTCCCTATTTTCTGAGAAACCACTATACTGATTTCCAAAGTGGCTGTACAGGTTTGTATTCCCACCAACAGTGGAGGAGTGTTCTCCTTGCTCTGTATCTTCTCCAACATAAGCTGTTATCAGTGTATTTTATCTTTAGCTATTATATCTTAAATTAATCCATTTCTATTAATCTATGTATCGCCACGTGTCTCATGGCTTTATCTGTGTTCCATTACATCTTGCTTTCCTGCCAGTGCTCAGCATCTCCCCTGACTCTGCCTTCCTTCTCCCTGTATCTCTCTTGAATTTCCCGCCTGGCTGTCTCCTGTCTTGCCATAGGTCAAAGCAGCTTCTTTATTAACCAATGGTAGCAACATGTATTCACAGTGTACAGAAAGACCATTCCCACAGCACTTCCCTAGTGACATACCTTCTCCAACAAGGCCATACCCCCCAACCTTTCCCAAACAGCCAACCTTGGACCAAGTATTCATAAGTCTGAGACTTATGGGGGACATCTTCAAACCACTGGACCCATTTTGTGGTTAGGCAGTACAATGTTTAACTTTTTTCATATCTGATAATTTCCCAAAATTCCTCCTATTATTGACTTCTCATTTGCTGCCACCATGAACACAAAGACACTGGCAGGGGCTGATTTAGATCACCAACATGTTAAGGCTC
This sequence comes from Peromyscus maniculatus bairdii, assembly GCF_049852395.1. Lineage (NCBI taxonomy): Eukaryota > Metazoa > Chordata > Mammalia > Rodentia > Cricetidae > Peromyscus > Peromyscus maniculatus. Next base: position 111,537,051 of record NC_134854.1, read on the forward strand.
ATATTGCAGGCAGCACATGCCTGTGCTGAGCAAGCAGCTCTGGGCAGACAGCTCCTGAGAAGTCTACTAGCCTTATGAGGGTTCCATCACATGCGACCAGGCTCCAAGACAGTCTCTGACTTTTGAGGATGATTATAATGTATTCTGGAATAAATCTTTAAAGTCATCTTTACTTGGTATTCTTTGAACTTCATAAATCTGTGTGTTCAAATATCTCCCAAGATTTGGGAAACATTCTGCCAATCTTTCTTTCATTTTTAAATTTTGTTGCTGTTGTTGAGACAGGGTCTTACTGTGTAATAACCCTAGCTGGCCTGAAACTCACTACGCAGACCGGGTTGGCCTCAAATTCACAGAGATCCAATTGCCTCTACATCCTGAGTGCTGAGATTAAAGTGTGCCACCATGCCCAGCTCGGTCATTATTTCTTGAAATAAACGTACTCCCCTTTTTCTCTGGGTACTCATGATTTCCGAGTTTCTCCCTGAAGCTTTCTCACCCTGCCTCATGCTTTTCCCCCTCTCTTCCACTGTTTTTTCTTTTTGTTTCTCTTACTGGCGGATCTCAAATAGTTTGCCTTCAAGTTCATGACTTCTCTCCCCGTGCGTGTGCCCTTGGAGTTCTGGGAATCTGGAACTCAGCCTTGATTCCTTTTATTATCCAACTCTTCTGACCTGGCCTCCATACCTGTGACAGTTAGCATCTCCCAAGCTTCCCAGAGGGTCACTGTCTGAATTCCTCTTTAGGCCGCTTACACATCTCCATTTCTTTAGAGTGGAGCCATCTTAATTTCCTTTGTGTCAAGTGTCCTTGAGGTTTCTGTTTGTTGCATGGCCTTGAGTGGGCTTCTGTGTGCTGGGATGGTGAAGCTTGTTATAGAGTCGTGACCTTTTATGGCAGGAGATTTTAAATTTCCTTCTTAATTGCTATTCATCAATTCTTACTGCAGTGGGGCTTTTCTTATTTGGTTTAGGGGTCCTCCCTCCCTCCCTCCCTCCCTCCCTCCTTCCTCCCTCCCTCCCTCCTCCCCTTCTTCCCTTCCTCCCTCCCTCCTTCCTTCCTCCCTCCCTCCCTCCTTCCCTTCCTCCCTCCCTCCCTTCCTCCCTTCCTCCCTCCCTCCTTCCCTTCCTCCCTCTCTCCTCCCCTTCTTCCCTTCCTCCCTCCTCCCTCCCTCCCTTCCTTCCTTCTTTCTTTTTTCTGTGTTCATGTTTTGAAACAGCATCTCACTGTGTAGACCAGGCTGGCCTTGAACTTGCAGCAATCCTCCTGACTCTGCCTCTGAGTGCTGGGATGAGAACAGTCTCCTTAGGCTCATATATTTTAAACTTTGTTCCCAGTTGACAGAACTATTTGGGAAGGATTAGGAGATGTGGCCTTGTTGGAGGAGGTGTGTCATTGGATGTGGGCACTGAAGTTTCAAAATTGCAATATTCCAGTTAGCTCTCTCTGTGCCTCAGATTGTTGTCTCAACATGTAAGCCCTCAGCTACTGCTCTAGCACTATGACTTTCTTCCTGCCTGCTGCCATGCTCCTCACCATGATGGTCACAGACTAACCCCTCCGGAACTGTGAGCCCCAAATAATATGCTTTCTTTTATAACTTGTCTTGGTCATGGTGGTTTGTTGTGGAAATAGAAAAGTAACTAAGACGTGGGATTATGGGTGTGCACCACCCACCAAGCCCGACTTTTATTCTATTTTTTATTTATTTAAAAATAAATAAAAGTAATAAATAATAAATAATTAAGTAAATAAATAATAAGTTAGTTAATTAACTAATTGATTTTGTGTGTTTATGATGTACCTGTGTGTGTGTGTGTGTGTGTGTGTGTGTGTGTGTGTGTGTGTGTGTAGGTCAGAGAAAAACCTTGGATGTCAGTTCTCACCTTACCTTTCATTATGAGACAGGATCTCTAATTCACTGCTGCCTACTCCAGGCTAACTTCCCACAGGCTTCCTGGGGCCTCTTGTCTCTGCCTGAGATTATAGACACTTGCACTATGCATATGGCTTTTCATGGGTTCTGGGCATTTGAACTCATGGCATCAAGCTTACAGGGCAAGTGCTTTACCCACTGAGCCATCTGCACAGTCAGCCTTCCATGGGTTTTAAACAGGCCTTTTCCTTTTGTTTTTCTTCACCCCACTGGGTAGGAGACTCTACACCCCTGCTTCCTGTTGTCATATCTGCCCCAATTCCAGCTTGGCTAGCCTTGGCATCCCTGAGCAATGCTCTGTGAGGAATCTGAGTGGGGCTGACAGGCTCAGGCAGAACCGGTCAGGCTCCCAGCTCTGTTTCACTGTGTCTACAAGTGTTCTGCGGATTTCTCTTTCACTGAGAAACAGAACTCCGGCAGGTCCCCGTCTTGTCTTCAAGCCTCTGGCTGCTTCTCTGTGGGTGGCTAGTGTGAGCATTAAGAACACAGGCCTGCGAAGTGCTTCCCGCTGGGCTTAGTCTTACCATGGTGACTATGGTCAGTATGATGGTGACTCCTGTCAACTTGATGGGCTCTGGAGTCAATGAAGGGGCGAGGCTCCGGGTGGATCTGTGGGAACATTTCCTGAAGGATTCACAGAGAGGGAGGAGGCGCAGAGTGGGCAGCCCTGTCCAGTGGTGGCCCAGATGTAAAGAGGGCTAAGGGAAACAATGTTGTGCTTTTGCCTGCCTGCCTTCAGGCCTAGCTGGTGAGTGCATTCTCTCCTCCTCCTCCCTCTCCCCCTCCTTCTCCTCCTCTTCCTCCTCTCCCTGATGCAGGAACCTGGCTTCTTCAGCTTTTCAATGTGGACCAAAGAGTAGTGGCTCCCCAGGAATCCCCTAGGCCTCCAGTGTCAGATTGGGGCTACCAAGGCACCCAGCCTTCTGGACTGAGCAGCTCCCAGATTCGATGCCTTTCCAGGTGCAGTGGCCATTGTTGGACTACCCGGCCTGTACAGTGGAAGTCAATCCAGCGAGTCCCTCTAACACTTATTCATTGCATTCAGTGCATTCTGTTCCTCTGGAGAACCCTGTCCAGCACCATCAGGTGAGCCTGACACCCTCCGGAGCAGTGGCTCTCAACCTTCCTAACGGTGCGATCCTTTAATACAGTTCCTCACGTTGTGGTGATCCCCAACCATAAAATTATTTTCGTTGCTACTTCATAACTAATTTTGCCACTGTTATGAATTGTAATATAAATATCTGTGTTTTCTGATGGTCTTAGGTGATCCCCATGAAAAGATCATCCAAACCCCACAAAGGGGTCACAACCCACAGGTTGAGAACCACTGCTCTAGAACAAGATTTTAGAAATGCATCCCTCAGCTGCACCTGTGTTTGCTGTTCATTTACAGTATTTATGGATGATCGCAGACATGAACAAAGCCAGCAGAAGATGAGGCCTGCAGACCCCAGGGCTATGCCCACGTCACAGCTGCTAACCTCCTTCACTCCAGATCTGGGTGTCCCGCTACTCTAACCCAGGGGACAAAGGACCCGTGCTTTCCACCTGTCCTGTCCACACTTGCCCAACCTGGAACGCTAGGCAGCTGCTCTTCCTGGGTCTGCTGCTGTGGTGGGCAGATGTCCTCATTCTGGCTCTCTGGGGGACACCCAGGCTCTGCTCCTCAGAGGTGAGGGCCATGCCTCTTCCTGGGATCCCCCAGTCTCCACTCAGTGCCCAGGCTTCAGTGGGAGCTCACCCATTCTACTCTCCAAGCCTTCCCACTCGTGTTCATTACTTTCATCTTGTTTAGAGGTGGAAAGACTTGGCGGAGCAGAGCTGCTCAGATGGTGTGGCCAGGAAGCAGAGAGCGGTGACAGACAGAAAAGAGCTAGGACAAGAGACACCTTTCAAAGATATGCTGTCCTCCATGACCTGCTTCCTCCAGCCAGGCCCCACCTCTCCGCTCTCACCATCCGTCAATAATGCTGTCAAACCACAAACCCACCTACAGATGAGTCTACTGATGAGATCAGGGCCTCAGACCATCACCTTCTTAGAGACCCTCACCTGCAGCCAACCTGCATGGCACATGAGCCCAGGTGGGACATTTCTTATTTCAACGTGACAGATGTCATGTGTTTGCTGATTGTCTGTTTGGGCACCACAAGACGTGGACTCACCAGTTTTAAAAGATACAATTATTATTTTCATGTGTATGCCTGTCTGTGTGGATATATGCATGTGTGAGTTCATTGTCCACAGAGGCTGAAGAGAGCATTATATCCCCTGAAGCTGGAGTTACAGGTGGTTGTGAGCTGTCCCAAGTCGGTACTGGGAATAAAATTCCTATCCTTTGGAAGAGCACCAAGAGCTCTGAACTGCTGAGGCCATTTCCACAGCTCTAAGGAGCTGTCTGTTCTGTTCTCTGCTTCATCTCTGTCTCCTGGAAAGTCCACAGGGTACATAGTAGGTTTTCAGTAAATATGTATAGAATGAACAAAGCCCTGAGGCACATGGTTCTGTGTTATAAGTTGGATGCTGACCGGAAGTCATCAATAACATTGTGTGAATGCACACAGGGCAGGGGGAGGGGAGAGGAAGAGATGAGAGATAAGGGAACTCACGCAGCCATCTAGTTAATTGATTCTGGTGATGAACCAGGAGCAGGCTCAGGACTCCCATCCATGGCCTAATCAAAGCCTGCCTTCCTTAATCCCATTGCCCATCCCTCAGGATGATCCCCACCCAGAGCTGGAGCCCCACAGGCCGATGCAAAGGGAATGAGATTTGTAACAGAGGCTTCATTTCAAAGCCACCACCCAGAACGTTGCTGGATGCTGCAGATATTTTCTTTTTCTGGGCTATTTCTATTCTCACCTTTTTCTTTCAGCAATTCATGTTTTGAGTAGTAATCTGGCCAAGAATTTATAAAAAGAAACTGTGGGCAGAGATCGAAGTCCTGGGGCTGGCAGAAACAGCCGGGCTCTTCACTAGCTGGGAGTCATACCTTTGCCATGTGACTCCCCGCCCCCCCCCCCCACACACAGGTGAGTTATCTAAAGCTCAGGCAGAGCTCAGTGTGTGTCTCTGGGATCACTCTCGGTGCCTGTGACTGCCCTGTGGACAGCCTTCAGCCTGGCTGCCTGAGAGCAAGCAGCTCACAGCCTGCCATCCCTTTGTTCCAGCTAATGGGGAGATCCCCAGACTAGTCAACCACCGGGCCCACACCAGCTGGCCACAGGCAGGGCTGGGAGCTCGACTGAGTTCAGTGGGCCCTATCCCAAACTGCTAGCCTTTCCAAGCTGACTTCAAATGTGTGAGGCAAAAACCTTTGGAGAGGGAGGCAACAGACATGGAGGTTGGCTGTGTGGTTGAGGATGACCTTGAACGTCCCATTCTCCTGCCTCTACCTCCCTCCCAAGTGCTGGGATTACAGGCATGAATCACCACCATGCCAGGGAAGCCCTCTACCAGTTAAGCTGCTCTCCTGCCCCATTCTCTCTTCTCTCTCTCTCTCTCTCTCTCTCTCTCTCTCTCTCTCTCTCTCTCTCTCTCCCCCCCTCTCTCTCTCTTTTTGAGACAGGGTTTCTCTGTATAGTTTTAGTGCCTGCCCTGGATCTCGCTCTGTAGACCAGGCCGGCCTCAAACTCGCAGAGATCCTCCCGGCTCTGCCTCCCAAGTGCTGGGATTAAAGGCGTGCGCCACCACCAACCAGCATCATCCACTCTCTTTTAAGCCAGCCAAAAGATTGAAGAGAAGCCAAGCTGGCCTTGACCAGCCCCATACCCTAGAGCACTCTGGGGGCAGTTACTCTCGAAGAAGCTGATGCAAAGCATCCCAGACCACAGAGAACCTTCTCTCTTCAGGAAGGACTGAGTTGGTGTTCTGGTGTTTGTAGAGTTACTTCATGCTCACAGAGTTAGGGCACCCAGCCAATCCAGGCTGACAGACAGATGTGTGGGTCCATGCAGTGCTGCAGCGCTGCCACCCCCAGGGACCTTGTCTGGGAGAAGAACTGCCCAACCCCGAGCTCCTCCCCTGGACAGCCTGTGATAGCATCAAGCAAAACTTGGCCAATGGTGAGCTGAATGCATCAATATCACAAGACTGGCCTCATTTGCATCTCTCCGAGCATCTTCGAGATGTCTGTTGACCTGTTTGTTTCCTTCTTGGCGAATTCATATCCTTTGGCCCTTTCCCCATCTGGTTATCTTTTCTTATTGATGCAGTCTGTTGTATGGCTTCTCCACACCACAGGACAGACTTCTCTGATCACGGGATGGCTGAGTGCCGGAGGCTCTCACGATCAGATCACAGGCTGGCTCGGTGCCAGGCTCTACTCATCTGAACCCATGTGGGGCTTTGATTGGCAGCTTCGCTTTCTCTACCAAGAGATGGATCCGACGATACACATGCTCAGGTAGAGAGGTACTAAATCTTGCTGTCGTCTGAAACTTCTGTCACCCAAAGGCCCAGCTTGGCACCGCCACAGAGTGGAGGAGCCTTAGAGAGGATTGGAGATTGTTAGGTGGTTGGGGTGTGGAGGGATTGTGGGACCCCAAGCCCTTTGTCTTCTTTTATTTCCTCTTCATTTTGCCTCACCACACACTCACACTGTGACAGGCCACCTCAGACCCCAAAGCATCCGAGCCATCTGACCATGGCCTGGAACCCCCAAAGCTGAACCAGCCCGAACGTTCTCTTGTTATTAGTCACTCATCTCACACATGTGTTACAGTGATGGTGAGCTGAGCTGATAGTGTTCTCTACATGGGCACGCCTGTGAATGGGCCCGACTCCCCAGATGACTCGGGGAGACATTAGTTCCAGGGTCACTGCAGCACACATCTGTTCTGAGAATGGTGAGATTGGGCGTGACACCCACAAAAACACTAGCATGGGGATCCACATTGGTCCTCGCACTGGGAAGGGGGGACCGGGAGAGGGTGAGAGGCTGTACAGCATCTGGAGGCCTGATCTAAGGCGGCGGCTCTGAGCTCTGGAGCGGGGAGGGTTCGGGGAAAAAGGACTCTGGTCCAGCATGCACTGTCCTCATCTGGTTGATGCTCTCAAGGAGAGGAGGGGGGCCTGGGCAGAGACTGCTCTCTGAGCTGAATACAGCACCTCGAGGCCTTGGCTCTCCTGGCAGCAGGGACGGAGGGCCTCGGCCCCTGGGGAGATACTTTTGAGTCTGCATGCTGTAGTGGCCCATCTCACTCAGAACAAAGTCTATGTTAGAGTGGCCTTCAGCCACCTGGCAGGTTCACTGGGGCCCCCCTGGCCAGCCCTGCTAGCCTCCTCCCACTCCCTTTGCTTAGCCTATCCAACCTCACCTCGTTCCCGAAAGGAGGGAACAGTCTCCCGACGACCCTGCTGTCACGTACCACAGCCTGTAACACCTGGCCTCATCTCTATGCTCCTGTGCCTTCTGTTGAAGGTTACCTTCTTGGGAGATGTCACGCTGCAGGGGTCCCCTGGCCTCTAAGCCCCACCCCCTGACTCCTGCATGCATCACTGACACATCTTACTCATTTTCTATCTGTTTTGACTTTTGAGACAGATCTTTCAGTGTATCCCTGGCTAGTCTGAAACTCACTATGTAGTCCAGGTTGGCCTCAAACTCACAGTGATCCTCCTGCCTCAGCTTCCTGAACACTGGGATTAAAGGTGAGAGCCACCAGGCACGGGTTCCTTTCAGACTGTCTCCCCCAGGGGAGTGAGAGAGAACTAGAGCATGTGGTTGTCTCATCTCCGTCACCTTGTTCACTGTGGACCTCCAGGTGGGAGGGGCAGTGTGGGATCCCTGGCCCATGGTGCTCCTTGGAGGAAGGAAGGGATAGAGAAAGGCAGAGATGGAAGAAGGGGTTGGTTGAGTAGGTGGAGGTGTCAGCAGGCATGCCAGACAGAGACTCTCGGGCCTGCTTGCTGCCTTAGACTCCCAGTGGCAGTCAGGTGTGCAGTTCAGCAGCAGGGCATGTGCTCAGCATGTCTGAAGCCTGGAGTTCTGTCTCCAGCACCACATACAAAACAAGACAAAAAGACAAGTGAGAAAGAAACACAATCCCTCCCCTGAGGCAGCCAGGATAAAGCCTGTGTCCTTCACTGACAGACCCGCTTTAAGAGTTCAGACAAGCAGAACGTCAGACCTGGACGCCGGGGCTAGTGGCGGGCTAGTGCCAGGCTAGTGCCAGCTGCCCCCAAGCTGAAGGTAAAATCCCAGCAATGGGGGCTGAAGAGATGGCTCAGCAGTTAAAGCAATGACTGCTTTTGCAGAGGACCACAATTTGGTTGCCAGCATCCATGTGGGAGCTCACGACCATCTGTAACCCCGGTTCTAGGGAATACAAGATCCTCTTCAGGCCTCCATGGGCCTGGTGTTCATATGGTGTACATACATGCAGGCAAACACCCATACACATAAAACAATAATGAAAAAAATCTTTAATGATCCTAGAGATCAAGTATATCCATGTGGGTATGGGCAGGGCTGACTACCCTAGGCCTCACCCCCATGCACCTACTGCTGACAGGTAGGTATCAAGCTTTCAATATACCTGGTCAGACAGTAAGGAGACCTGTGGCAAGGCTTGTCAATCAGGGGGGTCTCAGCTTCCCCTGTCCTGTGCTGGTTACCCAGTCACACAGACATTTGGGAGCAGGCATGCTGGGGATGTGTCTACTAACATCTGTAGTTGGTGCACTTCATAGAAAAGGAGCTTTCTGTGGGTGGCCTGTGTGACAGCCCTGAGGAACAGACATGAGATCTCCCTGAGGAAGAGAGCCACCCTGACAGCAGCTCCAGCTGCTGTGTCTCTAGCCTGCTTTTTACCTTGGGTCCTAACAGCAAAGAAAGGATGCTATCAAAGTCCAGCTTGGTGAGCCAATGAGTGTATTGGCTGGGCTTACATGAGCATGGGTGACTCAAAGCATCAAGACCACCAGAATTCCTCTGGGTGGTTGTGAAGCTCTGCCACTGAGGAGTCCTACCCATCACACGGGCAATCCATGCAAAGCTGTCCCACTGAGGGGTCCTCAGGAAAACTTACAGGCATCAGCAAGCACTACCCAAGAGTCCCAACCCCAGTCAGCCTTCACACTGTCTGTATCAGTGGGTCTCAACCTTCCTAATGCAGTGACCCTTTAATACAGTTCCTTACATTGTGGTGACCCCCAAACATAAAATTAAAATTATTTTCGTTGCTATTTCATAACTGTAATTTTGCTACTGTTATGAATCATATTGCAAATATCTGTGTTTTCTTATGGTCTTAGGCAGCCCCTGTGAAAGGGTTGTTTGACTCCTCCAAAGGGGTCGAGACCCACAGGTTGAGAACCACTCGTCTAGACATTCCAGGAGTTCCAACCCCCTAGTCAACCTTCACACTCTCTATAACCCAAGAATCCTCTGCTCAGTGAATTGGTTAGCTCTTCTATAATCCTAGACAGAGATGTGCTCACATGTGGGTGATCACAACTACTCTGATTCAAGATGCTAATGGTCACATTCAACCTGGAGGGAAAAACACACAACAGACTCCTTGTGGCTTTCAGAGAGGCTCAGCTAGCCTCCGAGGCCAGTCCTATGATTAAACTCCCTCCTGATGTCAATAATCTATACAGACATATAATACATTCTGGGTACCAATATTAATGTTGATATTTTATATCAATAAATATGCCCATTAGTTACCCCCATACACACATTCCCTTTTTCTGATGGGTCTTGATTGCTATAGGTTAGTAATCAGTTAAATGGCTAATTTAGAGAGAAGCCACTAGACAGACTTTTCATTAGACAGCAGATAAGCAACTTTCCTAGATGGTATTGGTCACAACCAATCCCTCGGGGCTCCATCTACATCTCTGGAGCATTAGACAGCCAAGATCATAGACCTAGCCAAGGTCATAGACATAAGTAACACAACCATGTAATATTTGTCCAGGACATGGCAGGCTAAGAACACCATGCAGAAGACAGACCAGGATGGACAGATGCCTTGGGCCTGACTAGCCCAGAAGGCAGACAGGAGGATATTGTTAGCATCTTCCTGGGACCCACTTGGCCAGTCCATGGTTTTGAGGATAATTCAAAGGGACTTTGCTGTGCAGGACACTGGTATTGTATACACTATCACAAGACAAAGTCTGAGGAGAAGGTAGACAGAACATTGCTGGCCAAGGACTCAACTTGACAGTCCAGCCTTGGCTGGCATAGAAACTGCATGGTCCTGGTGGCCACTCAGAGCCCTAGGGAAAGTGTCCTTGAGATACACACCCTGCAAGTGTAGGATAGAGGTAGGCTGTAGCTTATTTTTCTCATTTATCCAAGACGCTATTTTTGCTCATTAAAACCTAGTTACTTGCTGTCTCTAGCCAGGATCCCGGAGTGCTCGCTTGGTTAATTTAAGCAAGCAGAGATTTGACGGAGTAATTTCATTGTCCTTGGGGATTGGCCGGCTGATGCCAAGCCTCACTCTTCCCGTTGGAATGGAGTTAATTTTCGCTGAAATTGCTTCTTAGCAGACAAACACATTCCCCATCATTGAAGGCTTATGTTTCTGCTGCTCTATTATTCCTTAATTTACACACCCAGGCAGTGCAGGATCCATATCCAAGGCAGAAGAGACAGCCCCTTCCAGCACCACTGGGTGAGGGGCAGCAAAGGAGCACCAGGAATCCACTGTGTCCCAAGTACCCGGGTAGAGGTGGTACCACTAGTGCTGTGAGTGATGGTTTGTCTGATAATTCTACACAACCAAAGCTTTCCCTGTGCCCAGCTGGGAGCAAAATGCAGCAGGAGAGAGGAGGAAATGGAGGGAAGTGGGTGGAGGGAAGGAGGAAGAGGAGGAGAGCAGGAAAAGAAGGAGGATGAAGAGACAGAGGAGGAGGAAGCAGGGGTAGGGACCTGCCTCAAAGACTCAGTTATCTGGGGAGGAGAGGCTAAGACAACAACCTAGGTTGGCATTAATTCATGTTTGGTTCTGGTCTGGCCTTATGAGATATGAAAGGTAGGAAGGACTTCCTGGAAGAGGAAGACAAAGATAATTTGGTCTTTGGAGGGGACCTGCCACAGAGGACTTCTGAGTTCCCTGTGAATCAGCAGGAATGGGCAGGGTGGGATGGACAGACTGGCAGGCTCCAGTAGTGGGGTACAGCATACTTCAGAGAAGTCGTCAGACAAGGAGCAGCAGCCAAGACTGGAATCAAGGCCATGGCAATTAAACTGGTGTCTGGGTCACTCTCAAAAGGCTTGGAAGATCAGTTCTTAGAGGAAGGCCAGTGTCTCCTGGTCAGCACCATGGACAGCCCCAAGGGCCCCGGAGCAGAGGATGTCCCCAAGATACCGGTATAAATACTGGAAGACCAGAAAGGACCAATCCTAGGCTTTAATACCGCCTTGGTTAGAAGTGGGGTGGGGTGTGGGTGGGGATGAGGGGGATTAGGGGGACATCATGGTTGGGGGGGAGGGGGTCGAGGCACAGGCCATGGGAGTCCAGAGTTGAAGACCAGAAAGAACCAAGCTCAGGCTTTGATGCTACCTTGGCTGGAAGCCATAACTGAAGCAAGATCTACAGGCAGCAAAATCTAGCTGCTAATAAAGAATCTTGGGGAAAAAATTCCATTGACACAGATGCTTTGCGAAGACAGCAATAAGCTAGCCATTACATCCTGTTACGTGGATTAGGAGAACTCGGAAGAATATTTGCATACCAATTACCATAAAATTGAAGTTCAATCTATACTGATTTTGTGTCTTGCCTTCGGAAAGTTGAGTTTCTGTCTACATCTGTTTGCTAAGAAGATTCACTTTCCAGTAATACTGAAAATTTTGTTATAATAGTTTCAAAGTGTCAACCTGTACGATTGAGATTGAAAATGTTGATTAGGCGAAGATGAACTGCTATGCTGTGTGTAGTCAGAATGTGATCCCTGCAAGGATGTTTGTTTACCTTGATGATAATTAACCCACCATTTGCCTCAGGGATCCAGCTAGCTGCACTCAGCTCAAGCTGTTAAAGACACTGATGCATTCTTTAATACTGGGAACGCAATAAGGTGCACACATCCATACAAAGTATGTGTGCACAACTAACTGGCCCAAGCATGCAGTTCACTCCTGGAGGGGCAGGTGAGGCTGCAGTGATCCAACCCCATGGAACACTAAGTCTCTTCCCTGGATCTTTGAATTCACACACGAGTGAGTGTAGAGTTATCTCTTTGTGGCTGCTACCTGACATTCCAGTGTTTGCTTTACAGCTTAGCTGGGTTCTCAGCAAACACTAAATGTGACACTTCTTAACCCTTTCATGCTACTGTAACAAAATACCTTAGGCAGGGTAATTTAGGATTGTGAGGAAGGAACCAGCAGGCAGGTATCTGGTGAGACCACGTCATCCACATATCCTTATCTAGAAGGACAAACCAACTTTCTTGCCCTGTGCTCACTCTCTCTCTCTCTCTCTCTCTCTCTCTCTCTCTCTCTCTCTCTCTCTCTCTCTCTCTCTCAAAGGATTTTATTTATTTACTTATATTTTATATGGGTGTGTCTGCACATATGTCTGCATACCACATGTATGCAGTGACTGTGGCAGCCAAAAGGGGCATTGAATTTCCTGGAACTGGAGTCACAGATAGTTGTGAGATACCATGTGGGTGCTGGGTACTGAAGCTGGGTACCCTGGAGGAGCAGCCAGTGCTCTTCACCACTGAGCCATCTCTCCAGCCCTATCTCGGGCCTCTTTTACAATGACATTCACAGGGCTCAGCCCTCACAACCTTGTCCCCTCCAGGTGCCCCTCTCCTCTCACCACTGTGCCAAGAATGAAGTTTCAGCACATACAATTTGGAGGGACCCAAGCACTCAGGTGTCTGGTTAACTGCATAGGGACTAGTCAAGTCTGTGAACCCTTGTGGTGCCCAGCACAAAACAAGACTAGTTGTTAACAGAGGAGTGAATGAGTAAAGGAAACTGTGAGGAAGTGAAAAATGGTCATTTGTGTCAGAACAAAGTCCCTGAAGCTCGGAAGCTGCAGCGCCAGCAGGGAGGCCAGGGGAGAGACCTGGAGGGTGAGGTCAGTCATTGCAGGTGCAGCCTCCCTGGCTCAAAGCTGGACGATGGGATTAGCCAGGGGGTCTGTGACACACAGGCTTTAATGGAACAAAGGGCACAGGGAGGAAATAGCAGGGAAGGTGCCCAGTGAGGCACCAGGGCTGGGGGGCTCCTCCACTGCACAGGGCAGGCCCAGCCCAGGCTGGATCTCACTCAGCCCTCTGCCCATGCATTTGTGCTGTCCTTGAAGCCCTGTGGATATTCCAGCCTGGGCCACCTGCTCCTCCCCTTTGCCTGCAACTCAGGCTTCTCCTTTGGGAACTGAGAGTCCCAAGCCTTGCCAAGGAAGCCCAGCCACCAGAGCACTTCCTTTATGTCCTTTGATGGTTTTGTTTGGTTTCGAGTTGATCATGTTTTCTGATTACAGGACTGTTAGTTGTACATCACTTAATGATGGGGCTGTGTTCTGAGAAGTGCCTCCCTGCATGATTCTGTTATTGTGTGAACTTCACAGTGTGGATTTATGCAGACGAAGGATGGCTATAGCATGACCAGGAGATGGACTCTTGGGTCCACTGTGGTACCCGTGTTGTCGGCTGAGATGCTGTTAGTGCTGGCTGTGGTTACAGGGAAGAGAAGAGAGAGGGAGAGGGAGGGTGGGAAGGAAAGGGGAAGTGGAAGGAAGGGAGGGAAAGAGAAAAGAAAATAAAGAAGGAGGGGAAGGAAAACTAAGGGAGGAAGTAAGAAAAGAGTGAGGAAAGCAAAGCTGGAAGGAAAGAAAGGAGGGGGAGGGAGGGGATGAGTGAGGAAGGGAGGAAGGGAGCAAGGAAGGAGTACTTCTCGGCCATAGAGCCTGTACAGGGCCAGTACTGTGGCCCGGGTGGATTTCCCTGCCAGTGCTGGGGTTTCTTGTCCCAGCAGGTGACCATGCACTGTGTGGGGTCCAAAGGTCAATCCCACTCCACACTCCCCCTTGGGACTCACCTGGCCTGTAGCTACCCACTACACCTGGGAGCTTCTGAAATTTCCTGTGCTGGGCTGCACTGCAAGGCAGTCAACCCTGTTGGATCCAGGCCTGCCACGTTTTATACTTCCCAAGTGACTCCAAGGTATGGCAGCATCTGGGGACCGTGCTGCTGAGTACTCCTATCGGGACAGACTGTGGTCCTAGTGAGGGGCAGCATCTGCTCAGAGATATTAAAAATGCAGAATGCAACACACACACACACACACACACACACACACACACACACACACACACACACACACACTGCTGACTCCAAGGCGGTCTCCAGGTATTTTAAAGGCGCGTTAACTCTGGAGGAGTTTATATGGGAAGCAATAAAAGTGGTAACAGCCATTTATGCAGCTCTTAAGCTTGCTCCATATTGATGGGTATGAGGGACAGTAATTGGTTTTTGATAGGCATAGAGTCCTCTGGAGACTGCACTGCCTTAGGTTGGGGCGGGGTGGAGATGGGCCAAAAACACTTGGAATATTCCAGAAACCAGAAACTAACTACTGTCCCAGGCAAGGAATATCTTACCCACTCCTTGATCCCCCTGTGTGTGTTAGACAAGACCAAGGAGGAGAAGAGTTTCTATCAGGGGATGTCCTTGGGGAGCAGGCCCTGGATCAGGGACGGAGACCAGGCTCTGCTTGACTGCTTCATGGGAGAGGACATTCTGAGCTTTGAGTTGACACCGTGTGTGACTCCAAGTGGCAGGAGGCCTTGAACTGTCACCAATTCAAGGGTAGTGAACATCACCCATGCTACCAGCCAGACCAGAGAGATTAAGGGCTACCAGGAGCAGGGGGGAAAAGGGTGCTGACTTTCCGATCCCCTCCCCAGTGGCCGGTGGCCAGTGTGATACTGGCAGGCCAGGAGAAGAAGCTCTCAGGTGTGGTGTCTTGGGTGAGGCTGAAGAGTCCCTGGGTGGGGTGGAGAGTCTTGTAGGAGAAACACCAGTGGCTGTGGCCCTTGGGATCCTGGAAGGCTTCAACAGCATCCCAGGCTCCCCTTGCTGGATGGCCTGGGGCTGGTGGCAGGGTGTGTCTGTCACCATCCCACCTGCAGGGCAGTAGGCATCATAAAAGACTCCATGATGGTCCATGAGACACTAAAGTGACATGAGAGGGCGGATGGGAGGGTGTGCTCTGTTTTTCTGGAGTGTTCTCACCACGGTGGCGGCAGGGCTGACCAAACCACGTGGTCTTCCCTCTGTGTCTTGTCCTCTCTACCTGGTTTTCCCGCTCCTCTACTCTGTGTCAGTGGTACCAGAGACCCATTTGTGACACTGGGAGGGTCAGTTTCTGGACCCTTATTTCTTCTCACTGGTCTGCTCAGTTGTTCCAGAGATGGGGTCTGCCATGTTGCCCTCCCTTTCAGCCCCTTCCTCTCCGGGGGCCCCTCTCCTCATCTGTGCACTTTGAACCTTTCTGTTCAGTTTGAAGCGGACACTAACAATGGAGGAAGAATTGGTGCATTGGAGTCTCCAAACTACCCATTCTAAGAAAGGGACCTTTCTTCCTGGGCTTCCTCCCCCCAACCCCCCGTGTCTGCTATCATCTTGTTTCCCTCTTGGATTACTTCTGAGTGAGAAAGAAAAGCCCTTGGCCAAAGAAATATAAACCCTAAAGTTTAAAAAAAAAAAACAACATAATCTAAGGGCGGCAGAGATAGCTCAGCAGTAGAGAGCACTGTCTGCTTTTGCAGAGGACCTGGGTCCAGTTCCCAGCACCCACAGGGTGGCTCACAATCACCAGTAACTCCAGTTTCAGGGGCCCCGATGCCCTCTTCTGGCCTTTGTGGCACTGAACACATGTGCACAGAGACACCTGCTGGCAAACACTAATTCACACATATACGAAGAAATGAATCTAAAATAAAGGTAATCGGAGGTTGAGTCTTTTCTTCACTTAGTAAAGTGCTTGATGGACGAGCATGTATGCTGGAGTTTGGATCCCTAGTACCCATATAAAAGCCAGGCATACTGAGCCTATAATCTCAGTGCTGGGGAGGTGGGGCTTCTGGGAACTTGCTGGCTAGCCAATGCAGCCAAAGGGCAAGCTCTAGGTTTCATAAGAGACACTGTGGGCAATACCACCCCTAGGCTGACTGGCCTGGGCTGTGTAAGAATGATAGCTGAGTGTGAGCAAGAGAGTGAGGCAGGAGGCTGCATGCCTCCAAGGCCTCCTGCCTTAAGCTCCTGCCCACCTTCCCTTCCAGATGGTCTGTGACCTGTAATATGAAATTAACCTTTTCCTCCCCGTGTTGCTTTTGGTCCTGGTGTGTGTCAGAGCAACAGAAAGCAGACTAAGACATACTTCCCTTTTGTCCAGAGAAACACATAGCAAGAAGGCCCATTTAACTTCTATTGTTTATAATTTGGTCGGTCTGTGATATTCTGCTACAGTAGCACAAGAAACAAGGTAGTTATGTCAATCTAGCCATTTCAGCATTTGATTGGTATTTTGTTTTTATTTTATTGGTGGTAGGTTTTTGTTGTTGTTTCTTTTGTTTCAACTGTGCTTGAGGTATGGAACCCAGAGCCTTGACTGTGCTAGACAGGTGCTCTCCCACAGAGCCACCACATTCCCAGCCCATCTTTCCCATCCTTTGCCTTTCAGCCTCTGTTGCTACATTTATTACGTGCTTGTAGTAGACACTGTTTACTTGGATGAGATCTGGTTATTTAAATATATCAGAATAATTATTCAGATTTCTGGCCAAGTGAAACAAAACAAAACAAAATTAAAAAGAAATTAACAGAAAACTGCCATTGTACAATTTCAAATAATGTGATTTTAGGAAGATTACACACACACACACACACACACACACACACACACACACACACACACGCTATGAATGAAGAGGAGACAGAGCCTAGAGAGGCACAGATTCACAAGAGAACCATCTGTCTGCAAATGGTTTAATAATAAGGGCATTTTAAAGAGGCTCTTTTAGCTATAAATACCTGGGTGCCACTGGCAAAGCTTTTCTCTTGGTGCCTTTTGCTCAAGTGAGTGACATTGTTCCCTTTGTCCTCTCCACCCTCCACCCAGAGCTGGTCACTTACACACTGCTCTCTCAGCTGACAGTTCATTACTATGGTGTTTATTCTGTTTATTGCTAGAGGGGGGTGGTACGCAGTGTGCCATGGCATCTACGTGGTGGGATCTGGGGCCCAAATTCAGATGATCAAGCCTCCTCTGCTACCCGCTAAGCCATCTTACTGTTCTGATCGTGGCAGTTTGGCCACAAAGGCTCTTACAGAAAGCAGCATACCACCTCTCCGGACCCCCTACCTCATCTCAAGGTTTCCTGGTCTTTCTAAAGGCTGCTGAGAGGAGACTCTCCCTCCCAGGATCCACCTGCTCTGTCTAGTCTCCCCAGCACGACATGCTCACGTTTGCACTTGTATTTCCTGCTTGGCCTCTGTCCCCTACATCCCATGTGAGACCACGAGTTCCCTGAAAACAGGGTTCTTCTGGTTCTGTTCGCTGGTGTATCCCCAATGCCTAGATCACATGTGGTGATGAGAACTTACTAATGATGAATAAATGAGCTACTTGGGAAAAGTCCAGTTGTGGTATAATGAGGGGCACACCTGGTCTTTCTTTCTGATTTCTGGCTTCAAAAACCCTGGGAATTTTTTTGAGTGACAGAAATGTTTGTTATATTAATTGGGTGCCTCCTGGTGACACCCTCTTGGCTTCAGGGTAGCAGCCATCCTTAGAGAGCCAAGAACAGGATTAGTGGGTAGAATCCTGAGCTATCTAACCTCTGGGAGATGAGTCCAGTTCTGTGACCAAAGATAGGAGACATGACAGAAACTTGGGTGCTGAGGTGCCTCGGGATCCTGATTGGCAGGCATGATGGTTTATATTCTTGTCAGCCTGATAGGGTCTAGAATCACCCAAGAGACAGACCTCTGGGCATGTCTGTGTGAAAGTGTCCAGTTTGGGTTGACACATCCCAAACATGGGACCCCATGATATGTGGTCCAACACTGAATAAAAAGAAGAAAGTCAGCTTCCTGACTGTGGACATAGTGTGGCCAACTGCCTCATACCCCTTCCACACACCTTCCCTGCCATGATGGACCATATCCTCAAACTGTGAGCGAAAATGAACCTTGCATTCCTTAAGTGGACATTGTCACATATTTTGTCTGAGCACTGAAGAAAGTGACTAATGTAACAGATGGTGTGCCAGGTTCTATGAGGCTATTTTCACCCCCAAGACGCTCTCTGTGTCTCTCCATTCACCTGGTCCTGATCTGTGGTCACTGTGGTAAGACAGTAGCAGAGAGATCAGCTCCAATGTCATAGTTCTTGTCAATTTGACACAAACCTATACATACCTGGAAACAAGGGACCTCAGTTGAGGAATGGCCTCCATCAGATTGAATTATAGGCAAATCTGTGGGGCATTTTCTCGATTAATGATTAATGTGCGAGGGCCCAGTCCACTGTGGGAAGTGTCCCCCACTCCCCCCAACCCCCCCCCCCAGCAGGTGCTCCTAGGTTGTATTAGAAAGCAGGCTGGGTAAATTCCTCCATGGTCTCTGCTTCAGTTCTTGACTCTGGGTTCCTGCCTTGAGTTCCTGCTTGAGTTTTCTTTGATGATAACTGTAGCTAGTAACCCATAGGCTGAAATAAACCCTTTCCTCCCCAAGTTCCTTTTGGTCAGGGTTTTATCACAGTGTGGTGGTTTGAATGAGAATGGCCCCATAGGGTCATATATTTGAATGCCAAGTCTGCAGTTGGCAGAACTATTTGGGAAGGATTAGGAGGAATGACCTTGTTCTGGGAGGATTGTCACTTGGGGTGGGTTTTGAGCTTTCAAAAGCCCATGCTATTTTCCAGTGTCTCTCTCTGCCTAAAGCTTGTGGATCAGAGATGAGCTCTCAGCTACTTCTCCAGTGCCATGCCTGCCTGCCTGCCTGCCTGGCTGCCTGCCTGCTGCCATACTCCCTGCTGATGCGCCCTGATGATCATGGACTCACCCTCTGAAACTAAGCAAGATTCCAATGAAATGCTTTCTTCTAGAGGTTTCTTCTGTCATAGCATCTCTTCACAGTAATAGAAAAGTAAGACACATGGGAACAGAGAATCAAACTAGACCAGGGCCTTAGTGATATTCTAGCAAAGATAGGCCCTGAGGGAGTGTGGGTGACTCTGAGCTCACAGCTCACTGGTCAGAACCATATGGGTTCTGAGAGCCAGCAGCCTGGATACCAGACATGGACAGCCTTGAGGAGGGCTTGAACCCTGGCCTGTGTAGCCTGACACCAAGCCAGCAGCAGGCAGTGTTAGAGCTGTGTTGTAGAGCATGGGACAGGTTATTCACGTGGGTGAAATGATGTGATTTAAAGAAAAATACGGCCATAGATCAGTGTGGGAGGCAAGAAACAAGAGTTTTCACAGAGCTAAGATCTTGAAATCCCAACAGTGCAACACAGAGAGATTTTAGTGTCATTTCCTGGCTTACAAACACTCTTAGACTCTCTAAACCCACGAATGTCTGTCTGTATGCTAATAGACTAACTCCCACACAGCCTTAAGATGGGGCTGGTCCTCAGGGGACCCATCCATGTCTTAGAAGGTGGAGTCTTCAGCCCCCAGCACTGAAGGCCACTCTCGCAGCTCTCTGTGGATTTTACCTGCCCTCCAAAGGCCCCTTGGTGAGAGCTTGGTCCCCAGTGTGCTGAGTAAGGTGATGGTGGAATCTTGGCGAGGTGGGGCCTAGTGAGAGGTCTTTCTGTCATTGGAGCCCTGCACTCAAAGGGGATTGTGGGAGGCGAGTCCCCGCTCTTCCTCTCTTGCTTTCTTCACTTCCCAGCTGTGAGGTGGTGAAGTAAGCAACTCAGTTCTCCACATGTTCCACTGTGCTGTGCCATCTCACCACAGGCCTAAAGCAATGGGTGGAGCTGATCACAAATGGAGCCCTCCGAGACTGTGAGCCAAAATGAAAATTGCTCTTTGTAAAGTGCTTACTTATCTCTAGGATATACTTGTTACGTAGTAACAGCTGACTAACACATGTGCCAAGAGATAGACTACACCAGCTCTACCAGGGCAGAAACTCCTGTGCTGGGGCCTTTCCTAACCTTTCCCTCTCCTGTTGCTGCAATAAAATACCCCACAAAAGCAACTTTAAGGGGAAAAAAAGTGTTTATTCACCTTACATTTCCTAGTCACAGTCCATCCTTACAGAGAAGGCAAGGCAGGGTTTTGGAAGTGTCCAGTCCCATCCACAGTCAAGAGCAGATAGGATACAGTCTAGGATACAGTCTAGGATACCCTGTCTAGGGAATGGTACTGCCCACAGTGAGTGGATCTTCCCACCTCAATTAATACCATCAAGACAGTCCCCCATGGACATGCCCACAGGCTGACCTGACCTAGACAATCCTTTAATGAGACTCCCTAGGCGATTCTAGATTGGATCAAGTCAAAACCGACCCTCACACCCTAAGGCTCCACATCTGGATTGTCGTTTGCATTCTTCAGACAGTACTTTGTAATAGTTAAGTGTCCTTGAGTTTTGAGTGCTTCTCCTACAAATGACCTCAGCCTGGGAGTGTAGTGTGAACCCTGGTATCCAACAGCTCGGTTGGTAGCCTGAGTTGCAGCAGGCCTCTGCAGTGGAGAGGGGATGCTGCTTGGGACAGGTCTCTAAGCTGTAGTGTTTGACCTAATCACCATGTTGGCAGTGTGAGACTTGGCACTGCACTGTAGATGCCAGGCAGATGCCTGCTGGAGAACAGTTCGTCTGGGGGAACCACACCCAACTACAGCCAGACTCAAAGGTGTGAGAGTGCTGAGTGAGAATCCAGCAGAAGAGAAGCAGTTGGTGTCTTTCCTCAGAGCTGAGCAGTCAACACAATAAAAGTGGAGGTGTCCATTAGCAGTATAGACGATGAAGGCACAGGAAATAACTGCTATAGTCCCCAAATGAGGAGGGCGCTGATTTTACAGAGGATGAGCATGTATAATAAAGTATACATTCCACTCTGTGGATGGGTCTGAAATGTTGAAAAGCTGGACACAAAATACAAATGATCAACATGGATGAAGAAAAGGCTGGAAGGTAGTCCAGACCATGAGCTGTGAAAGAATTCTATACATTTGTCCAGAAGTTAATATGGCCTGTGACAGCTTTGAAGTTTTGGCTGGTAGGATTCCTAACCCATAATTCTTAAGAACTATGTCTGTGAACCTCTCACTGGGGTTCAGGAGGGTCTGGATTCATTGCCTGTTGTTGGCTAGGCTACCATTTTCTCTCTGGCCCAGGCAGTGTTGCTCAGCTGCTTTATAAACCCGTTTCTCTCCAAAGGTGTGTGAGCACACTTTTCACCCTCACTGTGAAAAAGCAAAGGGGCAGCCCCGGGAAGCAGGCTACACTAGAGAACTCACAGCCTGGGTCTACGGGTGTGCGGAGAGTGTGCTGTGGAGGAGAGATCACAGTTCTGCCACAAAAACAGAACATGGAAGTCCATTAAAGCTCTTTAAAAAAAATAAAGGAACAAACCTGTACTGAGCTGCACACTGCAGGAAGTCACTTGCTTGAGAGACAGGAGTTTTTACCTCTAGGAAATAAAAGTACTGGTCCAGAATGAAAAAGAAAACCTGATTGTTTTTAAAGATGAGGTGGGCTTGGGGGATGAGATAACAAAGAACAAAGGTTGATCCTTTGAGTCTAAGGAAGATCTGAAGTCTTCCTTGCCAGGCGCCTCCTCCAGGAAGGTGGGGGAAGCCAGTCAGCAGTGGCTTTGTTATCCGAGCCCTCCACGTGCCCTGAGTCTCCCGGGCTGAGGCCTCTGCGCAGTGGATTTCTTGGCTTTAAACCTCTGCTCTGTGGTCGCTATCTCATTTTGCTTGTGTTTCCTTTTGATAAACAGCAAAGTTGTGGGAGATTTTGTTTATTGGTATCCCAACGAAGGTAAAAGAAAATATTTTGATTAGATGGTATCTTATTTCATCCTGTAAGAGAAGGAGACAGGAGGGAGGGAGATGCCACCCGCCCAGCCCCCCACTCCACCCCTGTCCCAGAGGACGTGGAACTTTGGCCTCTATGTGACTGTGATTATAGAAACAGCCTTGGGTGTCTCTCATACTCAGGGGCAGGTCATGAGCTCAGATCTTTGGGGAATCCCATCTTTTAGAGAAGAGGCTGAGATTGCTCAGTGAGACGTCAGCACGGCATTGGACAGACCTGACAGGGAGAGAACACCAGGGTTGTAGGGCCCAAGCCCTCCGGCCGCCAGCACCAGCTTAGCGTCTCTGTACAGGGTGATGTCAGCGTCCTCATGCTCTTCTGGTGTGTGAAGTCTGCTGGACCCTCTAAGACAACACTGGGTCTTCTCTGGCACTCAGGTGGCCAACATAGACCTGGAGGAAAGGGGGCTCGTCCCTGGCCCATTCTATTGTCTGCCTTTTTCCGTTTGTTACTCGAATATTAGCAGGAAAGCTGGAATCCTCACCACAACTCTGAGGCCTTGGGATGTGGGAGGCAAGACAGGCAACCACACTCTCACAGGAGCATCTTTGCAGCTCTGGGACCTCCACCTCCAGGCTTGGACTGGATAAGAGGAAAGTCATTTGGGTGCACTCAGGCCTCTGTCTGGGTGCTGTGTGTCACTATTCCCAGGGAGACGAGACATCTACTCACCCCAGATGGAGACAGAGACAGACCAAAGTACCATCAGCAGTGTTCACGTGAGCTTCCAGCCTCACACAATGAAGGAGTGGGTGGTGTCGGGAGCTCACATTTCACTTAACAATATTTGTGAACGTATTTCCATATAAGCTTCTACATCTTAATTGCCAGTACCTAATCAAGTAATTAATTTAATTCCCTATGAGAAATCGGGTGTTTGGAAGGATTCTTTTTTTATCCAGCCTGCAAAAGCAACCTCAAGTCAGCAGCCATCATGTTAAAAATCCTACGAATGAGGAATAAAATGTAATCTCGGTTTCCATCATTTTTATTTAACATTTTCCAACCACTTCAGTTACATATGCACCAGTGATAAGAGGTATAATTCTTCTAAGTGAAGATACAAAATCATAATTATTATAAATGATATGTTTATATGTCTATATTTCCCAAGAGTATGGAAGAAAAATAACTGGAATTAATTAAGAGGCTTCAATCTGAGAGAGTTTTCCTCAAGTACCTGGCTTTTCTATGCAAAACCGGCATCCGCTACCATCGAAAAAGATCTCATTTGCACAGGGACAGGCGATATTAAATCCTCAGAAAGTGCTTTCACAGAAAATTGTGAACAATGTTGTAAGGAAATGTACTATGTGTTTTGCTGGAAAGGATAAACGGAGGGCTTTAATTCTGGATATATTAAAAGAGGTATTGTGACAGCTAAGCATAGGA
This sequence comes from Peromyscus maniculatus bairdii, assembly GCF_049852395.1. NCBI lineage: Eukaryota > Metazoa > Chordata > Mammalia > Rodentia > Cricetidae > Peromyscus > Peromyscus maniculatus. The sequence goes on from NC_134854.1 coordinate 111,560,427, forward strand.
AAAGATCTCAACAGCATTTGTCATTGGGGAACACAAACTGAAACAGTGTAATTCACAGGTGGGTTAGAATGGCTACAATCCAGAACACTGGCAGGCCCAGGGGGAGGGAGAAGGAAGTGAATGGGCCTTAGTTGCTGCTGAGACTAAAGCGGAGTGGGCACGCTGAAGCCAGTCTGGCTGTTTCTGACAAGGTTAAGTATATTGCCACTATAAACTCTGCAGCTTGTACTCCTAGGGATTTGCCAAATTACCCAAAGGCTCATGCACACAAAAACTTGCTCGTAGATGCTCATAGCGGCTTTATTCTTAATCAGCAAATCTAAAAGCATCTGAGAGACCTTCAATAGATGAAAGGGTGAAGTGAGGCTCAGCTATGCTGTGGGATATTATTATTAATTATTATTATCATTAGTGTGCATTGGAGAGAGAGGGGGAGGGAAAGAAAGAGGGAGAGAGAGCAAGAGTGAGGGTGAGGAAGGGGGAGAGAGGGAAGGAGGGAGAGGAAGAGAGAGAGAGAGAGAGAGAGAGAGAGAGAGAGAGAGAGAGAGAGAGAGAGAGAGAGAGAATTCTACATGTATCAAGTCTGCCTGGAGGCCAAAAGAGGGCATCAGATCCCCTGGAGCTGGAGCTCTAGCTGGTTGTGAGCCACCTGCTGTAGGTGCTGGGAACTGAGCCTAGGTCCCCTGGAAGATCAATAAGTGCTCTTAACTAATGAGCATCTCTCCGGCCCCCATCACCCCTTGTCTTGGTTTGCTATTGCTATGACAAAACACTGACCAAAGACAATTTGGGGAGGACAGGGTTTATTAGGCTTACATGGCACTCTCACAGTCTATCTTGGAGGGACTGGAGCAGGGGCAGAGGCAGGAACCATTTGAAAGCTGCTTACTGACTTGCTGTCAATGGCTTGCTCCGCCTGCTTTCTTATAAAGCCCAGGGGCCTCTGCCTAGGAATGGCACCTCCCACAATGGGTTGGGCCTTCCTGACAGTTTAATAGAGGCAATTCCTCATTTGAGGTTCCTTCTTCCCAGGTGAGTCTAGCTCGTGCCAAATTGACGAAAACTACCCATTATATCCCTACTGTGAAATATTATTAAAAGTAAAAAAGAAATTAACTATCAAGCTATGAAAAGACATCAAAAGATGCCATGGCACTTAGGAAGGTGGCAAGTGTAGGGCCAGCCTAGAGCACAAACATAAACAAACAGCTGCAACCACAGCATAACTCATGTCATAACACAATGACATGAAAATTAATCTTTGAAAAATATTTATTCATTTTTATTTTGTGTATATGAGTGTTTTGCCTGTGGGTATGTCTACATGCTGTATGTGTGCGGTGCCTGCGGAGGCCATGAGAGGGCTCGGATCCTCTAGACTGGAGTTTCTGGGTGCAAGCCATGATGTGGGTGCTGGGAATCCAATCCAGAGCCTTTGAAAGAGCAGCCAGTGCTCTGAGCCACTGAGCCAACTCTCTAGTCCCTCAAAAATCATCTAAAATGTTGAAAAGAAAATGAAAGACGTTAGTCTGAAAAGGTACATGTCAGGTGATTCGAGCCACGTGACAAGCATGTAGGAGGAAGACTACAGAAGTTATTTAGGGCTGTAACAGTATTCTCTCTGACGCATCCATGGTGGATACCACAGAACATACAATATCAAGAGGATATCAGTGTAAACCATGAGCTTTCATTAGTTACAATGTGTGCAGCTTTATTCACCCATTGCAGCATACACAATGCCGTGAGTCATAAGGGCGAGGCTTTGGTGAAAATGCTATATGCTCTGTTCAGCTTTTCTGAAACCCAAAACTAACAACGCACATAAAAACTTGCATAAAAAGTAAAACCCATTAATTAAGGGTGGGAGGAGACTGTATCAAGCCACAAAATGCTGCAGATAAATTTTAATTGTTAGGTGAAAGAGTCAGACAAGAAAAAGTTACCCACGATCGGAGTCCAATTATACAACATTCTGAAGAGGCAAAACCATAGAGATGTTTGAAAACCAAGTCTCAGGGGCAGGTTGAACAGATGAAGCGTGGCACCATAGCAGAGCTGTCTTGTGTGTTTCTGTAGTGACGCTCACACTTGTTCAAACCCATGCAGCTTTACAGCAGCAGGAGAGAACGTTAACATATTCAAACTTCAAAATCATCTGGGAAGTAGAAGGATTCCAATGTGGAAGGCAAAGGGGGGCCAAACAGGCCAACTGCATTACATAGGTGTGAGCAACTCCACGGCAGGCTGTCGAGGACAAGCAAGATGCTCGGCACTTTCAGACACAGTAGAAGCAAAAAAAAAAAAAAAAAAAAAAAAAAAGCCAGCCCAATGGGATGTTCCTGAAGTACTGAGCTCTGAGTGAAAGGTCTTCTGTATAGCACTGCTGGACATGTGCCATGAGACTCAACAATCATGCGCATTTGCAGAAAATGAGCATGCCAGGGAGCCAGGTTTCCTATCATGGAAGCAAGAGGAAGAGGTGTGACTCAGCAGGCTATGGACCAGGGCTGGAGTCATCAGTGTGGGCTCATGTGTAGCTTTAAAAGGCATAGATGGTCATGTAGAGAAGTTACACACATGTAACTAGGTAAAGAACAAATGGATAGATTGAATGGATGGATGGATGGATGGATGGATGGATGGATGGATGGATGGATGGATGAATGGATAAGGTAGAGAGATACAGATATAAAAGATGATAGATATATAATAGATTAATAAAGATGATAGATACATAATGATTGATTGACAGAGAATAGAACTGATTGAATAGAATACATAGATCAGTAAGTGGGTAGATGGATGGATTAGATAAATGAGAGAGAGGAAGTGTAGACAACAGATAATAGATGATATATACATATATACATCAATGATAAACAGGCAATGTGTGTATGACAAATTCACACACGCACATTTAAAAATAGAAATATGTCAACTCTTCAGCTAATTTACTAATTTTAATGCAATTTAAACCACCAGTATGGTCTTTTCCCTGTGTCACGATGCAGGAGCAGCTAAATAGTTACTAGAATAGTGAAGAAGGAAGGCCAGTTTCTATAACTTACGCCAGAACCCTGAAAGCTCAGCCTGGAATCCACAGTTCTGAAGCAAAAGCAGACTGAAGAATGGCGCCTTTGAACCAGGACTTACTCAAATGACCTTGGCGAAGGTAGCCACCATGAAGGCCCAGGAAAGGAAGATAAACTCAGCTTCCTCCTCAGTTTGTGGCTGGCTCTCCTCATTCCCGTTCAAGGCTCTTTCTGAGGGTATTTTGAGTGTTCTTGCTCTCTCTCTCCTCATTGCTGTGGCAAAGTATTTGAGTAGAGCAATGTCAGGAAAGGGGGTGTGTTTGGATTCACGATTTGAGGGTACAGTCCATCATGTACCCTCAGGAGCATGAGGCAGCCAGTCACATGGCATCTACACTCAGGAGGCAGAGAGAGATGAATGCTGGTCCCCAGTCTGAGAGTCCACCTCACTGAATGTTGCTGCCAACATGCAGGGTGGGTTTTCTTATCTCAATTAACCTACTTAGAAACTCCCTCACAGACATGCCCAAAGGCTTGTTTCCATGGTGATTTTCAGTCCCATCTACTCATCTATTTGGCAATCAAGATTAATTATCACAATTACCTTCTGTAAATACATCGATGTATTATTGCCCAGCAATTGAGGACACTTTCTGAGATATGCTTTTGTCAATGTGCAAACATCATGGAATGATGGCTACAAGGTCACCAGGTGGCAGGATCTCTTGATGGTCCTTTGGTCTGGTGTTGACTGATGCACTGTATTCAGCTTGCATAAATGGTAATATATGATTAGGTGGATAGTGTTTCTTCCCTTTCCACACTGTGGCACTCACTCTTTGTCAGATAATCTGGCCTCATGGCCACCGTGCTTATCCCTCCAATCCTCTAGCAAAGAATGTGTAGGGGGTTTCAGTCTTCCTGGTTCACAAAATAAAGTGAGGTCACCCCTTGCTTGGCTGTGTTTCTCACAAAACCCGACTTCACTCAGGACTGGTCTGCATGGGAGTAACTGGGCTCCTGGGCCGCCGAGCACATGCTATGCTCTGACTCACCACTGGATTATTCTCCAGAATTCCTAGAGTCATATTCCAGCTAGAAGAGCCCACTCATCACACACACACACACACACACACACACACACACACGCACACGCACACGCACACGCACACGCACACGCACACGCACACCATGCATCTCCCTGACACTGGTTGCAGTAGCCACTTTTCCATAGTTGTCGTAAAACACCATGACCAAGACAACTCTACATTATTTTGGCTTACAGTTCTAGGAGGTTATAGCCCATAATGGCAGGCAGGGACAGTACAGCATGGTGGCTGGAACCAGGAGCACAAAGCAGAGAGAGTGTATTAGAAGGGGCATGAGTTTTAATCTCAAAGCCCGCCCCCAACGATGTACTTCTGGTACCAGTGCTGAACCTCCCAAGTCTCCCCGAAACAGAGCAACCAATTGGTGACCAAGTGTTTGAACATCGGAGTCTTGGGTCGTTCTCGCCCATCCGATGGATTATAGGCACACTTCAGTGTCTTTGCTGGGGAGGCTGAGGTCATCTCCTGCTCACAGTTCTAACTTACCCTTCAGTGGATTGTCCATTCACTTCTACTGCCCCTGCTCTTTCCTCCCTGAATTTTCAGAGTCCTCATGCATCCCATAGACCCTTTGGCCTCACCATGTAAGTCACAGAGTGTGGCTTACCTAAGATAATTGCGGATGGTGACGGTTGCCGTCAAGAGCATCCCTCCTTATCCTCCCTTGCATGCCCTGGCCATCATCTGCTTAGGACTGTCCCCATGCCATCCTCAGGACTGCAAGTACCACTAGTTGCTCCTGGAGTTCTCACTGTTTTCAGGAGGAGTGACAGCCCTGTCCCTTCACTCTGTTTCTGGAACCTCTTGAGGCTCTCTTGGGAAGCTGTGGACCCACACTAATCTGACATCTTACCTACGGCCAGAAGACAGCATGCTACATGCCAATTTTCCAAAGAAGAAAAATTTTGGAGAAAACATTTAAATACTTTTTATGTGTGTGTGTTGAGAGTATATTAAAGTGTTTTCCAGGGAAAACATGTAATTATTGTGTTTGCCACATCTAGCAGCTGAAAGCTGCTCTTCCTGTTTTCTCCAAGTCCTCATCATTTTCTTGGTTGGTGGCAGACCAAATTACCACTCAGCAGCCCTTGCATGAAGCTTGTAACACTAAATAGAACACAGAGTCGCAGCAACAGCCACAGGCTTGGGATGGGATTTGAATCTGAATGAAAAGGAGCTCAGCCAGGCCCATCTCCCACAGGTCCTGACCTGTGGCTCATTCCTTTGGGGAAGGCATCTGCCCCCCAAGGCTCCACTCAATTAGGAGTCATGGAAGAAGGGCTAGCTAGCATCCATGTTTTATTTATATTATATATGCATATATGTGTGCACACATATATGTGAGTGTATACACACATGCGTTTGCAGGGCCTGTGGAGGCCAAAAGAAGGCAGCAGACCCCTCAGAGCCTGAGTCATGTGGCATTTGTAAGCCAGCTGATATAGGAGCTGGGATCCAAGCTCCTGCCCTCACGAGAGAGCAGCAAGTGCCCTGAACTACTGAGCTCTCTCTCCAAGCCTGAATCTCTGTTTTTAATGACTCAGATGATGCCAAGGGCAGCCTAGATGATTGAAACCCCCCCCCCCCAATTATAGTGTTCTGTCTCCTGGCTCTGTTTGCAGAGTTTCTGGTTGACAGGTGTGGAGCACTGCCTGGTCACGAGGTACACAAACTGGTTGTTCATTCATGAGCTCTCGTGATTTCCTTCATAATGAATGCTCTTTGTTTTCTTTAAGACAATGTTTTCAGGTTCTTTTCTGGGGAGTGAGATGGAGCTCTACTTTTTCTGCAGAACTTAAAAAATATTTTCTTGCCTCCAGCTTCTCTCCCAAGCCTTGGCTGGCACAGAATTCTCCCTGACACTGTCTTCTCTCCACACACTGAAGATCTGTTGACACCGCCAATAAGAAGTCTCTGTCAACTGATTAGCTGTTTTCAGACAATATATCTCTTTCTGTCGCGGTTGCTTTTTGCTGTTTCTCTTTGCCTCCTGTTTTTGGCAGGTTCACCCACACAATGCTTGGGTGTAAAATTATTTATTTTTATCTTTTTTTGCAAATTTCCATTCTTCTCTGAGCACTCATGCTTTTTCTCAATTCCGGAAGATTTTCACTCTGTCCTCTGAATGGCACCTCTCTGCCTGTTTAGTGTGTGTTGGACTCTACTGGCCACTCCATACCTCAGTCTCTTCTCTCTTCTAACTCTAGACTCTCTGTCTAGCCACCAGCCTTGTGTTAGAATCATGTTTAAGCTATGTTTGTTTGTTTTTTTAAATTTCATAATTATATTGAACTTTTCATGCTACAGGAAGTTTGCACTGAAGCAGTAGCTACTTGAGTAACACACACAGAGGCACACATGTAGAAGGACATTTGTCTATGTGTACCTGGGTGTGCACATGTGTACATGCATGTGTGCATGTACTTGTGGAGGTCAGAGGTCAACCTTGGGGGTCATTCTGCTGTGTTTCTATTGCTGTGATGAACAACATGACCAAAAACAAGCTAGGGAGGAAAGGGTTTATTCGGCTTGCACTTCCACATTATAGTCCCTCACGGAAGGAAGTCAAGACAGGAGCTCAAAGAGGACAGGAACCTGGAGGAGGAGCTGATGCAGAGGCTTTAGAGGGGTGCTGTTTACTGGCTTGATCCCTGTGGCTTTTTTATTCTGCTTTCTTACAGACTCCAGGACCACCAGCCCAGGGATGGCACCACCCACAATTGGCTGGGCCCTCCCCCATCAATCACTAGTTTAAAAAATGCCTTACAGCTGGATCTTATGGAGGCATTTTCTCAGTTGAGGTTCCCTCCTATTAGATAATTCTAGTTTGGGTGAAGTTGACATAGACTAGCCAGCACAACTGTCTACTTTGCTTTTTTGAGACCAAGTCCCTCACGGGGACCTGGAGCTTGCTGAGTAAGCTAGGCTGCAAGTCCAGTCTTTGCTTCCCCAGAGCTGGGATTCTAATCATGAGCCCCTATGCCCAGTTTACATGGGTTCTGGGGCTCAAACTCAGGTCCTCGTGCAAGCACTTTACAGACTGAACTGTCTTCCCAAAGAGGTTTGTTTGGTTCATTGTTTTCTGTTGTTATTTTGTTTTGTTTGGAGCAAATTTATCCTACCACTTCTGGAGGTGTTAGGCATGTGAGCTGACCATGCAGACTCAAAATGGCTGAGCCTGGAGTATTCTATGCCAACTCAAGGCTCATTAGATCTGGCCTTGAAGGACACTCCTAGTGACTGTAAGGCCCCTACAACACAGAAGAGCAATGGCCAATGTGGCTTGGACAGAATTCACCCAAGGATCTATAGTAATAGGGACTTGGTCCCCAGGGTGTCTCTATTGGAAGATCGTGGAACCTTTGGGAAATGGAGCCTGATAAGAAGATAGGTCATTGGGGATGTGTGCTTAGAGGGCATGGTAGTTTGAATGAGAATGGGCTCATTAATATTTGAATGTCTAGTCCTAGCTCTCTCTCTCTCTCTCTCTCTCTCTCTCTCTCTCTCTCTCTCTCTCTCTCTCTCTCCTGCTGCTGCCTGTGGATCAGAATGTAGGTCTTATCTACTGCTCCAGTGCCATGTCTGCCTGTATGCTGCCACATGCCCTGCCATAATGATAATGGACTAATCCTCTGACACTGTAAGGCAGCCCCAATTAAATGCCTTCTTTTATAAGGGTTGCCATGGTCATGGTGTCTCTTCACAGTGATAGAACAGTAACTCATGCAGAGAGGATGTGGGACTCTATTTTGTCTCTCTGCCTTCTTATCTGGCCATGTAAGCTTTTTCTGAAGATTTAACACCACCAATAAGAAGTCTCTGTCAATTGTTCAGGCATTTTCAGATAATAGGTCTTTCTTCATAACTCTTAGCCTCCTGTTCCTGCTCCTACACACATACACACACCATAAACTACACACACACACACACACACACACACACACACACACACACAGCCCTCCACTACAATGTGGCCACTTGCCCTGACTTCTGCTCTTACCATTTTAGCCATAGCAGATCCCTTGTCAGGGACAAAACCAGTATCATGTAGTTTGGACTCTCTGACAACAATGCTGTGAACTAAGAAAGCCTTTTCTTGTGATAAAGTTGGTTGCCCAAAGTATTGTGTTGTAGTAATACAAAGCTAGCTAACACAAGGTGAGGGTGATTTTTTTTCAGGGGATTAAAATAATAAAACAGTCATGAATAAAATTGTTTGTAAGCAAACAATAAATATTAATGATAGTTTTATGAGGCAATTCAAGTGATGTCCCAAATGTGAAAATAAAAAGTCCTTAGTTTATTGGAAAACAATAAATATTAATTATAATTTTATAAGTATACTCAAGTGTTATTGTCATGAATAAGATGACTAAGAAGGGTTGGAGAGTTGGTTCAGCTGTTGGGAGCATATGTTGTTCTTGCAGAGGACCAGGGTTTGATTTTCAGCACCCACAGTGTGGCTCACAATCATCCATAACCCCAGTGTCCCTCGCCCACACTAAATAAATAAATGTGAACTGATAAATTAATGAAATAAAAATTTAAAAAACTAAAAAGAGTTTGATTTCCGATTGAACCCAAAGGTCATCTCAGGCTGATGTTGTGCTCTCTCGTGGGTGGTAGGGATGCTATAAGGAGGGCCGGACTCTGAGTTTTGAAATAAGAGTGGGGTTCACACCCTGGTTCTACCCCACAGACTGTGGGCACTCAACCGCCCCAGTCCTCAGTGGCTTCATTTGGAGAATGAGAATGTTAATGGTGCTCACTCCCTGGAGCTGCTGGGTAGATGGAATGTGTCAACCCAGGGGTAGGGCTGAGAGCCATGCCTGGCACACACAGGGTTAGCAACCAGTAAACCAGAGTCACTGTGAGCTCTGAGAGACCCTGGCTTGCTTCCTGCCTAACCCAACTGTTCCTTTGCCAGAACCATACTCGTGCCTTCTGAGAAAGGCCTGAGGTGGTCTGAATGAGAAGTTCTCCCACAGGCCCATGTGTTTGAATACCTGGTCTCCAGTTGGTGGCACTGTCTGGGGATGTTTAGGAGGACTGGCCTTGCTGGAGGAAGTCTGTCACCAGGGGTAGGCTTTAGAAGTTTAAAGAATCTGCAACACTTCCAGTTCCCTCTCTTGACTTCATGCTTGTGGTTCAAAGTGTGAGCTCTCAGCCTCTTATTCCTATTGCCGTGATAGGGGCTGGAGAGATGGCTCAGCGGTTAAGAGCACATTGCTCTGGCAGAGGATCTGGGTTCAGTTCCGAGAACTTACATAGTAGCTCACAATTATTGGTAATTCCAGTTCCAGAGGAAATAATGCCGCCTTCAGACCTCCAATGGCACCAGGCATGCAGGTGGTACACATCCATACATCAGGCAAAACACTAATACACACAATATAAAATTTATCTAAAAATATTTAAAAAGGGGTTAGGGTGTTAAGAAAGTGGTGCTGAGAACAATACAAACTAAACTGCTAAAGCTCAAAAGGTTTCAGAGGGAAACAATAACATTTATCTCTCTGGAACCATAAGCCCAAATAAACTCTTTCTTCCGTAAGTTGTCTTGGTCATGGGTGTTTTGTTTTTTTTTTTAAGAGATTTTTCTATTCCTTTTACATATCAACCACAGATTCCCCTGTCCTCCCTCCTCCTGCCCCCAGCCTTACCTCCCAATCCACCCCCCATTCCCACCTCCTCCAAAGCAAGGTCTCCCATGGGGAGTCAGCAGAGCCTGACATATTCAGCTGAGGCAGGTCCAAGCCTCTCCTCCCTGCACCAAGGCTGAGCAAAGTGTCTCACCATAGGCACTAGGCTCCAAAAATCCGGCTCATGCACTAGGGGCAGGTCCCGGTCCCACTGCCTGGGGGCCCCCTATACAGTTCAAGCTAAACAACAATCTCGCTTATCCAGAGGGCTTAATCCAGTACCATGGGGGCTCCTTAGATATTGGTCCACAGTTCATGCGTTTCCACTAGTTTGGCTAGTTGTCCCTGTACTTTTTCCAGTCATGGTCTCAATATCCCTTGCTCATAGAATCCCTCCTCTCTCTCATTGATTGGACTCCTGGAGCTCCGCCTGGCCATGGATCTCTGCATCTGCTTCCTGGATGAGGGTTCTATGATGACAGTTAGGGTATTCAGCCATCCGATCACCAGCAGGTCAGCTCAGGCACCCTCTCGACTATTACTGGTAGTCTATCGTGAAGTCATCCTTGTGGATTCCTGGGAACCTCCCTAGCACTCTGCTTCTCCCTATGCACATGGGGTCTTCATTTATCATGGTATCTCTTTCCTTGCTCTCCCACTCTGTCCCCGGTCCAGCTAGAACCTTCCGCTCCGCTAAGCTCTCATCCCCCATCCAGTCATGGGTATTTTATCACAGCAACAGAAAAGGGATTAATTCAAGGTCCAACCCATTAGTGTAAAGTTGCATAAATTTCATGATTTTTAAAACTGTACTTAAAAACTACATTCTTCGTGTAAAATTTAAAACAATTTCATGAAAAAAAAAGAAACAGCAGTAAGTTCAACAAATGGTGTTAGAATAAACTACAAGTCTGTTTTGTTTTTTTTAATGTCAAAAATTGATCACTGTGGTACAGGTAAAAACTTCTAGAAACCTTCTGTTCGCTTGTTCACTTTGAGACAGGTCTTGCTGTATATAGCCTTGAACTTGTGTTCTTCTCAGCCAGCCTCACAGGTGCTGGGCTGCCAGGCACAACCACCTGTAGCCTTGGGTCACTCTTTTTGGCTTTGGAGTAGGTAAAAGTCTCTTAGATGGGACACAAACATCACACTGCGGGCTGCCACCAGGTGAGGACTTCCATGACTCCATGACAGTCCAATGATGAAGGGTCAAAATGTTGAGCTCAGCAAGGGAAGGACCATGTGTGTTCAATTCTAAAGCACATGACAACCCAGGGAGGGTGGGAGTGGGGCGGAGGGCAGAAACCAAACAAAACATCAAGTCCCATGGGACACAGTGATGGGGTGGGAGCAGCTCCCATGGCAACCCCAGCTGGCAGCAGCAGCAAGAGGGCTCCCAGGAGCAGTCTGAGATCTGAGCTGCATAACAGCAGCCCAGGCTGAGCACCCTGGGTGTGAAAGCAGTCAGACTCTTGCAACAGTGAATGCCATGCACCCCGGCCCCGCCCTCAGCTTCCCATGCCCACACCTTTGATTGCAAGGCCCCAGCAAGTAGATCCGCCATCATTCTGACAGCCAAGTACCCACCACCTCATGGAGGCTGTGTCCGAGACAGGAATAAAGCACAAAAACCCCTTGCTGATGGAACCCACCCAAGGACCCCAGAAGGCATCAGGCTGCTTGAGAGCCTGCAGCCATGCCTGGAGGGCTCTGATCAGCCTAGAAAGCAGGCTCTAGCAGCTGAAAAGGAGGTCAGGCTCCAGGTATACAAGAGGCTGCTTGGTTCTGTGGCAACCAGGGCCAGAACTGATGGGAAAACTGTGTGGGTCGGAGGAGGTTTCCCACTTTCTCTTTTCACTTTCCCCACTCTGCTGCAACATTGAGGGGGCGGGAAAAGGGACAGAACAATAGACCTATTGAGAACATGCTTAGGTTTGGGTGGGCTTTCTCAGTCCATTCCTGATTGGTCCCATTTCATACCTCATTTGCATGTACAAGGTCACCAGGCTCTCTAAAACAAGGGCACACAATATCCTCCCCAGTTTTGTACCAGGTTGGAATTCAGCTTTCTCAGCTCACTGCTCCTAGGACTCCCCCTTTCCCCAGGGCAGACCCACCAGAATCCCACCTCAGGAAGAACTCCTCCTCTCCAGCTTGCACTGTCCCGGCTCTTCACAGGCAGGAAATTTGTTCTTGCCTTGAGGGCCCATTCATTGTCTTACCCTTAGTTGTTCTTTTCCTAGTTGAGTCTATTCCTTTGTGGCAAGCAAAATAAATAAATAAATAAATAAATAAATAAATAAATAAATAAATAATCTCTGTTTTTTTTAAAACAGTCTCACAAATATCTTTTTTAAAAGTTTTTTTTTTTTTTTAATTTTAGTTTTCACTTTACGTGTATGAGTATTTTGCCTGCCTGTATATTTATGCTCCACATTTGTGCCTGGTGCCTGCAGAGGTCCGAAGAGGGCATCAGATCTCCTGGAACTAGAGTTACAGAAGGTGGTGAACGACCATGTGGACGCTGGGAACTGAACCTGGGTCTTCTGCAAGAGCAACAAATGCACTTAATCACTGACCCATCTCTCTGGCCCTATAAAGATTTTATTATTATTATTATTATTATTATTATTATTATTATTATTATCTAAAAAAACAGGGTCTCACTATATATCCCTAGGCTGGCCTAGAACTTGCTATATAGACTAAGCTGGTCTGGAACTCACAGAGATTCCCCCTACCTCTGCCTCCAAGAAGCTGGGATTAAAGGTGTGCGCCATCACTTCTGGCTGGAAGTTCTCCTTGTTTTCCTGCTACTGTCAGCCCACTCATTCTTCTAGGGAAAATGGGACAAGAACAAGAATAGGAGAGCTGACTGTCACCATGGAGCACACAAGGACCCAGCTTCCAACTGACAGCTTCAGTAAGCGAGAGCTGGAGTCTTGGAACAGCCAGAGAGTTAACTACTGATTGCTAATAATGAGTTTAATAATGATAATAATTAGCTAAGTATTTCAGGTAGGTGTTGGATTATAACACACAGTACAGAATGCATATCCCCAAGTCGATGCCAATGTAAGTGACTAAATGACTCTCCAGGGACAGCAGACGATCTTCCAGACACCTCTTCCAACTTAGGTAGATACTATGCTACCAGGAGAGGGAGTGACTTCCCCAAGTTACAGTATAGAAAGAAAAGGGTTTCTTGGCTGGGGAGGGGCTTGGCAAGTCCTACCTCAGTCAGGTGACTTTGGGTAGCCTGAGACCCTGGAAAGGTGATGATAACATCCTCACAAAAGCACAGTCTGCTCCCAGTCTACGTGAGAGGCACCAAGTAAATTCCATTCCAGGATAACATCCCTAAGCCTGGCCACACTCATCATTGTCAAGGTCACCTTACAAAGACAGCCTGAGAAACTGCCACAGACAGTGGGAGCCTCTACTAACTGCCATGGGGAGTGGGGGAGGACTGTGGGACAGAAAAAGTATCAGTGGGTGAAAACAGAAAAGCTGCACAGATAAGGGCTTCAGCTTACTGCCTATCAGCACAGGACTGACTTCACAACTCCAGGACTCCACTGACACTAGAAGCAACCACATGAGCATGAATTGCTGACCAAAGAGCATGACTGTAGCATCAGCCTTTGGGGAAGGCACAGAGGACCCTGGGAAGCCACTGCACAGACACAAGGAGGGCCAAGAAAGAAAAAAAAACATCAGGGGTGTGGTGAGCCACCTATTATCCCAACACTGCCTCAAGTTCCTCCACCACTTGGATTATATATCATCAAACAAACTCAAAAGGAAAAGAAAGAGGGGTGGGAAAGGGAGGGAGGGAGGGAGGGAGGGAGTGAGGGAGGGAGAGAGGGAAAGACAAGCAGGTGTCTTAGGATTTTTGCTGCTGTGATAAACACCATGATCAAAAGCAACTGGGGGAGGCATGTAGCATGAATCCTAATTGATCTTAATAATAAAAACCCGGAGTCAAATATGGGGCAAATGCTGAAAGGTCAGAGAGACAAAAGAGCAAGCCACAGCCACCACCTCTTACCTCGTCAACTCCTCAGCTGGAAAGAGAGTGAATTCCTGTCTCTTCCCATCTCATATTCCTCTCTTGGCCCAGCCATATCACTTCCTGTCTCCAACTCCCTAGTGCTGGGATTAAAGGCGTGAGATCCCAAGCGCTGGGATCAAATGTGTGTGCCATCACTGCCTGGCTCTGTTTCTCTTTTAGAGTGGATCAGTCTTAACCTAACCCTAACCCTAACCCTAACCCTAACCCTAACCCTAACCCTAACCCTAACCCTAACCCTAACCCTAACCCTAACCCTAACCCTGAGGAGCCCAGGGTGGCCTTGGACACAGAGATCTGTCTACCTCTGCCCCCCAAGTGCTGGGATTAAAGGTGTGTGACAACACCGCCTGGCCTCTATAGCTAACTAGTGACTTAGCTCCACACTCTGATCTTCAGGCACGCTTTATTTGTTAGATCACAAACAAAATATCACCACAGAGGAGAGAGTTTATTTGGCTTACATTTTCATGTCACATCCGTCATCAAAAGAAGTCAAGGCAGGAACCCGGAGGCAGGAACTAAAGCAGAGACCATGGAGGAACATTGCCACTGGCTTGATTCCCATGGCTTGCTCAGTCTGCTTCCTTATAAAACCCAGGGCCACCTGCCCAGGGATGGGTACTGCCCACAGTGGGCTGGGCCCTCCTACATCAATCATTAATCAAGAAAATGCATCAGAGACTTGCATACAGGCCAGTCTATGGAGGCATTTTCTCAATTGAGGCTCCTTCTTTTCAGGTGATTGATTCCAGCTTGTGGAATCAAGTTAACAACAGCAACAACAAAAAACCACAGGAGAGAAGAGGGAAGGGAAGAGGGAGAAAAAAAAAACGAGAGAGAGGGAAAGAGGGGGGAGGGGGAGGGAGAGGGAGAGAGAGGGAGATCAAGCAAGGAAGCAAACAAGAAAAAAAAGCAGATAAGTGCCTGTGTTCAATCTCCGAAACTGAAAAAATAAAAAGAATGAGGGGAAAAAAAAGGAAAAAAAGAGATTGGGGGTATAGACGGGTCGGTCAGTTGGTCAAGTGCTTGCTTAGCATGCCAGAGGCCCTAGATAGCCAGCACCGCATAAACAGGTGTCTTAGTCACTGTTCTATTGCTATGAAGAGACACTGTGACCAAGGTAACTCTTAAAAAAGAAAGCATTTAATTGGGACTGGCTTACAATTTAGTTAGTCCATTTAGAGTTAGTCCATTATCATCACAGCAGGAAGCACGGCAGAATGGCAGGCAGACATGGTGCTGGAGAAGTAGTTGAGAGCTACATCCCGATCTGCAGAGAGAAGAGAGAGAATGAGACTGGGCCTGGCACTGGCTTTTGAAACCTCAAAGCCCTCCATCCACATTGACACATTTCCTCCAACAAGGCCACACCTCCAGCTCCTTCTAATCCTATCAAAGAGTTCTACCCCCTGATGACTAAGCATTAAAATATGTGAGCCTATGGAGCCACCCTATTCAAGCCACCATACCTGGTGTGGTGATGCTCATCTGTAATGGCAGCAGAGGAAGTAGGAGCAGGGCATCAGAAGTTTAGGAGTGTCTTCCACTACTTATTTAAGGCCAGCCTGGGCTACGTGAGACCCTGGGGGATGGGACTAAGGGAGGCGAAGAAGCAGTTCAGCTTAAGGCAATTGAAGGTGCAAGAGCCCACTATTTAAAATCCCCAGAGTGATGAAAAGCAGCTGAGCCACCACCTGAGCCGGAAGGCTGAAAGGAGCCGTCTGAAGAGATGCAGGAGATCTTGACTCAAGGATAGTTTGGGTTATCTGCAAGTGTTTACCAAACCCACTGAACTGTGTGCTTGAAACAGGTACATTTTGTACTGAGAAAATTGTTTTTAAAAGCCAGCAACGAAACAACAGAAAAAAGTCTAGCTGGAGGTTGGCATGATGATGCACATGTGTAATCCCAGCTACTAAGGCCAAGGTGGGGGGTGTCCGGCCAGACCCCATCTCAGCATATTTAAACATTTTCAAGGGTTGAGAACATAGCTCATCAGGATAGCTCTTCCAATCAGCTTCTGATCCCCAGCACCATTACAATAAGGGGAAAAAGCTAATTGAATTGCATCACTTATGCACTAATTCGAGAAGCATTTTTGATGCAGTCTTGGGCTCCTAGCCTGCCCCTTGCACTCTGTTCCTCTACCCCAGTGCCCTTTGTTTTTACCTCTTACTATTCTGTCGGTGCTGAGGACTAATCTGGGGCTCTGTACCACGCAGCCCTATTGCTCGTTCTTTCCACACTTCGCACACAACACGATGAATCTCAACTGGCCTCCAACCCCATCTCAGTTCCAGAAACTGTTCACAACCATGAGGCAAAGCCCAGATGGGGTTACATCTCAGCCTTTCCCCCAACTCACAACCCCAATGTAGAACAGTGGCCCCTTCCTTCCACTGTGTTTAAAAAAATGATTTATCTACCATGTGAATGTGCTTAAATAGGTGGGCATTTGAGCACCACCATGGATGGAGAGGAAAGGACGGCGTTTTGGGAGTTTGGTTCTCTCTTTCCACTGTGTGGAACCCGGGGTTGAACTCAGGACATCAGGCTTGGCAGCAAACACCTTTATCCACTAAGCCATCTCGCTAGTCCCTCCTGCTGTCTGGATCCTCTCTGCCTCCAACCTGTGGGCCACTCTCCTTCCTGCGAAGGGCAGTCTGTACATCACCAGCTCTGGCCAGTCTATGCTTCCCTCATCTGTTACCACCTCCTTATCACTACCTACTGGCCTTCAGGTCCCACTCAGAGGGTCAGCCGCTCCCGGAGTGAACTCAGCCCTTGAGTGCAACCAGGAGGCTGCAAATGTCTCAGGCTAGCGACTCCATTCAGTTTCCCACACTGTGCCATAGTCCCTAAGGCCCAGGGAACAGGGCAAGATGCACACAGTTTCCTTGTCCCGCATGCCCGCCCCTCCACCTGGCACCAGTCCCCTATCTTGGACCCAGTTTCCTCTGGGCCCTGGTATAAGTCAGGATCCTTCTTCTCCCCCAACCCCTTCCCTTCTTTTGGCCTGGCACACCTGGCAAACGCTTCCCCTTTCAGTTTACATATCCCTCCTTAGGCCACTCCCAGCTGATTAGGTCCACCCTGTCACCCTGGCACCCCCTTCCCTTTATTTAACTTACTTACTTTAAGAGGATGATTTGATTAACCCACCCACCCAGCATTGACCTCTATGAATGGAAGGGCCTGTTTGACAGGCTGAAGAGGGGCCCAATGAACCTGCAGAATCAAGCCTAGCCCTGCCCAGCAGGCCTTGCCTGCTCCTGGTACCCTATAAGAGCAGGTGTTTTTCAAGTAGAAGGATCTGAGACTTCTGAGGACAAAGGTAACCTTGACCTTAACCTCTGAAACTTCCAGCCAGCATTGCCTTTTCCAGAAGGGTTACCAAGACTTCCAGGCAATTCCAGCCAAGACATGGCTTCTCAGACTCCAGAATCAGGTGTGCATCTCAGGTCAGGGAAAGGTTCACCCGACATCAGCTGAGGATAGAATCCGGGTGCCGAACTCTGCTCCCCGGCTTGTCCCAGTCCTATTTTCCCTTCTTCCCTCCCAGGTGATGGCCTCCCGCCACCTGGCTAATGCTGCTTTCACTTCACCACAAGTCAGGCACCATCTCTAAAATCCTTGGAGATGATCTGGGATCAAAAGCCACTGAGCCTACATGCCTTCTGCAGTACGCTGAGCCCAGAGCTGGGAGTTCTGTCCGGATACCTGGCGGCAATGCTCACCCAGGGACTATGTGTGCCTTCAGCTCCCTGACCATGTCTCTCTCACCCCTCATGCAGAATCTGATGGAGACCACATGGAGGAAGGCCAGCTTCCAAGACAGCATCACCGTGAGACATCCCATCAAGGTATTGTCAATGCCCATCACTATTTTGAACCATTTTCCCAGGTTTTACTTGACTTTGGGTATTTTCCAGCTTAGATATCCATATAGGACTTACTGTGAAACACAGCATCCCCCCCTTCTCAGTTTCCCACACCTTGGAGTCAAACACATCTGTGTGAGTGGTTTTTAAGAAAAAAATGGGGGGAGGGGTTACACATGGACCACACAGCACGTGTAGAAGTCAGAGGACAACCTGAGGCAGTTGGCTCTCTCCTTCCACTACGTGGATCCCAGGATCACACGGCTGCCATCAGGCTTGGCAAAAAGATCTTCATCTGTGGAGCCCTCACACCTGTGCTGTGTGAAGTGGTTTTTTTTGTGGTCTGTTTTCACTCATTTTGGAGACAAGGCCTCACTCTAGCCAAAGCTAGTTTGGAGTTTGAACTTGGGGTGGTCGTCCTGCCTCTATTTCTCCAGTGCTGGGATTACAGGTATGTATTACCATGCCTAGTCCTATTGTTTATTGATACTAGAAGTTGCAGCTAGGCTCTCCATATGTCAAGAAAGCCCTCTACCAGCTGAGCTACACCCCCAGGCCTGTAGCCCTATTCATTAAGCAATTCTTTCCATCTTAGACTTTAGTCATCTGCTCTCTGGAGACTCTTCTATAGGTCCACATCACATCTACATCATCTTCACACTGCCCACCCATGCCTGCCCCACCCCAGCTCTACAGAGCCCTATGGTGTAGCAGAGTCCCTTCCCCTCTTGTAGCGCTTGAGGTCTCCAGTGCTTGCCTATCGTCTGGATCATTACAAGCTTATTTACCTGTAATCCATTCTCAAAACTTGCCTGGATATCTGAGTTAAAGCACAGTCAGGCTCTGCAGCTTCCAGATCTCACCTCTTCAGGGCTGGCTCCAAACTAGACGAGCCAAGCTGTACCAGCTTCCCAGCTGCACCCTGGGGTCACTTTCACCACCACCTGGCCCAGAGCCCTTCACTTTCTCCTTTTGAATATTATACATTCCTTTCCCATATCATTTTTTTTTGTGATATATATTTTTTATTTTACAATATCATTCAGTTCTACATATCAGTCATGGGTTCCCCTATTCTCCCCCCTCCCACGCCCTCCCCTTACCCCCAGCCCACCCTCCATTCCCACCTCCTTCAGGACAAGTCCTCCCCCGAGGACTGTGATCAATTTGGTAGACTCAGTCCAGGGAGGTCCAGTCCCTTCCTCCCAGACTAAGCCAAGTGTCCCTGCATAAGTTCCAGGTTTCAGACAGCCAACTCATGCAATGAGCACAGGACTTGGTCCCACTGCCTAGATGCCTCCCAAACTGATCAAGCCAATCAACTGTCTCACCTATTCAGAGGGCCTGATCCAGCTGGGAGCCCCTCAGCCTTTGGTTCATAGGTCATGTGTTTCCATTCATTTGGCTATTTTTTTTTAATAATTGAGTAAAACTGAAATTTATTATATGCCACAGTCGTCCTAGGGACCTCCATGCTATATATATAGCCTCTATGGTTCTATGGGTTGTGGTCTGATTGGTCTTTATTTTATATCTAGAATCCACCAATGAGTGAGTACATACCATAACTGTCTTTCTGGGTTTGGGTTACCTCACTCAGGATGATTTTTTCTAGTTCCATCCATTTGCCTGCAAATTTCATGCTTTCATTGTTTTTCTCTGCTGAGTAGTACTCCATTGTGTATATGTACCACATTTTTTTCATCCATTCTTCCGTTGATGGGCATCTAGGTTGTTTCCAGGTTCTGGCTATTACAAATAGTGCTGCTATGAACATAGCTGAGCATGTATCTTTATGGTATAAATCAGCATTCCTTGGGTAGATGCCCAAGAGTGGGATGGCTGGGTCTTGAGGTAGTTCGATTCCTAATTTTCTAAGAAACCGCCATACTGATTTCCACAGTGGTTGTACAAGTTTACATTCCCACCAACAGTGGAGGAGTGTTCCCTTTGCTCCACATCCTCTCCAACATTGGTTGTCATTGGTGTTTTTGATCGTAGCCATTCTGACAGGTGTAAGGTGGTATCTCAGAGTCGTTTTGATTTGCATTTCTCTGATGATTAAGGATGCTGAGCATTTCTTTAAATGTCTTTCAGCCATTTGTAGTTCTTGTTTTGTGAATTCTCTGTTTAGCTCTTTAGCCCATTTTTTAATTGGACTGTTCAGTGCTTTGATGTCTAGTTTCTTGAGTTCTTTATATATTGTGGAGATCAATCCTCTGTCAGATGTGGGGTTGGTGAAGATCTTTTCCCAATCTGTTGGCTGTCTTTTTGTCTTACTGATTGTGTCTTTTGCCCTGCAAAAGCTTCTCAGTTTCGAGAGGTCCCATTTATTAATGGTTGTGCTCAGGGTCTGTGCTGTCGGTGTTTTATTTAGGAAATGGTCTCCGGTGCCAATGCGTTCAAGAGTGCTTCCTATTTTCTTTTCTATTAAGTTTAGTGTAACTGGATTTATGTTTAGGTCTTTGATCCACTTGGACTTGAGTTTTGTGCATGGTGACAGATATGGATCTATTTGTAATCTTTTACATATTGACATCCAGTTATGCCAGCACCATTTGTTGAAGATACTTTCTTTGTTCCATTGTATAGTTTTGGCTCCTTTGTCAAAAACCAGGTGTTCATATGTGCATGGATTAATGTCAGGGTCTTCAATTCGATTCCATTGGTCCGTATGTCGGTTTTTATACCAGTACCAAGCTGTTTTTATTACTATAGCTCTATAGTAGAGTTTGAGGTCCGGGATGGTGATGCCTCCAAGGGTTGCTTTATCGTATAGGATTCTTTTAGCTATCCTGGGTCTTTTGTTTTTCCATATAAAGTTGAGTATTTTTCTTTCCAAGTCTGTGAAGAATTGTGTTGGGATTTTGATGGGGATTGCATTGAATCTGTAGATTACTTTTGGTAAAATTGCCATTTTTACTATGTTAATCCTACCTATCCATGAGCATGGGAGATCCTTCCATTTTCTGATATCTTCTTCAATTTCTTTCTTTAGAGATTTAAAGTTCTTATCAAAAAGGTCTTTCACTTGTTTAGTTAGTGTTATCCCAAGGTATTTTATATTATTTGTGGCTATTATAAAGGGTGATGTTTCTCTGACTTCTTTCTCAGCCCTTTTATCATTTGTGTATAGGAGGGCTACTGATTTTTTTGAGTTGATCTTGTATCCTGCCACTTTACTGAAGGAGTTTATCAGCTGTAGAAGTTCCCTGGTAGAGTTTTTGGGGTCACTTATGTATATTATCATATCATCTGCAAATAGTGAAAGTTTGACTTCTTCCTTGCCAATTTGTATCCCTTTGATCTCCTTTTGTTGTCTTATTGCTCTAGCTAAAACTTCTAGTACTATATTGAATAAATATGGGGAGAGTGGACAGCCTTGTCTTGTTCCTGAATTTAGTGGTATCGCTTTGAGTTTCTCTCCATTTAATTTGATGTTTGCTGTTGGCTTGCTATAAATTGCTTTTATTATGCTTAGAAATGTTCCTTGTATTCCTAATCTTTCTAAGACCTTTATCATGAAGGGGTGTTGGATTTTGTCAAAGGCTTTTTCAGCATCTAAGGAGATGATCATGTGGTTTTTTTCTTTCAGTTTGTTTATATGGTGTATTACATTGACTGATTTCCGTATGTTGAACCATCCTTGCATCCCTGGGATGAATCCTACTTGGTCGTGATGGATGATTGTTTTGATGTATTCTTGGATTCGGTTTGCCAATATTTTGTTGAGTATTTTTGCATCAATGTTCATGAGGGAGATTGGTCTGTAGTTCTCTTTCTTTGTTGCATCTTTGTGTGGTTTGGGTATCAGGGTAATTGTAGCCTCATAAAAAGAGTTTGGTAGTATTCCTTCTGTTTCTATTGTGTGGAACACTTTGAAGAGGATTGGTATTAGTTCTTCTTTGAAAGTCTGGTAGAATTCTGCACTGAAACCATCTGGTCCTGGGCTTTTTTTGGTTGGGAGACTTTTGATGACTGTTTCTATTTCTTTAGGGGTTATTGGTCTATTTAAATGGTTTATCTGGTCTTGATTTAATTTTGGTATTTGGTATTTATCCAGAAAATTGTCCATTTCTTCCTGGTTTTCCATTTTTGTGGAGTACAGGTTTTTGAAGTATGATCTGATGATTCTCTGGATTTCCTCATTGTCTGTTGTTATGTCTCCCTTTTCATTTCTGATTTTGTGAATTTGGGTGTTCTCTCTTTGCCTTTTGGTTAATTTGGCTAGTGGTTTGTCTATCTTGTTGATTTTTTCAAAGAACCAACTCTTTGTTTCATTGATTTTTTGTATTGTTCTCTTGTTTTCTATTTCGTTGATTTCAGCCCTCAATTTGATTATTTCCTGGCGTCTATTTCTCCTGGGTGAGTTTGTTTCTTTTTGTTCTAGAGCTTTCAGTTTTGCTGTTAATTCATTGGTATGGGATTGCTCCATCTTCTTTATGTGTGCATTTAGAGCTATGAATTTTCCTCTTAGCACTGCTTTCATAGTGTCCCATAAGTTTGGGTATGTTGTACTTTCATTTTCATTGAATTCTAGGAACTCTTTAATTTCTGTTTTTATTTCTTCCTTGACCCATTGATGTTTCAGGTGGGCATTATTCAGTTTCCATGAGTTTTTGGGTTTTCTATAATTTTTGTTGTTATTGAGTTCTAACTTTAAGGCATGGTGGTCTGATAAGATACAGGAGGTTATTCCAATTTTTTTGTATCTGTTGAGATTTGTTTTGTGTCCAAGCATGTGGTCAATTTTTGAGAAGGTTCCATGGGGTGCTGAGAAGAAGGTATATTCTTTTGTGTTAGGATGGAATATTCTGTAGATATCTATTAGGTCCATTTGAGTCATAACATCTGTTAGGTCCTTTATTTCTTTGTTAAGTTTCAGTCTGGTAGATCTATCTTTTGGTGAGAGTGGTGTGTTAAAATCTCCCACTACTAATGTGTGGGGTTTGATGTGCGTTTTCCCATATCATTTTTACTTTCCTTTTTTTGTACTTTTTCTATTCACCAGCCTTCTAAAAATTGGTTTAAAAGGAATTTATTTAGCCAGGCTTGGCAGCATATGCCTGTAATCCCAGCACTGGGGAGATGGACACAGAAGGATGGCTGGAAGTTCAATGTTGGTGTAGATGGCCTACACAGTGAGACACAGACTTCAGAAAATGTGAGTGAGGTTATTTCACAACCTGTACATCTGAAAATGTTCTTCTTCTGTCCTTGATTCCTGGGGCTAGTTTGGCTGGGTATGAAATTTAGGTTGGGAATTCACTTCCTTCAAAATGTTGGAGATGTTTTCTGTTATCTTCCAGACCAGATTCTAATGTTGCTTCTTAAATTTTTTTCTAGCTGGCCCCAATCCTTTAGGATATTATCAGCACCTTGAAATTTTGTGGTATTATGCCTTGGTGATAACATGCCTCTGATTTTCATATACTTTATTCCCTCTCTTTTGTCATTTTGGGGTTTTACTCTTTCCGGGGAGATTTCCTCAAATCTTGTCTTCCAAGATTTCCATGGAGATTTTAATTTCTGCTTTCCTAATTTTAATTTCAAAAAGCCTTTTCCCCCCCTGGATGTTCTTTGCAAAAGTATCCTGTAATTGATTCATGGGTATAATTTATTCTCCTATGTCTGAAGGTATTAATTATAGATTTGGGGAGGTTTCATCTGTGGCATCTTTTCCTGTTTGGTTGACTTGCTTCTGGTCTCACGCCTGGTCGCTTCTCTGTGTGCTGATCTCTAGTTGCTGCTCATACTGAGCCCATGGGCAGGGTTTGCTCTCTGTGGGTTCCCCTGAATTAAAGTGGTTAGTTTACCAAATGGGGAGCCCCAGATGTGATCTTTGGGGTACTTTGAGGCTATGGTTTTGCAGAGAGAAAGTCTTCAGATGCTCTTTACAGTCATGTCTAGTAGGGACAAAAATCTCCTCAGACACAGTCTTCTGTCTACACAGAATTTAAGGTGTTTTTTTCTTTTCTTTTCTTTTCTTTCTTTTTTTTTTTTTTTTTTTTGAGGAGGGCGGTGGAGCAGGGTCTCACTAAGCAGCACTGGCAGAAGGGCCTTGGAACTCACAGATCTGCCTGCCTCTCCTTCCCCAGTCTTTGGTATTAAAGGTGTGCACCACCATGCTGGACCCCTATGTAGATTGTGTGTGTGTGTGTGTGTGTGTGTGTGTGTGTGTGTGTGTGTGTGTCAATACTAGGGAAGGAAACTGGAGCCTTGCACATACTAGACAAGTGCTCTACTACTGAGCTATGACCTCAGCCTATTTTTTATTTATTTATTTTAGATACATTTCCTGTTGAGTTACCCAGGGTGACCTTGAATTTACTTTGTAGTCTAGGTGGGCCTTGTACTTGGGATCCTCCTGCCTCAGCCTCCTCAGTACTGGGTATGACAGGCCTACATCAC
The DNA here is from genome assembly GCF_049852395.1 of Peromyscus maniculatus bairdii. Lineage (NCBI taxonomy): Eukaryota > Metazoa > Chordata > Mammalia > Rodentia > Cricetidae > Peromyscus > Peromyscus maniculatus. The sequence continues at coordinate 111,584,580 of NC_134854.1, forward strand.
AAGCCCAGCAGGACAAGTCTTTGTCAATGTAACTGCCTCAGCTCTGGTAGACCCAAGTACTTGTACCTGGGAGTTTTTCTAGAGTGACTTAACCCTTGAGGGCCTCTACTGAACTCTCCTGGACTGCTTTGTCACACACTGCCCTTCATCTTTTCAGTCCCTGTCCGTTTGTCAGTCTCTTCTGCAGTCTGAGATCATTTTGTCAGCATACTCAGCATCTCAGATGCAAAGGGATGTTGGTTTTTCTCGGAATTGAATTGCCTGTGGTTTCTTTTCTTTAAAGATTTATTTTTGTTTTCTAATCATATGTATGCATCTATGTGAGTGTGTGCCATGTATGGGGGTGGCCCTGGACGTAGAGTTGTTGGTGAGCCACCTGATGAGGCTCCTGGAGTCAAACTCAAGTCCCCTGGAAGAGCAACATGTGCTTTTAACTGCTGAGCCTTCTCTCCAGGCCCCTGCCTCTGGGTTCTATTGGTTCCATTTTCTTCATAGTGAATTTTAAGTTCTCTTTGAATTTCTGGGGTTCATCAGCTCAGTCTCCCTACTCCTACTCCAGAGGTTGCACTAAGCCAATAAAAGGGAAGATGGTTCACACAGTGTCATGAAATTAGAAGGGGTGCTCCCACCCTTGGTGTCTTGTGCCACCACTCTGGTGTCTGGTCATTGTGCCCGCAGGTCACTGAACCCAAGACCTCCATTCTCTGCCCACAACTGTGATGCTCTAGGCTGCTTCTGTGTCCACAATGAGCCAAGACTGGGTTGGAAAGGTGATGCAAGAGACACTGGAAGGTCAAAAGGTCATAGGTCAAAAAGGTTTTCATCTGTGATGTCCACTGTGAGTCCCCAGACAGTTCTTGAAGCTCTCAGTGTGTGTGTGTGTGTGTGTGTGTGTGTGTGTGTTCCATGTCCCCTTCCTGTCCCTGACTGAAAGTGGGGTCAGAGAGACTGCCAATAGGACTGTTCGTATGCCACAAAGCACAAAGCCCTCACAGAGAGCGCTTGCCTCTTCCTACCCTTCCTGCAGACAAGCCTCAGATAATTCACATAGGTTTGAGTTTTCCTTTTTCTAGCCACAAAGTGGGGAAAACTTCACTCATGAGGTGAACTGTTCTCTGGTTGTTTTTAATGATTGTAGCGCGTTCACAGAAACACCTGTATGTGAATTCTGTGGTAGTGGTGGCTTCTGATGGGCATGTGTGTCCTGCTGCCTCTAACGTGGCTGGACCAGCCTAGTGGAAATCCCAGCCCAGGCCTACTCCAGCTGCGCTTACCGTGTCTCCTTTTCTCTCATACCCCCTGCCCCACCCTGCACTGAAACCCTCTGTAATTCTCAGGGACGGCCTTTCCACAGCTGACTGCAGTGACTATCTGTTCAGTCAGCAGAGCTGCTCAGGACTCCACAGGCGCTTCCTGTTAGGTGGATATTGTTTCCCATGAGGTGGATACACCATTAGGTGGGCATTGCTCTCAGGCTCCGGACTCTCCTCATTATGGGTCACACATGCCCACCCAAGCTCTCCCTTCCAGCATGGTCTGGAAAGGGCCTTTGCTCTGGCTTCCCCAAAGGTTAGTAACACACACCTTTGGTTCTTCTCAGAGGCTACCCTTGTGTCTCCATTGTCCCTGCTGACTTCCTTCAGCCATGGGGATGGTGGACTACAGCAGGGTGAACCTCCCCTCCACACACACACACACACACACACACACACACACACACACACACACACTCTGCCTGAGAAACAGACCTCTATGGAGCTCCAGGCTGCAGAGCTATTGGATGCCCTTCTATCTCGGTTACAAACCCAACATTGAATGAATGTTCTCACCTTAGCTCTACGCTGGGGACAGGAATCCCCAGTCATCCCTCTCCCCAGTGCCAGCAGGCCACTTGGAACTGTCCATGCTGGTAATTGGGGTGCCTCTGCGATCTCTGTTCCCAATACCTATTCTTGAACGTGCTGTCTTCTGGCACGGCCCTGTCTTCTGCATGCCTACTCACCTCTGACCTCCTTTCTGAAGCCCACCTGGGGATGTTGTTCTTCCATCAGTATCTTCAGTGGCTCCCTCTGATTTCAGGGTAGCAAAACTAGCTTAGCCTAAGGCTGACTCTTTTTTTAATTATTATTTTATTTTATAATTAATTTAATTTTACATATCAGCCACGGATTCCCCTGTCCTCCTTCCTCCCACCCACCAGTCTTCCACCCCAATCCACCTCCCATTCCCACCTCTTCCAAGGCAAGGTCTCCCATGGGGATTCAGCTCATCCTGGTAGATTCAGTTGAGGCAGGTCCAGTTCCCTCCTCCCTACACCAAAGCTGAGCAAAATGTCTCAGCATAAGTCCTAGGTTCCAAGAAGCCAGCTCATGCACTAAGGACAGGTCCCAGTTCCATTGTCTGGGGGCCTCCTAAATAGTTCAAGCTAATCAACTGTCTCACTTATCCAGAGGGCCTGATCCAGTTCCATGGGGGCTCCTCAGCTATTGGTTCATAGTTCATGTGTTTCCACTAGTTTGGCTATTTGTTCCTGTGCTTTTTCCAATCATGGTCTCAATATTTCTTGCTCATATAATCCCTCCTCTCTCTTGCTGACTGGACTCCTGGAGCTCCACCTGGGCCTTGGCCATGGATCTCAGCATCTGCTTCCATCAGTCACTGGATAAGAGTTCTATCATGACAGTTAGGGTGTTCGTCCATCTGATCACCAGAGTAGGTCACCTCGGGCTTTCCCTCGACCATTGCCAGTAGTCTATTGTGGAGGTATCTTTGTGGATTTCTGGGGACCTCTCTAGCATTCTGCTTCTTCCTATTCCCATGGGGTCTTCATTTATTATGGTCTCTCTTTCCTTGTTATCCCACCCTGTTCCTGATCCAGCTGGGACCTCCCACTCCCCGAAGCTCTTTTCTCCATGACCCTTGCCCTCCATTACCCCTCCTCACATCCAGTTTGCTCATGTAGATCTCATCCATTTCTCTGTCATTGGGTGACCTCTGTGTCTTTCTTAGGGTCCTCTTTACTAGGTAGCCTCCTTGGAGCTGTGGGTTGTAGTCTGGTTATCCTTTGCTTTACATCTAGTATCCACTTATGAGTGAGTACATACCATGTTTGTCTTTCTGAGTCTGGGTTGCCTCACTCAGGATGATTTTTTCTAGTTCTGGCCATTTGCCTGCAAACCTCATGATGTCATTGTTTTTCTCTGCTAAGTAGTACTCCATTGTGTATATGTACCACATTTTATTTATCCATTCTTCAGTTGAAGGGCATCTAGGTTGTTTCCAGGTTCTGGCTATTACAAATAACAGTGCTATGAACATAGGTGAGCATGTGTCCTTGTGATATGTTTGAGCATTCCTTGGGTATATGCCTAAGAGTGGTATAGCTGGGGTCTTGAGGGAGATTGATTCCTAATTTTCTTAGAAATCTTAAGGCTGCCTCTTTAAGAACTGCCCCTTCCCTGATGAGTGACTGTCTTAGTTATGCTTAGTTATGGTGTCTATCGCTGTGAAGAGACACCATGACCATGGCAACTCTTTTAAAGGAAAACATTAAATTGGGACTATCTTACAGGTTCAGGGGTTTAGTTTCTTGTCATCATGGCAGGAAGCATGGTGGCACACAGGCAGGCATGGTGCTGGAGAAGGAGCTGAGAGTTCTACATCTGGATCCACAGGCAGCAGGAAGAGAAAGTGAGCCACTGGGCCTGGCTTGAGCTTCTGAAACCTCAAAGCCCACCCCCCAGTGACACACTTTCTTTAATAAAGCCACAGCTACTCCTCTAAGGCCACATGTCCTAATTCTTTCAAATAATGTCACTCCTTATGAGCCTATGGGGCCATTTTCATTCAAATGACCACAGCAACTCTGCCATTTCCAGCTCTTGGCATTCTGTGGAGCCCTCAGCCTCTCCCAGGGGCTTTCACAGCCACCCGACTGTGGCTTCCTCTGATATCTAGGTCTGTGCCTGTCTGATCCCCCTTACTGTGGTGATGTGGTTTACGTTATCTCCTTCTAATCACCCTAGTATACAGTTGAGGAGGCGTTTCTGTCCCAGCACCAGTCTAGACATCTTGCCTGTAGGGACTTAGTCCTTGTAACAATAATCAGGGACTCTTAGAAAAAGGAAACAGGCCCAGAGGCACAAAATAAATCCTGACCCTTCCCAATTCAGAGCAGTTTCTTCATGATGTTCTGATTTGCCACTTTCCACTGAGTGACAGAGAGCCCCCAGTGTGGTGCGTATATGTGCTTGTGTGTGTGTGTCCGTCCATGTACATGTGGATTTCTCCTTCTGAAGTTTAAGCCCATAGGGAAGAGACACCATGTCAAGCTCAATCTCCCTACTTAATTTCATACTCAGTTTATCCACCAGTAAAATGGATCTTGTAATGTCCCAGCCACAGGTTGTCAAGGAGTCTGGGCAAGACCTACTCTCACTGTCTGTTTCATTCCAGACTCAGATGAACAACCCAGAGAGCAAAGCTGTCCTGATGGAGAGACCAAAGAGCCAGTGGAAGTACATGAGCCTAAAAGGCCAAGCCAACCTGCCAAACCCATGGCTAATGTGAACCCTGTGAGGTGTGAGGACTCTGAGCTCACAGAGCCAGCCCAAGCTGCAGTACGCCATGCTGGAGGAAGTAGCCAGGCAGTGGCAACCCATGCTGGGAGAAGTGGACAAGCTACAGCACCCCATGGTTGGAGAAGAGGCCAAGCTACAGCACCCCATGGTTGGAGAAGTGGCCAAGATGCAGCAATCTATGCTTGGAGAAGTGGCCAGGTTGTAGAATTCTATGCTTGGAGAAGTGGCCAAGCTGCAGCACCCCATGCTTGGAGAGGAGGCCAAGCTGCAATACCCCATGCTTGGAGAAGAAGACAAGCTGTAGAAGTCCATCCTTGGAGAAGAGGACAAGCTGCAGCACCCCATGCTTGGAGAAGAGGACAAACTGCAGCACCCCATGATTGGAGAAGTGGCCAAGCTGCAGCACGCCATGCTTGGAGAAGTGGCCAAGCTGCAGCACCCCATGCTTGGAGAAGTGGCCAAGCTGCAGAAGATCATGCTAGAAGAAGAGGCCAAGCTGCAGCACCCCATGCTTGGAGAAGTGGCCAAGCTGCAGAAGATCATGCTGGGAGAAGTGGCCAAGCTGCAGAAGATCATGCTAGGAGAAGAGGCCAAGCTGCAGCACCCCATGCTTGGAGAAGTGGCCAAGCTGCAGGACCCCATGCTTGGAGAAGTGGCGAAGCTGCAGAAGATCATGCTAGGAGAAGAGGCGAAGATGCAGCACCCCATGCTTGGAGAAGTGGCCAAGCTGCAGCACCCCATGCTTGGAGAAGAGGCCAAGCTGCAGCATCCCATGCTTGGAGAAGAGGCCAAGCTGCAGAAGATCATGCTGGGAGAAGTGGCCAAGCTGCAGAAGATCATGCTGGGAGAAGTGGCCAAGCTGCAGAAGATTATGCTGGGAGAAGTGGCCAAGCTGCAGCACCCCATGGTTGGAGAAGAGGCCAAGCTGCAATACCCGATGCTTGGAGAAGAGGTCAAGCTGCAGCACCCCATGCTTGGAGAAGTGACCAAGCTGCAATACCCGATGCTTGGAGAAGTGGCCAAGCTGCAGCACCCCATGGTTGGAGAAGAGGCCAAGCTGCAATACCCGATGCTTGGAGAAGTGGCCAAGCTGCAGCACCCCATGCTTGGAGAAGTGACCAAGCTGCAGCACCCCATGTTTGGAGAAGTGGCCAAGCTGCAGAAGATCATGCTGGGAGAAGTGGCCAAGCTGCAGCACCCCATGCTTGGAGAAGAGGCCAAGCTGCAGCACCCCATGCTTGGAGAAGTGACCAAGCTGCAGCACCCCATGTTTGGAGAAGTGGCCAAGCTGCAGAAGATCATGCTGGGAGAAGTGGCCAAGCTGCAGCACCCCATGCTTGGAGAAGTGACCAAGCTGCAGCACCCCATGTTTGGAGAAGTGGCCAAGCTGCAGAAGATCATGCTGGGAGAAGTGGCCAAGCTGCAGAAGATCATGCTGGGAGAAGTGACCAAGCTGCAGCACCCCATGTTTGGAGAAGTGGCCAAGCTGCAGAAGATCATGCTGGGAGAAGTGGCCAAGCTGTAGAACTCCATGCTTGGAGAAGAGGCCAAGCTGCAGAACTCCATGTTTGGAGAAGAGTCCAAGCTACAGAAGATCATTCTGGGAGAAGTGGCCAAGCTGCAGCACCCCATGCTTGGAGAAGTGGCCAAGATGCAGAATATCATCTTTGGAAAAGTGGCCAAGTTCTAGAACTCCATACTTTGAGAAGAGGCGAAGCTGCAGAAGATCATGCTGGGAGAACAGGCCAAGCTGCAGAAGATCATGCTGGGGAAAGTAGCCAAGCTGCAGAAGATCATTCTGGGAGAAGTGGCCAAGCTGCAGAACTCCATGTTTGGAGAAGTGGCCAAGCTGCAGAAGATCATTCTGGGATTAGTGGCCAAGCTGCAAAAGATTATGCTGGGAGAAGTGGCCAAGCTGCAGCACCCCATGCTTGGAGAAGAGGCCAAGCTGGAGCACCCCATGCTTGGAGAAGTGGCCAAGGTGCAGCACCCCATGCTTGGAGAAGTGGCCAAGATGCAGAAGATCATGCTGGGAAAAGTGACCAAGCTGCAGAACCCTATGCTGGGAAAAGTGGTGAAGCTGCAGAAGATCATGCTTGGAGAAGTGGCCAAGCTGCAGAAGATCATGCTGGGGGAAGTGGCCAAGCTGTAGAACTCCATGCTTGGAGAAGAGGCCAAGCTGCAGAACTCCATGTTTGGAGAAGAGGCCAAGCTGCAGAAGATCATTCTGGGAGAAGTGGCCAAGCTGCAGAAGATCATGCTTGGAGAAGTGGCCAAGCTGCAGATCATGCTGGGAGAAGTATCCAAGCTGCAGAACTCCATGTTTGGAGAAGTGGCCAAGCTGCAGAAGATCATGCTGGGAGAAGTGGCCAAGCTGCAGAAGATCATGCTGGGAGAAGTGGCCAAGCTGCAGAATATCATCCTTGGAGAAGTGGCCAAGCTACAGAAGATCATGATGGGAGAAGTAGCCAAGCTGCAGAAGATCATGCTGGGAGAAGTGACCAAGCTGTAGAACTCCATGCTTGGGGAAGTGGCGAAGCTTCAGAAGATCATGCTGGGAGAAGTGGCCAAGCTGCAGCACCCCATGCTTGGAGAAGTGGCCAAGCTGCAGAAGATCATGCTGGGAGAAGTGACCAAGCTGCAGAAGATCATTCTGGGAGAAGTGGCCAAGCTGCAGAAGATCATGCTGGGGAAAGTGGCCAAGCTGCAGAAGATCATGCTTGGAAAAGTGGCCAAGCTGCAGAATATCATCTTTGGAAAAGTGGCCAAGTTCTAGAACTCCATGCTTTGAGAAGAGGCCAAGCTGCAGAAGATCATGCTGGGAGAAGTGGCCAAGATGCAGAAGATCATGCTGGGAGAAGTGGCCAAGATGCAGAAGATCATGCTGGGGAAAGTGGCCAAGCTGCAGAAGATCATGCTGGGAGAAGTGGCCAAGCTGCAGAACTCCATGTTTGGAGAAGTGGCCAAGCTGCAGAAGATCATTCTGGGATTAGTGGCCAAGCTGCAGAAGATCATTCTGGGATTAGTGGCCAAGCTGCAGAAGATCATGCTTGGAGAAGAGGCCAAGCTGGAGCACCCCATGCTTGGAGAAGTGGCCAAGATGCAGCACCCCATGCTTGGAGAAGTGGCCAAGCTGCAGAAGATCATGCTTGTAGAGGAAGCCAAGCTGCAGCACCCCATGCTTGGAGAAGTGGCCAAGCTGCAGAAGATCATGCTGGGAGAAGTGGCCAAGCCTCAGAACTCCATGTTTGGATAAGTGGCCAAGCTGCAGAAGATCATTCTGGGAGAAGTGGCCAAGCTGCAGAAGATCATGCTGGGGAAAGTGGCCAAGCTGCAGAAGATCATGCTGGGAGAAGTGGCCAAGCTACAGAAGATCATGCTGGGAGAAGTAGCCAAGCTGCAGAAGATCATGCTGGGAGAAGTGGCCAAGCTACAGAAGATCATGCTGGGAAAAGTGGCCAAGCTGCAGAACCCTATCCTGGAAGAAGTGGTGAAGCTGCAGAAGATCATGCTTGGAGAAGTGGCCAAGTAGCAGCACCCCATGCTGGGAGAGGAAGCCAAGCAGCAGCACCACATGCTTGGAGAAGTAGCCAAGCTGCAGTACCACATGTTTGGAGAAGAGGCCAAGCTGCAATACCCCATGCTTGGAGAAGAGGCCAAGCTGCAGAAGATCATGCTGGGAGAAGTGGCCAAGCTGCAGAAGATCATGCTGGGAGAAGTGGCCAAGCTGCAGAAGATTATGCTGGGGAAAGTAGCCAAGCTGCAGAAGATCATGCTGGGAGAAGTGGCCAAGCTGTAGAAGATCATTCTGGGAGAAGTGGCCAAGCTGCAGAACTCCATGTTTGGAGAAGTGGCCAAGCTGCAGAAGATCATTCTGGGATTAGTGGCCAAGCTGCAGAAGATTATGCTGGGAGAAGTGGCCAAGCTGCAGCACCCCATGCTTGGAGAAGAGGCCAAGATGCAGAACCCTATGCTGGGAGAAGTGGTGAAGCTGCAGAAGATCATGCTTGGAGAAGTGGCCAAGCTGCAGAAGATCATGCTGGGAGAAGTGGCCAAGCTGCAGATCATGCTGGGAGAAGTATCCAAGCTGCAGAACTCCATGTTTGGAGAAGAGGCCAAGCTGCAGAAGATCATGCTGGGAGAAGTGGCCAAGCTGCAGAAGATCATGCTGGGAGAAGTGGCCAAGCTGTAGAACTCCATGCTTGGGGAAGTGGCGAAGCTTCAGAAGATCATGCTGGGAGTAGTGGCCAAGTTGCAGCACCCCATGCTTGGAGAAGTGGCCAAGCTGCAGAAGATCATGCTGGGAGAAGTGGCCAAGCTGCAGAAGATCATGCTGGGGAAAGTGGCCAAGCTGCAGAAGATCATGCTTGGAAAAGTGGCCAAGCTGCAGAATATCATCTTTGGAAAAGTGGCCAAGTTCTAGAACTCCATGCTTTGAGAAGAGGCCAAGCTGCAGAAGATCATGCTGGGAGAAGTGGCCAAGCTGCAGAAGATCATGCTGGGAGAAGTGGCCAAGATGCAGAAGATCATGCTGGGGAAAGTGGCCAAGCTGCAGAAGATCATGCTGGGAGAAGTGGCCAAGCTGCAGAACTCCATGTTTGGAGAAGTGGCCAAGCTGCAGAAGATCATTCTGGGATTAGTGGCCAAGCTGCAGAAGATCATTCTTGGATTAGTGGCCAAGCTGCAGAAGATCATGCTTGGAGAAGAGGCCAAGCTGCAGCACCTCATGCTTGGAGAAGTGGCCAAGATGCAGCACCCCATGCTTGGAGAAGTGGCCAAGCTGCAGAAGATCATGCTTGTAGAGGAAGCCAAGCTGCAGCACCCCATGCTTGGAGAAGTGACCAAGCTGCAGAAGATCATGCTGGGCAAAGTGGCAAAGCTGCAGAAGATCATGGTGGGAGAAGTGGCCAAGCTGCAGAACTCCATGTTTGGATAAGTGGCCAAGCTGCAGAAGATCATTCTGGGAGAAGTGGCCAAGCTGCAGAAGATCATGCTGGGGAAAGTGGCCAAGCTGCAGAAGATCATGCTTGGAAAAGTGGCCAAGTAGCAGCACCCCATGCTGGGAGAGGAAGCCAAGAAGCAGCACCACATGCTTGGAGAAGTAGCCAAGCTGCAGTACCACATGTTTGGAGAAGAGGCCAAGCTGCAATACCCCATGCTTGGAGAAGAGGCCAAGCTGCAGAAGATCATGCTGGGAGAAGTGGCCAAGCTGCAGAAGATCATGCTTGGAAAAGTGGCCAAGCTGCAGAAGATCATCTTTGGAAAAGTGGCCAAGTTCTAGAACTCCATGCTTTGAGAAGAGGCCAAGCTGCAGAAGATCATGCTGGGAGAAGTGGCCAAGCTGCAGAAGATCATGCTGGGAGAAGTGGCCAAGCTGCAGAAGATCATGCTTGGAGAAGAGGCCAAGCTGGAGCACCCCATGCTTGGAGAAGTGGCCAAGATGCAGCACCCCATGCTTGGAGAAGTGGCCAAGCTGCAGAAGATCATGCTTGTAGAGGAAGCCAAGCTGCAGCACCCCATGCTTGGAGAAATTGCCAAGCTGCAGAAGATCATGCTGGAAAAAGTGACCAAGCTGCAGAACCCTATGCTGGGAGAAGTGGTGAAGCTTCAGAAGATCATGCTGGGAGCAGTGGCCAAGCTGCAGCACCCCATGTTTGGAGAAGTGGCCAAGCTGCAGAAGATCATGCTTGGAAAAGTGGCCAAGCTGCAGAAGATCATGCTGGGAGAAGTGGCCAAGCCTCAGAACTCCATGTTTGGATAAGTGGCCAAGCTGCAGAAGATCATTCTGGGAGAAGTGGCCAAGCTGCAGAAGGTCATGCTGGGGAAAGTGGCCAAGCTGCAGAAGATCATGCTTGGAGAAGTGGCCAAGCTGCAGAAGATCATGCTTGTAGAGGAAGCCAAGCTGCAGCACCCCATGCTTGGAGAAGAGGCCAAGCTGCAGAAGATCATGCTGGGAAAAGTGGCCAAGCTGCAGAACCCTATCCTGGAAGAAGTGGTGAAGCTGCAGAAGATCATGCTTGGAGAAGTGGCCAAGCAGCAGCACCCCATGCTGGGAGAAGAAGCCAAGCAGCAGCACCACATGCTTGGAGAAGTAGCCAAGCTGCAGTACCACATGTTTGGAGAAGAGGCCAAGCTGCAATACCCCATGCTTGGAGAAGAGGCCAAGCTGCAGAAGATCATGCTGGGAGAAGTGGCCAAGCTGCAGAAGATCATGTTGGGAGAAGTGGCCAAGCTGCAGAAGATCATTCTGGGAGAAGTGGCCAAGCTGCAGAAGCTCATGCTGGGAGAAGAGGCCAAGCTGCAGAAGATCATGCTGGGAGAAGAGGCCAAGCTGCAGAACTCCATGTTTGGAGAAGAGGCCAAGCTGCAAGAGTTCATGCTGGGAGAAGTGGCCAAACTGCAGCACCCCAAGCTAGGAGGAGTGGCCAAGTGCAAAGAGCTTACTCTGGGAGACAGATGCAGAGGATAGAGAGACGAAACTACTTGCAGGCAGACTTCCAGGAGTGCTTGGATCCCTCTGAGGGACTAGATCTGCAAAACAACTTGGACAACAGGGAAGGACCATACCTGCACACACGGACTGAACCTAGCTTGCACTTCCCCTTCATTCTAGTAGGTCCAATGTCTGTGGGGATGGTCCAGCAGCCACTCATAGTATACAGATACTGGGATGGCATGAGGCACCAGGTCCTTCTCAACTACCCCTGCATGGTCTTCATTCCCATGGTCAACACAGGCTTGTACTTCATGCAGCCCTCTTTGTGATCCACATATTCAGGCCCCCTGGTTCATCATCTACATTGCTCAGTGACTAGTGTCTCCCAGTGTCAGACCTCCTGGATAGAACAGCTCACAGAACAAAAGGTTTATTCTTCTTACAGTTTAGGTTACACTTCATCACAACCGGGATGTCAGGGCATCAGGCACTTGAAACAGCTGGTCATATCACACCTGAAATCAGAAGCATGAATGCATTCTAGGTTCTAGATTCAGTTAAATTGACAGGTAACCCTAATCATAGGACTTCTTTTTTAACCTGAGATTTAGTATATATATCTTGATCACAGTCTTCCTAGACTCCCTTTAACACTTCCCCTCCCCACTCTCCCTCTCCATTAAAAAAAAGCTTCTTGAGCAGCCCGCAAGTACATGAATATGGGGGTCATCCACCGGAGTATGGGCAACCTACTGCAGAAAATGGCTCTTCTCCCCTGGCAACCATCAACCACCAGTAGCTCCTCAGCTGGGGGTTGAGCCCCATGAGCCTCTCCCCATCCATGCTGCAGTGGTGACTGGCTTGATCTTGCAGCACAAGACTTTCCCAGAAATGTAATGCCCTCAGAAGAAAACTGATGCTGTGCCCATGAAGTCATATATGTGTGTAAAGGAAGAGCCAGTTACAGACCTCAGGTGGACAATGGCTGCTGGGATGCAGGATTCCAGATTTGAATCAATAATGGATGGGACTGAGGAACACATCGGAATACTCTGGGTAGAGGTAGCCCTGGACTGTAACAAAAAGGAGCTAAGAAGTAAGTGAGCAAACAGTTCCAGAAGCAGAGTCAGCCATACCCAGAGCCAGGAAAGATGGCAGCATGAGGTCATTGTTCTCTGAAGCAGAAGGCCATCCTGATGTGGAACACTTGCAGTATGGGGGCAGCAATCACGCTGGGTTGCGAGACTTTTTTATTATGACATTTTATTGTGTGCATGTGTGTGGACACCTAGGTGTCACAGCAAACCTATGGCAGCCAGAGGACAACTTGCAGAGTCAGCTCTCTTTTACCTTGTGCAGACCTGAGTCTTGAACCCAGGCTCAGCAGAGTGCTTTTGCCCGCTGCATTGTCTCACCAGCCCAAGAACCCCGAGTGAGTTGAAAGGAAATATGAAGTTCAAACTGGATTGAGGAATGAGTGAATCAAAGACAATTGGATGAATCAGACAAAAGGCACAGGGATTTATGACAAAAGGTACAGGGATTTATGGAAGGAAACAGAAGAGAGCAAGCCGCATGTAAAATTTGAAGAGGCTGGGTGGTGGTGGGGCGTGCCTTTAATCCCAGCACTTGGGAGGCTGAGGCAGGTGAATCTCTGAGTTGAGTTGTAGGCTAGCCTGGTGAGAGAAAATATTTTAGATGTTTTAATTTTTTAAAAAAATCATTAATGAGAATTTGCTGTCAGTTTTTTCATGGACATTTCTGATCAAGTGAAAGTGGTTCCTGTCTTCAGTACTCCATAAAAGGTGAATTATAAATTGGATTTTATACTTATGAAAGTTTTTTGACCAGATCATTTTGATATTTGTTTTTAAGAGAAAATGATCAAGAAGAGTTTTTATCTGACTTTTTTAAATGTAGTCAACTATTCTTTTAAATAAACCCTTCCCCTGGGCTTTGGTTGTACTAAATTCTTTTTTACAAACTATCAATGCAAGATGTGTTTAGGAAAACTCTCTTCACTGTGTGGTGGTGGTGCACACCTTTGATCCCAGCATTTGGGAGGCAGAGGCAGGCAGATCTCTTTGAGTTCGAGGCCAGTCTGGTCTACAGAGAGAGTTCCAGGATGGCCAGGGCTGCACAGAGAACCCTGTCTTGAAAAACCAACCAAACAAAACCTCCTCTTGAAATTACAAAAGATGGTAGGTTTGACCCCGCTCCATCCCTGCTATTTCCCTGTAACCATGCGAACCTGCTCATCACGCAGGTGCTCCGACATCTCCCCTATATTTTTGTTTTACACAAAGAGAGTTCCATCTGTGTTAGTCACACTTTCTTCTTGCTGAAATCAAATGCCTGATGAATGACTTAAGGAAGGGTTATCTTGGCTCACAGTTTGAGGGGATATGTTCTATGATGGTGGGGAACGCATGGAGGCAGATGTGGGAAATTCATTGCATCTGCTACAAGAAGTGGCAAGGGCTATAAAACCTCAAACTGTACCCCTAGTGACTCACTTTGTCCAGTGAGGCTCCACTTCCAGAAAGTTCACAAACCTCCCAAATAGCACTACTGCATGTGTATTGAATATTCAAACACAGGAGCCTATTGGGGATACTTCACATCCAAACCACAGCGCCATCTTCCAGAATCATCCAGAGGTAAGCTCAGGGTCCAAACGGGCCATAGGTGTGGCAGGTCCTTTGGGAACTGTCCCTTTGGGTCCCACAGCTCCTCCATCTGGCCTTGAAAGCAGTGAAGACCACAGCGGATGGGTCCGTGGAGTTTCCCGGTTTGTGGTTATCTCAAGTGAGCCTGGGTTGTCACCCCAGCAGCCCTGCACATACACCTCCTCCTTGCCAGCATCCCTGCACAGGACACAGAAGTCCTGGATACGCCATTGCTAAGGCATTCTCATGGCCACGAGGCCTAGGTACCTGTTTACACACACCGCTCTTAAGAACCAGTCTTGTTTTTGTTTTTTAAAGTTGATAAGATAACTCATCAAACTTAGATCCCTATGTCAAATGGTACGGTCTATTTTATTTTAATAGATACTAAGAAATAGCATCCGGATTAGTTCTTCCCAATGCCAGCTCCCACAAGCTGCGCACGGCGTGAGGCATCGCCATTCCTGGCAGACCACACTGGGGCTCTGGAATTTTTGGCAATATCTTAGATAAAAACATGTTATCTTGTTTTTGTTCTAATTAGAAATGCCTCGACTATTAGTGAAGTTCCATACCTTTTTATTTTTATTTACCTACCTGTTTAATTTGCTGGCTGGTCTTGTTTCTTTGTTTGAGGTCAGCGTATCTCCCCTGCACATACTCTGTAGGGTTCCACTCCTTGGTCTCCTATAGGAGTCTGAGTGTTAGAAGCAGCAAATCTGTGGGTTTCTTCCCACACCACCTTCCTCTTCCCTCTCCAGGCTACCATGCTTGTGCTGTGAGGCTCAGCTCTGTTACCTTCTAGTTCACCCGGGGATGGGGGTGGGGGGTAACACCGTCACCGGGGTGAGTCTCATCCCCTTTCTCAGGTCCCACCTAGTCTCTGTAATGTCCAACTTCAGTCCGATTCAGTGGGGTCAAGCCACACGCAGACATCACCACAGGGCATTGCAGAAGTCTCTAGACTGGCCTGCAAAGAATGGACACCTGAAGGCTCTCCCAGCCTGAGGAATGTTGGCCTCTGATCCCCATCTGAGCAATTGCTAGCTTGGGGTAGCTCACCTGCTCTGAGTGACTCCAACCTGCCTAGAAACACTGAGGACTCTCTCCTGCCCTTGGGTGTGTGGGGCCCCCATGCCTACCTGCTTCATGATCATTAGTTTAGATGCTCTCTGGGACCAGATGACTAGGGCTTGCAGGAAATCTTGCTTTTCTTGGATTGGTAACCTCTTTTCCACGTCGCTCAATCTGGCCACAGAGGAATGCACTTCAGGCTTCTCTTGGAAGCCTCCACTCAGGACAGACACCCCCACCTTCTTCCCTTCTGCCCCTGGGAAGCTGTCTTAGCCCTTCTCAAAATGCTTTGGTCCTCGGGATTTTTCTTTTTGTTGAGACAGGGTCTCATGTAACCCAGGTTGAACCTGGATTTGCTATATAACTGGGAGGACCTTCTGGTCTGCCTGCTTCCACCTCCTAAGTGCAGAGATCACAGCCTATACCACCTTACCCAGTTTCTGTTGCTGAGGATTGAACTCAGGGCCTTGTATGTTAGGCAAGCATTTCACCCATTGAGGTCCAGGCCCAGCTGCTAAGCTTTGGATTTTATAGTAAAAAACAGGATTTTAACATGGCTTGTTTAAAATAGCTAAACAAGACTTGAATGAGCTCCTATGGGAAACCATTCCTTCACATAAAGTCAGAATTCAAGTACTCACAGGTCACAACTCAGGGACTAGTTGAGATGGTACATGGGAGTGTGGTCATGTGATGAGGGAGGTTGGCAAGTTAGGACATGCTGACATAAATCTGTGAACAACATTCACTAATACAAATTATTGACCCACCTGCCTTTATTCCTTTTAATCCTAACTCTTTCCTTATGCATAGGCTCAGCCTTTCAGTATCTGGGTTATGGTTCAGCAG
The DNA here is from genome assembly GCF_049852395.1 of Peromyscus maniculatus bairdii. Lineage (NCBI taxonomy): Eukaryota > Metazoa > Chordata > Mammalia > Rodentia > Cricetidae > Peromyscus > Peromyscus maniculatus. The sequence continues at coordinate 111,600,188 of NC_134854.1, forward strand.
AAGCCAGAATAAACAACCTTGTGGTATTAGAATGTTTCCCAAATGTGTACTGTTTGCTTCATTATAAATACTGGTAAATGGTGGTCAACAGTTTTACAGTTTTTTCTAAAAATTCAATAAATAAATATAGGGGCTGGAGAGATGGCTCAGTAGTTCAGAGCATGTACTGTTCTTCCAGAGGACCTGAGTTCAGATCTCAGTACCCACATCAGGTGGCTCACAACGGCTTCTAACTACAGCTACAGGTGCATCTGACATCCTCTTCTGGCCTCTGAGAGCAACTGAATGCACACATGCACATACAATTAAAAATAAGGGGCCAGAGAGATGGGTCTAGTGCTTAAGAACACTTGCTGCTCTTGCAGAGGACCTGGGTTTGGTTCCTAGCACCCACATGGAGGCTCACAAGCATCTGTAATTCAGTCCCATGGGATCTGGCACTCTCTTCTGGCTTCTGTAGACACCAAGTGTATACATGGTATACATACATATGTGCAAGCAAATACACACATAAAACAAAAATCTATAAACATAAACTATTCAATAAATAAATATAAATGAGCTGACATGTTAGACCATCACCCTTGGGCCCCCATTCCTCAAGGCACTGGTCACTGTCCACCTTGGTCTTTCTTGATTTTCCCTCTGTCTTCCCTCCTTACCCTCTGTAGGGTCCCTTATAGCTCAGCCAAATTGGCCTCACCCTCCTGCCATCACCACCTACTTCCTAACCTAAGTCCCTAGGCACAGGGACTCTTGGTGTCCTACACAGGCTCATTCTGTGCCTGCTCCGCTTTGCGCATAAAGGTTACAGGTATTTGGAGCATTCAACCCATATGCAGGGGTATTGTGGGCATGGAAAGCCCGGTGGACCTCATTAAACTTTTATAGAGAATCTGATTTCCCGGTAGCCTTAAACAGGTCCATTTCTGCCGGGTGGTGGTGGTGCACACCTTTAATCTCAGCACTTGGGAGGCAGAGGCAGGAGGATCTCTGTGAGTTCCAGGCCAGTCTGGTCTGCAGAGCAAGTTCCAGGAGGACAGGCTCCAAAGCTACACAGAGAAACCTTGTCCCTTGTCTTGAAACAACCAAAAAAAAAAAAAAGTCCATTTCTGCTGTCTGTCATGTGAAGGCTCCCCATGGAATCTGGAGATTACACTCCTCTGGCGACAAAGCTGAGCTCGGGGGCCACAGACTCAAGCTCCTTGAGTGACAGCACAGGCAGATGTTCCCTGTGACTCCTGATGCCTTGTTCTGACTCAGGATCTCTTCATTGTTCCATATTCTGGTTTATTTTCTTGTATCTGTGTTGGATTTCATAGTTTTTCTGCTACATTCAGTCAGCTCTTTCATTTAGGTTTGACTGATTCTTAACGGTGCATTTGTTCTATTCAGAACCTAAAGGCAGAGGCCAGAGGACAACTCTCAGGAGTCTGTTCTCTCTACCACGTGTGTCCCTGGGGTTGAGCTTAGGTCAGCAGCCTTGGTGGCAAGCTCCTTTAATCACTGAGCTGTCTTGCTGGCCCCTAAGCCCACTATTATAGGAGGTTATTTGATCTGTATTTCTGAATTACAAGGCTTATTTGGAGACTGGGAGTGGACTGTGTTTGGCAGGCCCAAGGCTCTGAGCTCATCCCCGGCACCACGGGTAAAAAGATCTCATTTTATTTTGTAACATACTCATTTTATAAGGTCTCCTGTCTTTGCATAAGTAGTTCTCAGAGGGGTGAGTCACCCCTCCTGGAGCTGCCCCTCAGGGGCCTGCACCTACAGAGCCTCCAGTGTGCTCTGTGACCTAAGCCAAGCATTGACCACTGGGGCCTGCATCACTGGCATGCCCTTCCAATGTGGCTTAATTTGGTCTTTGTGTGGCGGGGGAGGTAGTGTCCCATGACCACACAAGCAAATCTGTGCCAGCTTCTCACTTAAGGCCCCCTCACCATGAGGGAAATCAGAGAAGGGGCATACTTTGGTCCTTGCTTGAGGATTGTGCTCTTCATGGGATCATGGAAGAGCAAGTCCCCCCTCAGCAAGTTAAGAAGTCAGTTCCCCACCCCCACCCCACCCCCGCACCCACCCCCGCACCGCACCATGGGCTCTGCGGGCCATTTGTTACCCATGAGCCCAGCGCCTCATCTCCTTTCATTACATGTGCCATAACGCTCAGCCCTGGGCCTGTGGGGTCCACAGTGGGCCAGAGACTGTGTGGGAAGCCACCACATCCTCCACATTTGGTCCCAAGCTTTGCTCTGGCATTTGCCCACATCCCTTTATTTCTTCCATCGATGCTGTTCCTGGCCCTGCATGCACAGGGAAGGAGCTGCTGCCTCAGTCTCTGCCGGTGGCTGGCTTGGGCTCCAGTCCTGGATTTCCCATCTACAAGCTGAGCAGCTGTATCTATGTTCTTCAAGCTCCTTAGGCCCCTGTTTCCCCCAGCTGTAATATGAACATCAGTGAATACCAGCCTAGTGGACTTGTATATGGGTTGATCTAACCCGGGCATCAGGAATGGCAGCTGCGAACTAGAAGACCCTCAGTGGGCACAGCAGACTCTTATTTCAAAACTGGGTGGAGTGGTGCTACTTCATCCAGAGAGCTATGTGCTGCTCAGAACATCTGTCACTTTCTCTGCCGTGCTTATGGGTTAGGGGATAAACTCTATGCTCTAACCTTCTGAACACTGGCTCTATTTGCAGGGAGGAAGGTTCTTATGGTAGTCTGAAAGAAAATGGCCCCCAACGGGAGTGGCACCATCCGGAGGCGTGGCTTTGTTGGAGTGGGTGTGGCCTTGCAGGAGGAAGTGTGTCACTGTGGGGGTGGGCTTTGAGGTCTCCTTTGTTCAAGCTATGCTCAGTATGGTAGACAGTTCGTTTCCTGTTGTTCTGCCTGCGTGCCACCATGTTTCCTGCCATGTTGATAATGGACTAAACCTCTGAAACTGTAAGTCAGCTCCAATTAAATAATTTCCTATATAAAAATTGCCGTGGTCATGGTGTTTCTTCACAGCAATTGAAACCCTAGCTAAGACAGTATCGGACTACCTTTTTTTGTGGGGGAGGGTCATGGCATACAACTGGAGAAGGGGAAAAAATAGCTGGCTCTTTAAAAAAAAACAGATTTATTTTACTTCTTTTTTTTTTTAGATTTATTTATTTATTATGTGTACAGCATGTTTGTCTGCAGGCCAGAAGAGGGTGCCATATCTCATTACAGATGGTTGTGAGCCACCATGTGGTTGCTAGGAATTGAACTCAGGACCTCTGGAAGAGCAGTCAGTGCTCTTAACCTCTGAGCCATCTCTCCAGCCCTTATTTTACTTCTAATTATGCTTTTTGTTTGGTTGGTTGGTTTTGGTTTTTCAAGACAGGGTTTCTCTGTGTAGTCCTGGCTGCCCTGGAACTCACTCTGTAGACCAGAGAAATCCACCTGCCTCTGCATCCTGAGTGCTGGGATTAAAGGCATGTGCCACCATGCCCAGCTTTAAGTATTCTGTGTGCACATGAATGCAAGTGAGTGCAATGCCTCAGAGACCAGAAGAAGACATCAGATCCCCTGGAGCTAGGCTGAGAGGCAGTTGTGAGCCACCAACATGGGTGCTGGGGACCAAACACGGGGAGATCAGCAGAAGATTTTAACTGCTGCTGTTCTCTCCATTCCTGTACTTATTTTTAATTGTGTATGTGCATGTATGGGCTTGTGCATGTGCATGTATGGGCTTGTGTATGTGCATGTATGGGCTTGTGTATGTGCATGTATGGGCTTGTGTATGCGCATGTAGTGCCCTCAGAGACCAGAGAGGGTTTGGCCTCTGGAGTTATAGGTGGTTATGCCTGATGAGAACAGAACTTGGGTCCTCTGCAAGAGCAGTATGTAGTCTTAACTGTGGAGCCACCCCTTTGGCCCCCATAGAAGAGTCTTTGTGTAGGGCTGCGGAAAGGGGAAAAGGATATGGAGTCCTCTTTATCTAGAGTGCTGCCTCCGTCCATTTTCTGCCTCTGTGGCAGAAACCCACAAGCTGTGATTTATCGAAAACAGAAGCTGATATAATGCATGGTACTGGAGGTTGAGACGCCTCACCGCAGCTGGTGGTAGAAAGTGAGGAGACTGGGAGGGTGACAGCCAGCGAGCGAGAGCAGCTGACATCCCCTAGCTGGATTCCCATCATGACCTGTTCCTGTGAGCAAAGCCTTGGAGTCTCTTATGGTCTTGTTTCTTAACACCACAATGGCAATTAGACATCAACATGGATTTCAGGGCTCACTGTGAAACCACAGACTGTGGGCGACAAGCCACCCAGAAGCTTGGTCTTTGCATGTTGTTTTCCCCACAATTCTATTAGAGAGAGGCTCAGAGAGGCAGCCATCGGTGCTCTGCTCAATGTCAGCTCAGGTGGCCGGGACTGTCCATCATTTTCTGAGGTAGTGTCCCCACACATGCTTTTAGTATTAATTGATTGTGGCCGTGCCTACACATAGGTCCTTTGTTGTTATTGTTGTATGGTAGCCACAATGTGTGTGCACCTCAACTGATCCATCTCCGTGTAGATGATCTTTGAACCTAGGGCTGTGGTTTGGGTGTGAAGTGTCTCCCAAAAGGCTCGTGTGTCAAAGGCATGGCCCCCAGCTGGTGACGATGATCAATGGGTTAATGCACTGATGACTTTGTAGCGTGGGATGTGGGGACTTTAAGGAAGTAGGTCACAGCCTATTTAAAGGATACACTTTATCTTCAGCCTCAGTCTCTCTCTTGGCTTCTGCACCTCTGTGAGATGAACGGAAATGAATTGAAACTCCCAAAACTGTGAGTCCGAGTCACTCTTTCCTCTCTATGTTGTTCTGTTTTGATCAGGTAGTCTGTCACTGTGATAACCACAGGCTCTTTCCAGCGTCTTTTCCATTATATAGTGTTGCTGTGAACATTTGGGGGGCTTGTTTTTGGGGAGACACATGCCAGGCTTTGTCTCGGGCATATATCACAACTTAACCCTGCTGGGTGGCAGGGAATGCTTCTAACCAGGAGACACAGGAGGGGCAAGCAGTCCATCAACCATGTGGGAGAACTCGGCTGCACACACACACACACACACACACACACTGTATCAACAGACTTCTTACTATTTTGCCAGTAAAATGGAATTTTGTGGCTTGTATCTACAGCGGCAATGGCTCCTGCCTCTCAGGGATCCACGGCATTCCCTGTTCCATGATGACGGCTTAATCTTTGCCCGCTGGAATTTGTTTCTGTTTTTCTACTCCTTATGGATTTAGGCGTCTACCCCATCTTGATGCCTCTTTGTCAGCCGCTCACTTTATAAGAGCCTTCCCACACTTCAGCCTCTTTCCTTCGTCTGAATTGTTCTCTGATTTTCAGAAGTTCAGGGTGTTTTCCAACACTTCACCTTTCTTTTACTCAAGAGCTTTTTGTACTTGAAGAAACCCTGCATTGCCTGGAGATCAGAAATTCTCACCTAGACTTTCTTTTCGTAATTTGAGTTCTTGCTTCTGACATTTGCTCTGCTGTAGTTCTTAATCCATTTTGAGCAGAGCGGGGTGCATCACACGCAGAGGGAACAGAAAGCCGATTCTTCCAGGTGTAACGATTAAAGTGGCCTCTTCCCCCACTTGCTGGTAATTCAGTGTGACAGGCTGTGCCCAGCCCAGACCCTTCTAGACCGACATGATTCTACTGGGGGTGTGTGTGCTCTGTTTACCCCCCGCACTGACACCACACACAGTATTCATTGCTAAAACCCTGCAATAAATTCCCATGTCTGGCACAGCAAATCTGCCTTTCTTTTCAGAGCTGTCTCCGAGTGTCTCTCCTATGTTAATTTTAACATCGAATTGTCATTTTCTGCAAAAGACCCTGTTGAGTTTTGATTGGCATATTGTGTAATCATCTCATAAATTTGAGATGATTGGATCAGAATATTAAACTTTCCAATTCATAAACACAGGATACCTTTTCATTTTATTTGGGTCATAATATCCTTCAGGGAAATTCTGTTGATTTCTACACAGGGTCTTTACAACTTTACCTAGGTTCATTTCCATTTGTATCTGTTGTGTTTGTTGCTGGCTAGATTGTGGCAGCATTTCTAAGTGTCTCAGTGCTGTGTAACACTCAGTTGACTTTTCATATATTGCGTGCATGTTTGGATATGAGCTCCATGGCTAAGCCATCCTACGGCTGCTACTTATTTACCTCCAGTTTTGTTCTTTTTTTCTTGACTTACTTCACTGTCTAGGATTTTTAATAAAACTGGGAACCACAGTGACAGCATTGATCATTTTCATTTGCTTCATTTTAAAGCAGACTGGTTTAAATAGATTCTTCATGATGTCCCCATGACCTCATACACGTGACTCTTCAGTAGAGTTGGCAAGTCCTCATTAACCTATCTCATTCTCTCCAGGGCCTCAGAGCCATGAGTCCGACTAAACAGCTAAACATTTGCACAGGAACCTGTCCTTGCTTCTCAGACAAGTGTCAATGTCCCCACAGAGTGTGCTTTTCCTGCAGCGTCCTCTGCATCTGTCAAGATGCCATGTATATAACATTTGACCTCTGACCTTGGTTCCTGACACTGAGCTCCTAGTATAACACAGCAGATTAGTATATTGGTTTTGGTCCCAGTTCCTTTCTCTAGGAGTCTTGGAGTTTCTTGAGTCACAGAATCAAAAAGATTATCTTTGTTTCATTCATACCAATTGTTTTAAAAACATATTTATTCTTATAAAACAAACAGCACAGAATATATCAGTGGATGCTGCTGGTTGCCAGCGTAACTATCCATGTGACCAGCCTGGACCTTGGAGAGAGAGCTAGATGGACATACATCACCATGGCCAGTGTTGTAGTTAATCAGACTTCTCTAATGGAGCCTCCAGAGAAACCCTGGCTGACTAGGTTCAGAGACTGTACAGGCTGGAGAGGGCATCAACATGTCAGGAGGGAGGGACATCCCAAATGCTGTGGGCACAGAGCTTGGGACCCTTCCTGAACTTGCCCTGTGTGCCTCTTCAGACTACCCCTCTTCAGATCCTTTACAGCAACCCAGTCTCCAAAGAGTTTTCCCCTGAGTTCTCTGAACCATTCTAGAAAACCACCCAACATGAACAAGGGTTGCAGGCTCCTGCTCTATAGGCAGATCAATGGAAGCCTAGGTGACCGAGACCTGCAGTGGGTACCTGAATTGGGGCAGTCTTGTGAGACTGAGCATAGAGCCTATGGGATCTGTGTTCACTCTAGGGAGTCAGAGCTAGAGCCGAGTTAAACTGAGAAAGTGTTGGCATCCATCCACAGAGAACTCAAGGGTTGCTTGCTGCTTCAGCACTACTGTGAGCACAGAGTTCCTTTAAGACATTGTCTTGGTTTGCTCTCTACTGTTATGATCAATACCATGGCCAAAAACAACTCGGGAAGGAGAGAGCTTATTTGGCTTACATGTCCTGATCACTGTCTATCACTGAGGGAAACCAAGGCAAGAACTCAAACAGGTGGAGCAGCAGGAGCTGAAGCAGGGGCCATGGAGGAGGAACACTGCTTACTGGCTTGTTCCCTGGGGCGTGCTCAGCTGCCTCTCTTATGTAACTCAGAACCGCCTGTCCAGTGATGGCACCGCCACCGTGGGCGGGGCCCTCCTGTATCAATCATTAGTCAAGAAAATACCCCACACATCTGCCTACAGGCCAATATGATAGCGGCATCTTCTCAACTGAGGATCTTTCCTCCCAGGTGACTCTAGCTTGTTTCAAGTTGACAAAAAGAAAAAAAAGAAAGAAAAGAAAAGAAAAAAGAAAAAAAAAACCCTAACCAGCACAGATACATACCCAAGAAATCTTGATATGCCTGCCTGGATTAGAACATTCTGCCTCAAGATTTACCTGTCTATTCCCACTTCTCTGTTCATTCCCCAAACATCTGGAGTCAGAACCCGTACCTCCCCCAGGGCTGCAGTAAGGGCCTCTCACAAATCTTCCTCTCAGGCTTTGCCTTCTTCCAGACCTTCTCCGTCTTTGACTGAGGCTTGCATCCTAAAATTGATAGAATTTCAAATGTCAACCGCACCTGAAAGCCTTCAGCGGCTTCCTGTTGACCTAGAAGTTGCCTGTTAGGAACCTTGCTGTGCTTCGCCACCAGCTTCTTCAGCCCTTTCCCGACAGACAGGCCGCTGCAGCTTAGCCGTGCTCTCCGGGCCATTCAGCTCTAACCTGGACGGTGTCTGTGCCGCAATGGCTCCCATGTAGCAGCACCCTTAGAGCCACTGATGGAAGACGGCTCGGATGAGACAAGATGCAGGAAAGGGCTGAGCATCCAGATATGGCCCTGTCTCCCCCATCCCCTGGGCAAGGCCAGCTGTTTTCAGCAGAGTGCTGCAGGCATAACTTTGGGGAGGGGAGAAGAGACCCATAAAGGGGGATGAAGGTGAAACCTCAGATAAGAGATGACACATGGTTCCCTCCCTGCCCCCAGAGATATTTGGAGAATGGGGTAGCCTTGGTCAAAGGCTCCTCGGAGATACCTCCTCAGGGCCAGGGGACAGGCAGGGAGAGCTTGCTCCTGTCCCTTTCCTGCTGCCCCTCTCCCACCTGCCTCTCTAGTCACCAAGTTGTCAAGGATGGAATGACATCAGACCTCTGCTGGGCAGGGCTACCTTCACGAACAGGCTCCAGACAATGATCGCACACGTGAGCTCGGCACCGCCCTACAGTCCCTCTCATCCATCCCTGTGTCCCATCAGGACTGTGGCTGCTGTGAAGGCCAGGGTGTCAACAGAAGGGGAGGAGGGAGCTGCTTCCTGGGCTGGTGTCATCTCCTTCCAGGCAGGGCTGGTTTCGGGGCTGCTCTGTCATTGGGTCCCCTGCCCAGTCCCTGACTCTGATGCTCTGTCAAAGCTGCCCCTCATTATGATGGCTGCTGCCCAGGGCAGCACCTGCCAGCTCTCCTTGCTGTCTGCCCGGTGTCTGCTTGCTGAAGTGGGCAGGCTGGATTATTAATAGCCACATTAATAACCCACATTTATTGGACACTTAGGATGTGCTTGGGCTGTGCTAAGCATCTTAAATGCCTTCTGTCGATTGATCTGCTCCAAGCTGCTGCCGCCTTCCCACTTGTTTCCTGTGCCTCTCTGGAATTCACCAGACTCTGGGGTTAACACTTGAGCAGACTGAGCTCCTAGGAAAGGCACATGACTGTTGAGGTCAACCAGCACCTTGATGGTTAATAGTAGGCAGTGATATCCCGAGATCTCATCACCAGCCCAGCTCTAAACTGGAGGGACACAAGGAGCAGGGGCTCTGTCCACTCCTGGGACTCTTGGGACCAAGGCCCTCTGTCGGCTCCAGGTCCCCTGAAGGGAGATCACAGCTGTGTGTGCAGTGGGATCAGTGTGAGGCCATAGCCAAGGCCAAGTTCAAATTCATACATGATCTAATGAGTACTTCAGTTGATTTCAAGGCTGGGTCAACCTAGTGCCAGGAACCAGTGCTGTCAATTAAAAGTCAGGGTGGGCTGAGGTCAAGGGTCAGGGGATGTCTGAGATCAAAGTGAAGGTGCATTTGGGGTCATAGGTCAGTACAGATGTGGATCTAGGTGTCCTCAGGAGGTTGGGCAGAGAGTCAGCCAGGGCTTCCTCAGGAAGCTGAGCTCATTCTGTGGAGACCAGACTCTGGCTCCCATGGCCTCAGCTGTGTGTGGACCAGGGTCCCGGAGGGGTATAAGATTGGAGATACTGGTTCTGATGTGAACTGAAGGCCCCTTGTAGAACTGCCTGGGAAACCCTAGGCCAGCCCATTCTGGGAGGGTTTAGAGTTAGACCCAGAGGAGCAGTGAACAAAAGAAGAATCTCTGGAGTGACTTCCATCCTGCCCCCTGCTCCCACCATGTCCTGCCCTCTTTCTCAGCCTCCTGCTGGTAGGCCCCAAGGTCTCAGCATTGGCAGAACCACCTCCCCCCCCCCCCCACTTAAGGCCATCCCTGAGATGCTGTACTTCTCTAGCAGCACCATAGTGCTCCTGCCCCATCATGCCTTGCCCAGGACCTCAGACCTCCACCCCACCCAAGGAGCAGCCTGCAAACCTTCCCTGCCCACCCTGCCTATGTGGGTCCCTCCAGGAGCAGCAGGCCTGTGAGATCACCAGCCTAGTAACTCTGCTATTCCAGAGTTAGGATTCACTGGACCACATAAGGCAGTGCACATGGTGTGTGCACTGCACAACCGAGTGTCCCCAGGAAGAAGTTCTCCTGTCTGGGAGAAGGCTCAGGGACACTGCTGTCTCTGCCTCGGAATCATGTTCCTAAGAAAGAGAGGATGGTTAGGCCACACGGCTAAGACTCAGTTCAGGAGGCACCAGTTCCAAGCACCCAAGTCTGAGCAAGTGGTCAACTCCAGCCTCACGCTTTGCTGACTGAGAAATTGGCCTTGCCTGCGCATGGCTTGGTTTTCAGTCACTCCTGTTCCTGGGCGGTGGTTAATGCTACTTCTCCAGGAGCAATGCAGAATTTCCTTTTAAAATGCAGAGGCTGGAGAGGGGGTAACCATTTACCTCCCAGAGTTCTGACAAGGGGCCCCATCACCTGTGGGAGAATGGACTCATTAAAAATAATTGCCTGGCCAGAGCCATTAGCCCTGCAGAGTCCTGCTCCAAAGGCTTCGCTGGCTCCTGGTCAGGCGTCCTCTCTGCTTTCAGGGCCCTGTGCTCCTAAGAATCAGAACACTGAGCCCTGGGGACCAAGCCCTGGAGGAGAGAAAGGACAGGAGATGAGATCAGAGCCTTTTAATAATGAAGAGTTTGTGCACAGTGCCCTGAGGAGCACACATGGGCATTGACGCCAAGAACCTCAGCACAGCTCTGTGGCAGCACTCCCATATCCTGCTGGGGATGGGGCCAAGGCTCAGTGATAGGAGCTTTGCTGGGTAGGCAGCCAGTAAGGTCACAGCAGTGTCTGGGGTCCGGCCACTGTCTGGCTACAGTAGAGCAGTACATTCAGTGGGGGAATTACTTGTGTCTGACCACTGGCCACTGTCCTTGGGCAGGTGAGGAACAGAGCACAGGCAGGCCATGATCTAGATGTTAGCTGTGTTAGTGCTGCTAAGGCAGGACTCCTGACAGAAACAACTTAAGGGAGAAAAGATCATTTTCAGCTCACGGTTTCAGGGTATCTCAGTCTAAGAGGTGGAGACACTGGGAAGTGACTCCATTTGCAACAGTTGGAATATGAGGAGCATTTCACGGTGGGCCAGAGAGCAGACAGCTGGGCCGGAGCCAGGGCAGGTAAGACCTTCAGATACCTGTTCCAGTGATCTGCTTCTGCCAGCCAGGCCTCACCTGCTCAAGGTTCCACAGGCCTCACAATGGTGATGTAAGCTGGAGGCTGAGCACTCCTACCACTGGAAATTCTGACCAAGCTGAGGTAGAAGCTTAGTATGGGCAGCCAGTGCTCCCAAAACCTAATGGATGCTACATGCCCAAGGCCTGGCTGCTGCTTGGCCAGAGTTCCTATAAGCCTAAAGCTAACCACTTTTCCCAAGGCCAAGAGGGCTACCTGTCAAGTGTGACTCCAGGAAGGTCAAACCCACAGTCAGATTGAGCGCCCCTGAGTTCACATGCACAACCCTAACACGCAGTGAGTTACAAAGGTCATGGAGGTCAGGAGGGTAGGGCCCCGACCCCACAGGATCAGTGTCTCTGTAAGGAAAGACACCAGACAGCACTCTCACCTCATCTGACACCCGCACAAAGATGCTCACAGATGTCTTGCTGGACACTGCCCCTGACAGTACCTGATCTTGAACTTCCAGGGGTAGAGGAGATGACCCAAGGGGCAACATGTTAGTTAATTTTTTGGTAACTTGACATAAACTAGCATCTTCTGGAAAGAGGGAAACATACTTGAAAAAAATGCTTCCACCAGACTGGCCTGTAGGCACGTCTGTGGGACATTTTCTTGATTTATGATGGATGTGGCAGGACCCAGCCCACTATGAGTTATACCACCCCTCAGCTGGTGGTCCTGGGTTGTACAAGGAAGCAGGCTGAGCAAGCCAGTAAGCAGTGTTCCCCCATGGCCCTTGCTTCAGTTCCTGCCTCCAGATTCCTTCTCCGACTTCCCTCCATGATGGACTGTAAGCTGTCAAGGAAACCAAACCCTTTTCTCTCCACGTTGGTCTTGGCTGTCGTGATTATCACAGCAATAGAGAGCAAGCTAAGGAGGTAGGGGAAGGTGTGCCAGGCCCAGAGCCTGAATCAGGGCATCCTCTCTGCACAAGGCCCTGGCCGCTGCTGTCTTGAGACTCAGTTTCTTCCCTATAAAGCAGGATAGGCCCAGGGAATGACTCAGTCAGCAGGAGAGAGTGAAGAGCATGTAGCCCGTTCCTATGGCCGGGAAGAGCCGCAAGGGCAGCTGGTGGGAAGTATTCATGACACACCTTCTAGGTGGAAAGCCATCCTCTGGGAGAACGACACCTCCCTAGGACAGGGATAAAGGGCCCTCCCCAAGGCCACATTCCAAACCTGGATACCCAGCTCAGATCCACATACTTCCCAGTTCTTTCTGTTCCTGGGGGCCAGAGATGCCCCCTCTGCTGCAGCCAGGGAGGCCCTGACTGATCCAGAGCTCAGAACCCCCTGGATGGTTGGATGCAGTGAATGACAGATACTAGCTGGGTCCCTGGCATCTTGGCCACTGATGCCTTTTTATCGGTGTGGTATGCAGCCCTCAGTGTCTCCCTCTGAGTTCTATAAGCATTTTTTTTTTGTTTCCAAATCTCTAACTACATCTTCATAATACCTATTTCTTATTTTTGCAGCAATACCCTCCATCACCTCTCAGATTGATCTCTGCCAGTAAGTTCCTCTGTTAGTCTAACACACCGCTTTCTTCCATGACCACAGCCTGGTGGGGAGCATCACAGAACATTCTGGAACATACCTGGCTCTCGGGGAGGTAGTTTCCCTTCATCCAACCCACTTGTTCTCTTACTCCAAGGATCAGAACATTTCCTGCTGATCTAAGATTGTTCTTGCTTTGAAGTGTGTGCATCTTAGACTGTCTCGACATTTGTTAAAATCACTTCCGTTAAAAGCTGGGCATGGATCTCCAGGCTCCAGTCATACCAGGCTGGCACTACACCTCCACCCCAAGTCACCGTGGGTTCCATGTGGGAAAGGAGATGGTGGCAGCCTCAGCCATCTGGGAGGACCAGTGGTGGCTTTAAGGTGATGCCACTATGAGGTCATCCTCATGGTAAAGTTGGTCCTTATACCCGTGGAGTCTGCCAGCAGCAGGTGGCGCACATCTAGAATCAATCTGCATCTGTACAGAGGGTGCAGACCTGCATGCACTGCATGCTGTAGGGAATGATAAGACACAGGTCTGTACCCTCTCTGTACAGATGTGGATCAATGACCTGGAGTGTCTGCTGTCGGCTGTTGCAAATAACCTAGAGGCCATTTAAGGATGTGGGGCTCCTTGCGCCTAGGTTCTAACGCAAATGGTGTGACCTGTTGTTTAGGGGACCTGAGCATCACAAACACTTGTGTCTTCAGGGGTCCTGGAATCAGGTCCCTGGACCACCAGGGAAGCCCAGCTTTTCTATAGCACACACACAGATGCATCAGGTACAGTCTCGGGGTGGTTGGTGCTCATGGCTGTTGGTTATATTCCCTGTTAGACCACTTCACTGAAGACCCTTGATTAATAGAAGTACCTACTCCCTTCTCTGTATGGGGCCAGCAGCTGTCAATTGGGAGCCAAGTAGCCCCACCCCCAACATTTTTGCATATTCACAGGAAAATAAGCACCAGGGGTGCTTATAGTAAGCTTATTCACACTAATGTGGGTTCCAACAGTGTCTACCAGCCACTCTGAGTGGTGCTCAACCCTGTCCAGCCCCCAGGGAAGGGCGGGCCCTTCACATGGCCTCTGGCAGGTGTAAAATCTGTGGGATTGCCCTCCCATGTCAGACTTGGAGGTGAGGTAGCCGATGTGGAAGAAGACAGGAGCCCTGAGAGGAAAGGGACTGAAAGACACACGGGCATGGCCAGAGCCTGAGGTTGGTCGCCATAACACCTCATGCCACTGTCCTTTGGCATGTGTCCTCTTCTGCTGAACCCCTGGTGGGCCTAACACTCTCATGGGCTCTGGGATCAGGAGTGGGTGGATGTGGCCAGTGCTGAGGGTGCCATCCCTCCCATATCCGCTCTGCCTTCTGCCCAACATGAGGTGGTCGGGTTCTATCCCATCCCCACACCTGGTCTGCCCTCTGCCCAGCATGAGGTAGTCTGAAGGCCCTGACAAGATTCAGCTCCTTGGACCTGCCAATCTCAGAATTGCAAGCCCCATGAGTTCCTGCTCATTGTGTAGAGCTGGGTCCTGGAATTCTGTTGCACCCAGAAGGTGGACCAGGACCAGGACCAAAGCCACAGATGCAGAGCCCCCGTGGAGAGCTGGATCCAGAGAGATGGGACATTAGGCAACAGGAGACTTTTGGGTTGTTGGAGGCAGCTCTGTGGGAGAATGCCAGCAACAAGGCTGAGTGTCTCTGGATGACCATGCAGCAGGCCATGGGTACACAGCACTGATGCTGCCAGGCCCATTCCAAGCTAGCCAGGCTCCCACACTGATGCTGGTAAGAAGCAGGCAGGAACAGTGTTGGGAACCAGGAAACCATCACACATTGAGGTCCTCTGAGTGTCTGTGTGAGGCAAACTTCTGCTGGTTCACAACTTTGGGATGGGTCTTTGTGCAGAAGGATCCAGAAAAAAAAATCTAGAAAGAGAGAGAGAGAGAGAGAGGTGTACATGATGGGAAGAGCTCTCTGACAATGTCACAGAAGGCAGAAATGTAAAGATAAACTACAGAACAGTACTACAGAAAATATCTCTGTGTGAAAAGAAGGGATGAAGGGAGGGGTGGGGGAGGAAAGGAAGAGGCAGATAGAGAGAGAACCCTTAACACAAAGGCTAAAGCAAAACAGGAAGGCTGGTGAAACTTCTAGAAGTCAGTCCACACATGAAAAGCCCCGTTTACCTCGAGGGTAATTAGAGAGACTTTGAAAAGGGAAGATTGTGGGATTGTTTCTTATGGACTGAGTGGCAGGTTAAAGAGTTCAGTCAGTGGGTGGGTTCAGTGGAGAGCATGGCATTTGCATGTGTGGATGGGGGACTAAATTGGCATAACCTTTGGGTAGAGCGATTTCCAAATTGCAATTGAATTTCAGATGTCTGCTCCCTCCTGTCCCCCATTCTCTTCCTGCCCAGTGTGAATTGTTACCTAGACAGGCAATTTGCAGGTGCTGAGGCTTCTGAATGCCTCCAGTGGGAGGCAATTCAGGGGTGGAAATTTCGGAACCTGGTGCTTTGTTAGGGGGAGAAGATAGCCCCAGGTTTGAGTACACAGGGTCACCCAGCCCCCTGATCTCATGCCTAGTAAAGAACACAGGACCCTGAGACCCCTAGAGGGCAGAACTTGCCAACATTGGGAGGTGAGGGGGACCCTCCATAGTTGGGCATTAGGAACAGGCAGGAAGGCTCTATTAAGGGATGGAAGTGGGGGGCGGGAATAGAGAAGGAGACAGACCCAGGCAGAAAGGAGCTGGAGGTACGTACTACAGGAGCAGAAGCAATACCAGGCAGAGGTGGTACTGGCTATCCTGGATCAGACCCAGGGTCTGAGTCTTCTTTCTCCCAGAAATCCAAGAGGTGGAACTGACCTCAGCAGTCCTGTGAGGCCTATCAAAGGCAGGAGACTTATTCCAGCTCTGATCCATGGCTCCTTCCCTAAGCTGGAAGAATCCAGGCGGCAGCCCCCAAAAAAGCCAGAGGCCAGTGAGAAAATGGGGTACACATCCTCAGACCCCAGGTACTCAGAGGCCCTACCTGGAAGACTTCCCCCCCATGAGGACTCCCTCCACAGAGCAGCCTTGGCATCTCCATTCCTGGTTGGGTCTTGATGGGGTCCTCTCAGCCATGACTTGTCACAAAACAACCTGAGGTTGTGACTCTCTGGGCAGAGATGCCTAGGCGTGAGCCTTGGCCTCAGCCCTTGGACCATGATGTCACTTCAGGTGGCCTGCCTAGGAATGGAGCACATGGAGCACATGGAGGATGCTGTCCACTTGGACCTAGGTTAAGGGTGGCCCATAACGCTGGCGCTACCATGGCGCTAGCATTTCACAAACATGAAGGTGGAGCTCCTGCTGTAAGTGGGAGACCTCACAGACTGTAAGACCTCACAGTCACAGGTCAGTGTAGCCATTAGAAAGGTCAGGGGGCCATACAGGGAGTGCTGACCACAGTGACCTCATGACGCAGCAAAAGAGAGCACAGTTTTCCATCTCATGGCCCAGGCTGCGGAGGAAAGTATCACAGAAAAGAAACAGCGGGGATGGAATGCGGCATGCTTGGTAGACTGCTCACCTGACCTGCCAAATCCTAGAGCTGGAGAGGTGGGGTGCCTTCTGTGACTGGGCCGTAATGGAAGTGCCTTAGGGTGAGGGGGCAAAGGGCAAGGAGCTACAGAGAAATACTGTCAACAGGGCTAGGTTCCCAGCAGTGCAGTGCTGTGGTCCCAGGAGGGAGAAGGGTGGGGGGCAGTTTGTGGCAAGGTGCTGGAGAGGGAGGGGACTGAGACCTGGCCCTGTGCAGGACTGGGAACACCAGCAGGATGGAGAAGGGACAGTGCTGGGGACATGCAGCAGGACACAGCCTCCTGATGGGGGCCTGGGAGCCACTGAAATCCTGAAGCCAAGGGGATTTTACATTTCTAGAACAGCACCAAGGCTGGGAAGAGTGGGAGAGACTGGGGTAATAAGAGAACACAGGAGGCAGATTTGAGAGAAGACCGTGGGAACTGGGACTGACCGGGGCAGGTGGAGGGAGGCACAGTTGTGGGTGAGGAAGGGCGCTGGGTCTGGAGCTGGGACTTAAACTTGTGACACTTGGGTAAGAACTGCCTTGCTTAGGGTAAGCTGTATAGACACCAGAAGGATTTGGTGAGCCTTGATATCACGAGTCCATCCTCTCCAAATTAATGCATTTCACATAGTTCCACTTCAAAATTCAAATTCGCTTGCTTTTGGATCTGCATAAAATAATGCAAAGTGGTGTTGAAGCAGAGACATGGTCTACAGTACAATGAGCACCACAAAGGATGTCTCACCCACCCGAAATGTCGAATGATGGCCCATGGGTTTGAGGGTGATGACCTGATGGGGTCCCCAGAGCTGAGAACAGCATAATGAGCCCACACGCACCTGAGTCCAGAAGAAGAAAACCACTGGTGGGATTGCTCACAGTTAAATCTTATCTGCTGCTCGAGAGCAAAGCAAGACAATGATAAAGAAAAATGACCAGGCCCCCCGGCCCTGCTCTGCCCCCGCCCCCACACACAACTGACAAATAATGTCCTGGGGATAAGGATTTTGTTGTTTGTTTTCTCAGCATTGGAACCCTGCCATCCTGGGGAAGGCAGCTGCAGATGTCTTGGGAGACAGGCAAGAAAAGGTGATTTTGGTGTTCCCAGGAAACCCTGAGGCGGTGGTGGAGGCATCCAACCACCGCATGGGAGGGAGAGCGGGCATCCCAGCCCTGTGTGCCGTGTGCTCCGTCCCTCTCCTAGCAGGTCACTCCTGACTTCAGCCCACCTGGGCTCCCATCCTCCCTGATGACCTCTAGCATTCAGACCCCAGCTTCTAGTGAGGTATAGCCTAGGGTCAGAGGGTGGCCCTCAGGTTTGCCCTCACCCTTAGGGTCAGATCAAAGCATTTCTGGGGCTGGGGAGATGGCCCAGTGGATGAAGGTGCTTACTGCCAAGCATGATGGCCTGGGACCCCCGTGGTGGTAGAAGGAGAGACTTCACTCTAGGAGGTTGTCCTCTGACCTCCACAAATAAATAAATGTAATACGTTTTTTGTTTTGTTTTATTTGTTTGTTTGTTTGTTTTTTGTTTTTGACAGAGTTTCTCTATGTAGTTTTGGTTGTCCTGGAACTCACTCTGTAGACCAGGCTGGCCTCGAACTCACAGAGATCTGCCTGCCTCTGCCTCCCAAGTGCTAGGATTAAAGGCGTGTGCCACCACCACTGCCCAGCAATAAACCCTTTTTTAAAGGCAGCTCTGAGCTCAAGGACTCTTCCTGATTCCCCATTTCTTGCTGGGATGTCTTTAGGGTCCTTCCCTGCTGCTGCGCTTCTGCTGGGGAAATGACACACTGCCAGTTAGCTGTGTGCACACCGGCCTTCCGACCTGAGCATTCCAAGGTGGCCCCATCAGCTGCTTCCAGCTCCTCACAGGACCTGAGTGCCTTCAGCTTGCAGGGTGCCTCCACAGCTCTAAAAGGACCTAAGACTGCTGGCTATCCAGTGTGTATGCACATTTAATTTGTAGACGCCCCCATTGGTCACTAAGGGGTGAACCCTCTCAGCCTCCCCGACCCTGCCAAGAGCCAGGTCCAATACATGCAATACATCCCTATTTTTAGTATTTTGACCATCTGATGGGCTAAAGTGACCTCTGGTTGCTTTAATTTGATTTCCCCCAATAAACCATGTTTTCCCATTTGCTAGCCTTTGGGTTTTTCCCCCCCTTTCTGTCTGTTCCAGGCCTTTGTCTCCTTCCCTAAGAGCACTGTGATCTTTTTACTTGTGGCAGAGCTGTGTCTGCGGGACGTACTGGACGGGAGACACCAGTCCTTCCCATGTTAGGCGCTGTCTTGTTGTCTCATGACCTTTGCTGAGCAGAAATTCTTCACTTTGGGGGACGCAACTCATCTGTGCTCCCCAGTGATTTTTTACTTTGGGGTAAAGCGGTTCTCCCTGTTCCGGGTCACGCTCCCCGACATCATCTTCTGTGTGTTGGCCACAGGCAGGCACTTTCATCAGGATCCGTGCTGGAAACTGTCCCCCGGGACCTTTTGCTTCAGAGGACATCCCAGAAACGCACAGGAAGCAGCTCAGGTTGCCCAGTTGTTCAGTCCACCCTTTCCAGTCACCAAGCACAAACCCCCGCTCACTATGATGCTCAGTTCTCCTAGGGGAGGGGTCCTCACCCACCATTTTTTTTCTCAAAGTGGTTGTTTCACTGTATCATTTTAATTTCCAACAATAATATGTGGAAGTTCAGAAGTTTATATTATTCTTAAAAGTATTTTTCTTTCTCATGTAGAATAACTCTTATTTATTCTTCGATGAGTTCATACATATGGACAACTTATCTCCATCACATCCACCCCCAAATCCTCCTCCCACTCCCTCCAGCACCCCCAACACATCCCCCCTTTATGTCCTTCTACCTCACCCCCCTTTTTAAGCAGCCCACTTATTGCTGCAGCTGGCATGTTGACTGATCTTGTTGGTTTATCTTGTGGTCTGATGCAGCTACCACAACTGGAAGGTCACCAGAGCAGTGGCCATGGCACATCCTGAGGACGGCATTTCACAGCTCTCCTTCCCACCCTCCGGCTCTCACATTCTCTCTGTCCCCTCTTCCCTGAGAGTCCCATGATGTCATTGAGGGGGACGATTGATAAAGATGTCCCCTATATGTCTGCACACTCAGTGGTCATTTATTTTCATCCCTTTCCTTTGACCGGTTAGGAGTCTCTCTTTCCAGTCTGGTTTTTATGTTTTTATTTACATGCATATGTGTGCGTGTGCCTGCTGGTCAGTGTGTGTACCACATGCATGCAGTTGCTCACAGAGGACAGATCCCATCAAGATGGAGTCACAGACAGTTGTAAACTGTTCACTATGGATGCTGGGAACTAAGCCTGTGTCCTCTTTCAGGGCTAATGTGCTCTTAACCACTAAACCCTTTCCTTCATCAAGTTTTAATTTATCACATTATGATGGGTAGTGGTGACTCAGTAGATCAAGGCGAGGCTTCCTGTGTGGCCCACATGGTCCCAAATCTTCCTCAGAATTTCAAAGTGTTAAAAGAATATAGATTCTCTGTGCGTGCAGGTGGAGTCCTAGATATTTCAAGTAGCTCAGATTTGCAGATTGAATCATTAGGCTGTTTTAGTCCAATCCTGTAACAACCAGGGGGCTGGCTGAGGGGTGTCTGCAATTTGATATTGTCCCTGGCATTGTGTGTGTGCGACAGGGTTGAGAAGGGTAAGGTTCAGAGGTCAGGGGCATGGTCTGGCAGTGTTCCCCGAGGAAAGAGAGGAAGGGGAGGGGGCGAGAAACTAGGGGAGAGGGGGAGGGAGAGGGGGAGAGAGAAAGAAAGGGGAGAAGACAGACAAGGAGAGGGAGAGAATATTTTAGTCCACAGAGTACCACATGTTTGACAGACCTGCCATGCAGTATACTGCAGGGTACAGTGGGCCTTTCATCTGGGCCTGTGTAAATACACCCACCCTAGGAGGCTCACACAATGGCAAAATCGCCTGCCATGTTTCCCAGGACATACCCCCATCACTGTACCGCTGTGTATACTGAAAAGAATCAGTGCACATTATGAAGGGGGAGCATCCCAAGACCTGCAGAGTGTGTCCACGAGTAGCAGGTTCAAGACACAGGAAGAGGTCAAGATCGGCAGACCCAGAAGAGATGTCTCAGTTAAGTCCAATGGTAGAGAAAAGCCAGTGTTGCAGCTTAGAGGTAGCCAGACTGGAAATATTCTCTCATCCAAGTCATGTGCTGAGATCCACATAGTGCAGAGGTCAAAGACTTTACTTGGTCCTCCAACTTAAAGGTAAAGTTCTGTGGCGATATTTGTGTATGCTCTAACAAGTAAAGCTTGCCTGAAGATCAGAGTGCAAAGCCAGCTACTAGTTAGCCATAGAGGCCAGGCAGTGGTGGTGCACACCTTTAATCCCAGCACTGGGGATCTCATGCCTTTGCTCCCATTATTTGGGAGGCACACACACCTTTAATCCCAGCAACTTGGGAGGAGGAAACAAGAATTGATACGGCTGGGCGGAGAGAGGAAGTGATAAGGCGGGATGGAGAGAGGAGCGCCCACCCTTTCAGGCTGAGGATTTCGTAGAGGTAAGAACTAGTGGCTGGCTGTTCTGCTTCTCTGACCTTTCAGCTTTCACCCTGATATCTGACTCTGGGTTTTTATTAATAAGACCAATTAGGATTCATGCTACAAAGTTCAGCTGAAAACACTCTCATAGAAATGCCTGAATTAGGATTAGCCAAGTGTCTGCACACTTTGTACCCAGTCAGGTTGACACACAATCCCAGGGTTTAAGGCTCAAGTGGAAAACCAGCTGATGCCATAGCAGGAGGGAAGGGAGGCCGAAGAGGACAGCAGCACAGTGATTTGGCAATGGGCTGTTCAACATAGAATGAAAGTAAACATTGGCCCTCATCCTGAGAGCCTGGTGCACAGCTCATGAAACCCTGGGAATCTAAGTGGCAGCAATGTTTTCTTCTGTGCTAATGAACTGCTGATGAAGGGGGGTCCCCACTTAGATTGGGGGGGCTGGTCCCCATGAAGACCAATGTATGGACAGAGCAGGTTAGAGCTGCAGCTTCAGCCCCGGCCTTGGGAGAGCCAAGAATGCTAATCACTCATGCTTATTCAATGACGCTTCCTTACTCCCTGAACAATACTCAAAGGGTGTGTTGGTCGAATGTCCCCTAGAGACCATGTGCTGAAGACTTGGTTGCCTGCCTGCCTGCCTTGCTGTTGCGAAGGGATGCAGCCGTTGGGAGGAAGTTAGGTCACTGGAAGCATGGCTTTGAAGGGAGCAGTGGGGCCCTGGGTCCTCTGTACGACCATCTTCCACCCTGCCAAAGATGACCAGCTTTGCTATGCTGAGCTCGTCCTATCTTGGTGCTGTGCTTTACCATTGGCTCAAAGTGACATGAGACCAGGGACTGAAGCCTCTGAAGCCTTCAACCAAAGAAAATGTTCCTCTTCATGGTTGTCACAGGCATTTTGTCACAGTAGCAGGAGGCTGGCTCACAGAGAGCTTCCAAGTTGAACACTGGAAGGGCTGGTAAGATAGCATGCGTGCCTGGAAGTTCTGCGCCCCTCCCCCATGCCCTGCTCCCTCCGTGTCTTGGCTTTTCCTGAGTTCTTGGAGTCATATTATCAAGTTGTTAAAACTGAGGAGGAGCATTAGGGGAACCCCCAAGTTTGTGGGTAGTCAACAGAAGTGTGGGTGTCCCAGGCTCCCATCAGCTGCCATCTGAAGGAAGGGCAGGCTCTGGAGTTGGAGCCTTTAAAGCTGCGGGGTGTGATGCTGACTCCGGTGGTCGGTGTGAGGCCAGAAACAAATTGTTGGCACTTGGTTGGAGTTAGAGAATCCGAGTGTATCAGGAGGAATAAACCTTCAAGGGCTTCTAAAGTCCACTGCTTTGTCTCTGAAGTGAGAGGTGAAGTCACAGAACAAAAGAAAATGCAGCCCATAATACAAAAAAGAAATCTATAAAATTAAAAGCAGCAGCACCGGCTCCGTGGGTGAAGACACCTACTGCCTGATGACCCGAGTCTGGTCCCTGGAACCTGTAATCGCAGGAGGGAACCCACTCTCACGTTGTCTCCTGACCTCCACACCATGGCGCCTGCCCCCTCCCAACACTAAATAAATAAATGTTAAATAATTAAAGATAATGAAAGTCAAAGCGAACATCCAAGCCACAGAAGGAAGGAGGTGCACACAGTGTTCATAACGAATGGAGAGTAAGCAGCTGGCTTTTAAAATGGAGTTGTTAGGAGCTGGGTGGTGGTGGTGGTGGTGGTGGTGGTGGTGGTGGTGGTGGTGGTGGTGGTGGTGGTGCACGCCTTTAATCCCAGCACTCGGGAGGCAGAGCCAGGCAGATCTCTGTGAGTTCGAGGCCAGCCTGGTCTACAGAGCGAGATCCAGGACAGGCACCAAAACTACAGAGAAACCCTGTCTTGAAAAGACAAAAAAAAAAAAACAAAAAAAAAAAAACAAAAACAGAGTTGTTGCAGTCTGGTAGGAAAAGACAGATTCAAGTGAAAAGATGAGTGGAGAAGACGAGGCAGCAAGAAGAAACCTCACCCGGCCTGGACATGGACAGGATTGACAGATTGATAGCTCTTTCTCGATGCATAGATGACAGGCATGTGAGTGCATGGTGATATTCACGAAGATGGCTCAGTGGGCATAGCTCTTACCAAGCGGGTCTGAGGATGTCAGTTTCAAGCCCCAGAACCAATGTCAAACTGGATGTGGGAGTGAGTGTCTGTAATCCCAGTGCACCTGGGAGGATGTAGGAGCCAGAAAAAGAAGTCACAGAAGCTCTCAGGCCAGCTACCCCGGACTACGCAGAGGCAGAGGAGACTGTCTCCAACGAGGTGCTCCCATGCAAACACATCACACACATACATATGTGCACACAACAAAATAAGACAGCAACAACAATAACAAAGCATCAGGAAGTATATTTTAAAATGACAAAAGCTTGAGAGGTGACTTGGTGGTTAAGAGTGTTTGCTGTTTTTTTAGAATTTGGTTCCCAGCACCCACATCAAATAGCTCACCATTAACTAAAACCCAGTTGCAGGGGACCTGGCACCCTCTTCTGGCCCCTGTGGGCACTGCACTCATGTGGACAGACACATGCACCTATAGGTAACAGGACAAGCAGCTATTCCAGACTCATCATTTTTATAGCACGCCATAAGGAGCAACAATAAATGCAGTGGAGGGAACGTGGAGCAACAGGAACAGCTAACCCAGCCACCCAGGTGTTCACCAACAGGGAGCTGATTCTCCCCTCACAGGCCCAGCACCTCACATAGCTGGCAATAGTAGTGAGCTTACCAACGAGGTTGGAGCTCAGAAACATGTGGATGGAAAAACAGTTACAAACTGAGATGTGGGGTGTGATAACACAAACTTTAACATGTGCAAAACAAGTCTATGTAACACACACACACACACACACACACACACACACACACACAAGAATGGTACGGCAGAGACGTGAGGAATGGATGAGAGGGCCTGGAGTCTCCTCCACACGCTTGAGTTGGTGTGGCAGGCTGTGAGTCTGTTCAACTTGCCATGTTAACCGCAGTAGGTACTTATTATCTTGTTCTCAGTGCTTTTCAGTGTTTTGAGATACTTCATAATAAAGAAGAAAATAGGTAACCAAGCCAGGAAACCCAAATTCTAGGAGAAGAGAAAAAAAACAAAAACAACAAAACCAAAAAACAAACCTGCAGACAGGGGGAATTAATACATTGAAAAGCAGAAATCACTTTGTGTTTTTAAATGTTTTTCATTAGTATTTATCAATAAAATTCCAATTTTTTTTTTTTTTTGGAAACTCACAAAGTTGGCTGCTGGCCAACCCTTGAAAGAAAGTGAGAAGGAGCGGGAGATGGGGTGGGAGGGAACAGATGAATTCATACCAGAGAGAAATGGGATTTAACTTCTAAAGAGATTTTTTGAATCGTAAGACCGTGTCACGCGTAATTATTATCATTATTCTCTAAATGCTTAATGAAATGGGCAACTTTCTAGGAAAAATATAAATAATAAAACCAGCCGAGGAAAGGAGATCTAGCTCATTGAGCTTTGAGTAAACCAAGAAGTGTCGCCAGCCACCCGTCCACCGGGTGTTCCTGGCATGAGAGGGTTTGTGGCTGAATTCCACCAGCTCAACTCAGGCAGCTTGTGTGAGGCTGCGGTCACTGGGGCCACCACCCAAAGTCAGCTGTGGCCAGTGCTGTTTCAGAGGAGTGACAAGACTCAGAGATGGCCCAGGCCTGATCCCACGGCTGGGGGAACTTGGCCATCCCTTGTCACAGACGCTGCGGGCAGTGGCCACTTGGGTATTTGTTACCTATACCTGAGGATTTTTTGTTTTTATTTGTTTGTTTGGTTTTGCTTTGTTTTTCCTGAGACAGGGTCTCTCTGTGTTGTGTTGGTGCCTGTCCTGGATCTCACTCTGTAGACCAGGCTGGCCTCGAACTCACAGAGATTCGCCTGCCTCTGCCTCCCAAGTGCTGGGATTAAAGGCATGCGCCACCCAGCTATACCTGAGTTTTTTGTTTCATAAAACAACACAAAGCTGAACTGAACCCAGTCAGATATCTCCACCAGGAGATAGTTACAGCCAATTTCACCAAGCTAATGCAGAAGGGACAATCTCTGGGGGGCCATGGCATGAAGTGAGGCCTCTGAGAGGGTCATGGCCTCCAGGTGGGAGTGGAATCATGTCTCAAGAGCTCTCTGTAGAAAGCTCTGGGCCCAGACAGAAGTGGCTTCTCTGTAACACTCTGAGTCTTGCCATCTTCTGGGCAGAGCTGGCTTTCAGAGCATGGCCAGTTCACAACAAGTGGCATCAGCATCACCAGAGAACTTGCCAGAAAGCCACAAACCAACCCAGACCTGCAGACTCAGAAGTTTTTGGTGTGTGTGTGTGTGTGTGTGTGTGTGTGTGTGTGTACATGTGCGTGCGATGTATGATCTTTCTCTTGTGCACATGTGTTTCAGCCCTGTGTTGCCACAAGCCCTCTGGGCTATGTGACATGTTGAAAATACTTGAGGCTGGAAGATATCTCTCCTCTGGTGCTGTATTTGTTATTTTTAAATATTTAATTATGTTGTGCGGTAGGCGCACACGTCATAGTGTGCACATGGAGACAAGATGACAACTTAGGCGAGTCAGTTCACTCATTTCACCATGTGGGGCCTGGGGATTGAACTTGGGTCGTTAGCCTTGGCAGCAAGCGCCCTTACCCACTGATCCATGTTGTTGGCCCTGTATTAGTTACTTCCTTCTTTGCTGTGACAAAACACGTTGACAGAAAGCATCTAGCTGAGGAAGGATTTGCTTTTGTTCATGGTTCACAAGGGTCAGTCCACACACCAAAGAAGGGTCTGGAAACCGAGCAGCTAAACTCAGAGTGCCAAGGAGCAGATGAGCTTACAGGAAGACACGGGACAAGACAGAGCTCTAATGTTATGCCTCAAAGACACACTTCTCTAACCAGGTCCACCTCCTCCCAACAGTGTGGCTGCTGTGAATCCATCAGGCAGAGCCCTGGGGCTCGGCTGTCCCTGAAAATGCCCTCCCAGGCACACATCACAGGCCAGCTCCACTAACCACACACCACCTCTTGACCTAGACAGGTGGATAAGATCACCCACAATGAGATCTTTAAGCTTTGACCCGTCCTTCCCCACGACAGCAGATTCGAACTCTGTCTCCCACAGCTGACTTTATCTCCTTCTGTCGAACATCTTGTTATTCACCAAACAGAATGTTCAGGGCTTTCATCTGCTGTTTCTTCAGCTCCTATTTTAAATAACAGGATCCTTATCAGATAATTTACCTTCTATTACCAAACTAATAGATCTTTGCTATCAAAAAGCAGAAAATGTGTATGCATATAATTGCAAAATATAATCTCCCATTGTTTTAGCACTCAGGGGTCACCATGCCACCACCGTGGCATGCACAGCCCAGACCTTTTTTTAATGCACACACTCAGTCAACTTGTCTAAACTGCACAGTAACTTGCGTTTCTCGCTTCATAATATATTGTGAGCAATTTTCCTTGTTAATCAATAAACTTTTATTACATTTTTTTCTCAAAATCCTCACCGTGTAATTTTCTGAACCGGTCTCCTATTGTTGGAATAGTGTGCATTGATTAAATGTGTTCCAATTGCAAAGTATGGGGAATGGTGCCCGATCATTACTATATAAATAATTGGCTTCAAAACATGTTAGTTAAAAGCTACATAAATGCAGGAGCACCAGGCAAACCCAGAGTCATCTCCAAAGATGCATTTAAAAACACCCACCGCTTGGAACAGTCCTAATCAAGAGTTCCACCAGCAACAGGGGAGACATGATGGCTACCGCAGTTTAACAATGAGAAAGTAGACACAGGAGTGCTTTGCCCTCAGTACACACCCCTCCTTTTCCTAGCAGCTGGATGCTGGATAAATGGGACGGGTCTACACCCTGGCAGAGCCCCCTTCTCCCTATGACCAGGGGCCCTGCTGGTCCAGGACCCCTTCCAAACCTCCTGGCCATTTCTAACGCTGGCCCTGCAGGCCAAGCCACAGCTTCACTGAGGAGCCTCAAACCCAGACTCCCCTGTTCTAAGCAAATCTCCCCCAGCCCCCGGACAGTGGCAGGTGGGACCACTCAACTCCGGATCCAGTGACCCTGTCTCTCAGTCCCTCGGGTTCTTGGAAGGGCATTTCCTCCCCTAGGGCCCGGGCAGCTAGGTTCCCCGCTGCCCCAGACTTTTATTGTTAATCCCACCTGGAGATGATAACACCATTATCACAATTTTGAGCCAAATTTGAAGCAAGCTTGATTTTATTGGGGGTGCACCCAAGAGCAGGCCAGCAACTACCTCCTAAATCGCATTAAGGAGAGCAGCCTGGAGTACATTTCTCGGGCCCTTTTAAGGAGTGAATTCACGAGTATTTGCAAAACAGGTTTACAGAAGAGACACAATGGGGCAATAATGAAGTACAGAAAAACCTAAAAAAAAAAAAAAAGCCGGGCGGTGGTGGCGCACGCCTTTAATCCCAGCACTCGGGAGGCAGAGGCAGGTGGATCTCTGTGAGTTCAAGGCCAGCCTGGGCTACCAAGTGAGTTCCAGGAAAGGCGCAAAGCTACACAGAGAAACCCTGTCTCGAAAAACCAAAAAAAAATAAAAAATAAAAAATAAAATAAAATAAATAAATAAATAAATAAAATAAAATAAAATAGCATGTAATTACCATGAGATTAGGGAGGGTTAAGGAGGGTGAGCGTTAAAAAGTCAAAGTCCCATCAAAACTCAAAAAAAGTCCAGGCCATGGGTTTCTGAAGATCAGATCTAGAAAACAGACTTAAAAACAGCAGTTCAGAGCAGAGTGGTGGTGGCACACGCCTTTAATCCCATCCCTCAGGAGAGGGAGGCAGGTCTCTGAGTTCAAGGCCAGCCTGGTCTACAGTGCAAGATCCAGAATAGCAGGGGCTACATAGAGAAATTCTGTTTCAAAACACTAAAACAAAACAAACAAGACCCAGCAACTCAGCTCTTGCTGTACATGGAAACTTATTTTTAACAATACAGCATATTGCCTTCAAAATGGAGTCAGGCAGGTTGCTCATTACCCAGCAGGTTTACTCAGTTCTGGCACCCTGTCCTCAGGCCTCAGATTCTTCTCCAGATTCCAAAGATCATTGGCCTCCTTTGGGTCTGACAGTCTTCTTTTCTGGAAACAATGAAATGGCTGGATCCACCCAGCCTTCTCCCTACCCCCACCAAGCCATCCAAAATCACACTCAGGTGGCTGGGCCTGCCTCACCCACGTGACCATCTTTGGTTCCACCCTCCAGCAGAAAAAGAGCACTAGCTTAAAGACGAATCTCAAGCTGTGGGGAAATTACTGGGCAGCGAGCAGCTGTGACTGCTTCCTCTTTGGGAGGTATATCAAGCAAGAAGTCTGGTGCAGGAGCTCTGTGAGTGGACACCCAAGACCTTGGTGTCTTCATCTGGCACAGTTCAGTAATAGAAAAAAAAAATCTTCAGGGAGGACCAGGTATGTATGTTCCTGGGCTTGTTCAAGGAGACCATAGTTTTGTTCTAGTGAGGGTGAGCTGTCTTCCTGCATTTAGCCTCCTTCCCAGCATCAGATGTCGGAATGAGCTCCTTCTGCCCCCGCCCTCAGTCCCTCGCGCTCAGTTGCCCCTGCCTTAATCATTAAGCTAACCCACCTCTTCCTTGACGACCTCTCCACAGCTGCCAGCCTTCCATCACCCCCTTCTGTTACCATCTCTTCGCTCCTGTCTTCCTTGCACAAGGTAAGGCTGTTGGGGACAAGGAGAGGTTGGTTTGGGCCTGTGACTTTCCATCTCACCATCAGTTCCCAGGTTTGACTGCCTCAGCCCCGACCCCACCCCCATACCCCCTCAGGACACCCCCACCCCCACTCCTGCTCCCTGTACCCCAGCCCCCAGTAGTACCTTTAAGTGGCTCCCCTTCCACCCTGTGTTTCCTCTTCGACATTCAAGCTGCCCCCATAAGAAGCACCCTCAAGGCGAGGACATGGCCAGGTCTCACATTTTGATCACGCTTGCCAACTTGCCTTCTACAGGTGTGCCCAGGGTCTCACCATCATCTCTACCTCTTCGGTGCTCAGTACTGTCAATCTTTTCCATCTTGGCCAACCTGATGACAGAGAATGAGAGCCCAATCCTTTGCTTGGCTCTTCCAATACGAATTTGGTACCAACAGCAGAATAAAATAGAATTAGTGGAAAAAAAAAATGAGCCCCTTCCCATTCCTCTCTTTCATCTCCCCAAGTAACTGGTTAACACAGCTCCTGCTCCACCCCATCCCCACCCCTAGCACTGAGGGAGTTGACTCCAAATAGATAGATGGCTGAATGCAGTGGGTATGGAACACTCTGCACTGTGTGTCCTACATACACTTCGGATCATCTTGCCGTAGTCTGTAGCAGCCTCACCTGGGGCGTTCTCTGTTCTTGTAACAACTTCCACCCTTTTCACTGAAAGCACTTTACAGCTTTTCTCTGGCGCATTCCAGCTCCCGGCATAGCTGCTCTTGTTTTGAATCACAGTTAATAGAAATATGAGTCACTGATCTCATTTCGGTCTGATAACTGAAATGGTTAAGTGTGTATCAGGAGGGCAGCATATACAGTGTAGAAACACTGGACCAAAGGATAACTAGCAGTTCAGGTAGGGCTGGAGGACACTTTACCATGGTAGCGGTAATCCCCCAAGTGGCCCAGGATCCCTGACTAGAAGGCTATGTATAAGAAACAGAATGACACAGGATTTTCTAGCAGATCCACCCTTAAGATAACCTACTAATCTATGAGGAGATGCAAAGGCTGAATCTATTTTGAAGGCCAAAGGTCTTTGAGGCAACCACCTCTTAAAGGCCTCACCTTTTAACGATTAACAGTGGGGATAAAATTTCAGCATAAATTTTCACCGAGGGCATCTAAACCCTAAATCCTAGCACCAGTACTCTGACATTTCACAGTAATATACTTTATCTGGGTCTATTTTAGTTTGCCTACTGCCCCATAGACAAGCCCTATTCATCTAGAATGCTTCAGGTTCTAGGACATTTTCTTGAATTGGTCTTTGGTGAACTCTCCTCCACTTTCTGTCCTGTTGTTTGGCTGTTAGACCTATGGTTTGCCCTTTAATTTTCTGATTTTCTCTCCTAATCATCACCATTCTAATTTTGTGACACTTTCAGGAGGATTTCTTCAGCTTTGTCCTTTGACTACAGGGTTGGCAGCCATAGTGTCCCAAGTGCCCCCCCCCACTCTTATTCTTATCCCAAAGGTATATAGTTCTATCCTTATCTTTGAGATGTCAGATCTGGTTTAGTATTTGGCCAAGTTTTGCTTTGTATTTTCCTCCCTTTACTTTGCTGGCTTACAGGTTTTCCTCAGGGTCTGTCTATTGGAGGAACATGGTGTTGGCTCATAGGTAAAAGCTGGATGCTAAACATCCAGGTGTGTTACCACTCAGGTGAGTGGAGTCCTGCTGCTCATCCCAGGTAGAAAGCATGAACAGGTAAGGATGCTGCAGTACAGGCAGTCCAGCCCTTGGAAGCCCCAGCCCCAGGAGCTCCACCGGCTGAGCCAGGGGACTGCAGCTCAAGCCCCGGGAGCCAGCCTGTTGCTCAAAGATTTAGAAGTCAGATACTCTGACTCCAGGCACTCAGGCTGTGGGCCAACCGCCCACCACATCCCACACCCCACCCCAGCCCTGGGCTTTTATGAGTAATCTGTAATTTAATCTGTGATCCTCAGCTTCCACTGGCAATGAGGAGCAAGCAGGGCCTGCTGATGTCACAGCTCCTGGCTGGGCTTCCAGCTTGGGACCCTCAGCTCCTCCAGAACCCAGTGTTCCCGGCCAGGCTGCTTGGGAGCCTTGGACCTTGGATTAACAGCTTCCTGGGACTGGTCTAGAGAACCAGACCAGTAGTTTCTGTCTCTGGCTTGTTACAGTCTCCTCAGGCTTAGCTCTCTCCTGCTGTCACCTTCTCAGAAGGTCTCTGCCACCTCTTCCTCCATCATTTCTGTCACACTGGGGCTCTTTAACCTTCCTGTGCTACCATCCCCATAAGGCAGTGGCTACCTCTGCCTTCCGCTGCTTCTGCCATGCTCTCTTCACAATACACTCGGACCTCTACTGATAACAAAGATAAAAAGTAGTCAAGGGTAGACCACCCAAGAGAAGCCTGCCGATGGCCATAAGCCAGGCAACACCAGAGGACAGGGTAGAGGGTGATTCAAAGCAAGCTGAGCAGCCTGCCCTTAGAGCCAAAAACAGGTGTTTCAACAAGGGTCTCGACACCAACCGCAGCAGTCCTTCATGCATCTGTACCAATCACAGGGCAGGCTTTTCATGCAAATGAAGGATCATGTTTAGGCCAATCACAGGATTTCTGCTGTGATATTGCAGACATGTGAGCATTCATTATATTCATTCCCACATCTCTATGTGTGTCCCAGGAAAATGAGGTGTTGAGGCAGGCAGAGGGACTCAGGACATAGAAATTAAACACAGAAGAAAGACAAAAGGAGAACACAGGGAAGCTGGGTGGCAAGAAAGGGGGGCCTTGCTGAGGGGCCTTGCCTACCTGGTGGAGACAGAACCCACTGGTGAACAGAGCACTGGAGGATGTTAAGAGAAATTTGGCAGTTTTCTTGAATAAGAGAAAAACAAGCGACATGCCTGCTTGTCTCTCAGGGACCTTCTTGCTCACCCCTCAGTGACCTCATCTGTCAGTGACCTGCTCACCCCTCACTGGCCATCGAAGGAAGGTGACCTGGGAACCCAGCTAGGGAGGTGAGTCACAGCTCCTTCTCACACCAAGGAAGAACCCCTCTGTACCAGCTTCTCCTGTTCCTACTCCTGAGATGGAGGCTCTGGATCCTTCTGGAATGTTCTACTTTCCATCTTCATGTCACCTGATGTCTGTGGGGCTGGATGCCAGTCTTCCAGGCTGTTTGTTCCACGTGTTGGAATGAAGGCTAGGAGCTTCCCAAGGCTTAGAAGAAGAACTTTTAATTGATTTGAGGTACTGTCTCTTTGACAGACCACATCTGGCTCAGTAGCAGAGTGCTCACCTAGCATGCGGTGAGGCCCCAGGATCCATCTTCACCCCCAAAAGAAAGACTGTCTCCTCCACACTCTCTCTCTGGTATTAAGCTGTCTTGTGTGCTATGGCTGCTGCCTTGCCCTTTAACTCCCCTCCCCCACACCGTGGGCCTCACACACCCCTCCTGGCAGCTCTTCCCTGATTGTCATCTCCTCCACAGGGGTAACTGCCAGCCAGGGGGACCAGATGTCTAAGCCTGTACATTGACGTATGCCTGGGGGAGGAAGAGCTCAGTCATGGAGGGAGCCACCACCCAGGAACAAGCTGTGAGAAGTGACGTCACCATCCAAGCATCCAGAGAACCCCACGTGTCCATGGCTGCCTCAACCCATGCAATGGATCCTAGGCCTTCCTATGGACTCTGGGGGGGTCTAAGGGGAGGGCTCCTGACGGACATAGTCCAGAACCCGGCCTCCAGGCCTTTCTACTCTGCCTATCCCCATGTAACGAGCCTGTCACAAGCCTACCCAGCCTCAAGTGTTTTTACATGGATTCGCATCGGGCCCGATTATCTGAAGCTTCCTGTGCCCTCAGTGTGGTCCAACGATGCCACCAGCTTTTATTGCCAACTCGAGAGCCAGTGCCCAGGTGCCATGGAACCCAGTGCATTTCCTTGTTTTATGTCACTACTACCCCCTCATTTCTCAGTTTTTCCTACTCACGCCTGGAATATTCCCAGCCATTGGCCAAGTTGGGGACCAGGTGCCAACCAGCTCAGCCAGGCCTACAGTGAGGAATACATTCCCAGCCCCTCATTTAGAGGAGGCCTTGGCCAGTATGTAAGCGACACAGATGCCTACCAGTCCAACCCTCAAATGCCTCCCCATTTCCTTCAAACCACATCCTCAGGCTCAACCCAGCAACCCCAACTGCCCCTCCCATTTACCCTGCAGGGTCCACCACCGCCTCTCTGAGAGTTGATCGGATGCTCAAAGCTGGAGACACCCCATGCTGTGTCTCTTGAGCCAGGATCTAGCCTCTACTGTCTGAAGGATCTTAGCTTAATACCCTCGTCCTCACACACCCTCCCAGCCTTGGAGAGACCTCAGCATATCTCTCTCTCTCTCTCTCTCTCTCTCTCTCTCTCTCTCTCTCTCTCTCTCTCTCCCCCTCTCTCATACTTCTTCAGAACTCATTGTTGGTACCCCTTCTCCCCAGCCTTCGTCCTGGGCCAGCATTCTCGTGTCATCCACCTGGGCAAATGGTTTTGTGTGTAAATTTCTTTAATTATACAACTAATAGGCTGAGAAACCTATCAGCTCTCAAGAGCCGTCATCCACCCTGAGCCTTCTCTTCCATTGAAATGGTTCTCACTGTTCAGTACCTGGACATCCTGTAGCCACCGTCCATCCAAGCCTCTGCCCTGTCCCCTTCGCTTAGAGAAGGCCCCCTGCTCCCTGGCCACCAAGTGTGGCAGTTGTGTCCTCCAGGTAGTGGCCCTGGAGCATGCTAGGACCACAGAACCCAGCAGGGACTCTCTGAAGCCTCTTCAGAAGCCCCACTTGGGTAGATGAGGAGACGGGGTGGGGGGGGGAGCCTCTTTCTGCACGGGGTTCACTGCACACACCACAATTATTCCCTTTCTCACCTGCTGTCTGCTGCTCATGGAATGAACAGTGACTTATGTGTTTTTTAATATTAAATAAATGACATTCTATCAATCATATTTTTCTTATTTTTCGCAAGTTAATGTGTTTTAAGGCCCAGCCTCACCTGCAAGTACAAATAGTACATTTGTATTTTCAAATTTATTGGCATAGAAGTTCTCATGTACTTCCTCCTGGTTTTTATTATCCACTCTATTCTACTTCTCTCTCCTAATATTGAATATATTAAAGGAGGAAAAGGAAGTCTTCCCAAAGGCTGTGTCTTGAGTATTTACCCAGAGGCCTCTCTGTTGAAGGCCTGGGAAATGGAGCCTTTATGAGGCAGGGAGGTATTTTATTTTATTTTATTTTATTTTATTTTATTTTATTTTATTTTATTTTATTTTATTTTATTTTGAGACAGGGTTTCTCTGTGTTGTTTTGGTGCCTGTCCTGGATCTCGCTCTGTAGACCAGGCTGTCCTTGAACTCACAGAGATCTGCCTGGCTCTGCCTCCCAAGTGCTGGGACTAAAGGCGTGTGCCACCACTGCCTGATGGCAAGGCAGGGAGGTCTTTAAGTCCCTGGGAATGTGCCCTTGCAGAAGGTGGGCAGGCCATGAAAGGCCATGAGATGAGCAATTTCACTACACGCCCTCCGTCATGGGCCACACAAGCCCAAAGCAAAAGGGCCAAGTACTCATGGCTCTGAACCCTCTAAGGCTGAGCAGAGTAACCTTTGCTCTACATAAATTGATGAGCTCGGGCATTTGTTAGAGTAACAGGATGCTGATAGACACCATGGAGTTGTGTTTCAGCGGACTCTGTTGACATCACAGATTCACTGGTGTCTCCTATCATCTGCAGCCTGAGCTTCATCTTGTATCCTCAAGAATAACTTCTGTCAATTCATTTACCTTGAGTTCCTTTTGCTACTACATATACCAATTTAAATAGATCCCCTCATGATGGATGACCATTTTATTATCTTTGTAATTTTTTTTTAGATTTATGTGGATGAGTTTTGCCTGCATTTATGTGTATACACTACACGTGTGCCTGATGTCCATAGAGGTCAGGAGAGGGTGTCAGATCCCCGGGAGCTGGACTTAAGGATGGTTGTGACTTGCCTGCCATGGGTGCTGGGAACTGAACTCAGATCCTCTGCAAGAGAAGTATACACTCTTAACTGCTGAGCGTCTCTTCAGGCCCATATTTTTGCATCATTTCAGACAATCACTATTAAGGAGGGTGGGGGACCAAGTCAATTTTCTGATTGTCTTCTTAAAGCCCCAAACAAAACCTGTCTTTGTAGTTTAAAGTGTCTCTTGTGGGGCTGGAGGCAAAGAGCTCAGTGGGAAAGTTGAGTGGGAAAGCTGTGTGGCTCACCTGACAGCCTGCGTTCCGTCCCCAGGTGTACCGGGTCTCTAGAGTATTTCTCTTTGGGATGTAGTTACAGCCCCATGGTTATTACTCCAGCCCTTGCTGCCCCGTGGACTAGTGAACACTCTGGGTTTCTGCAACAGAACACTCACGTGGAAGCTTTAGTACTTCTGGTCTGGGGTACTAACTTCACATTCATGATCCCCAAACAACAGTTCGCTGAGCAGCGAAGCTCATTCTAGGACTGTAAAAGAGAGATCATTAAAAATACATGTGGGAGGATAGAACATTCCCAGGCTTCCTGGTGGTTTGGGAATCTGAAATAATCGATTGTTAGAAGGTTGAGTGAACTCGGGAAAAAAAAAAACTTGCTGGAGTCTCTGTGGCTGGCAGCCTGTGGTGGGGCATCCGTGCAAGCTCCTAGATGGGTGGGAGGGTAAGGAAGGAGCTGTGGGCCTCTGAGATGCTCAGCTGAGGGTTGGGAGTCCAGCGACGCCTGGAGAGGGAGACCTGCATCCACTGTCCTACTGCTGGAGCCTAGCTTGCCTGCTGAGGCCTTGACCGGAGAATCAGTTCCCTCCTTGGGTGTGGAGGTCACCCCTCCAGCGCTCTGCTGGGCTCTGGTTAAGCTGTATCTTCTTGAGTGTGGCAGTCTTTAAAAAAGCTGTTCTCCGATGCTGCCTGCACAGCCTAGCTCTTCAGATGGACCCCTTGCTCTTGGATCAGAGCGGTAGGGTGTGTGCAAAGTCCCTTTTCCCACCACACTGTTGGCAAAGGGCTGAACACATCTGCAATTCCATCAATGGTAGTTGCACAGGACTGTCCCCAGGGGCCATGGAGGGTATGGGGGTGGTGCTTGGCTCTCACAGTGCCCTAAAGACCAACTCTTAGCAAGTTGGGCCACCATTTGGTTTCACTGAAGCCCACCACAGGCTAGATCCTACAGGCTCAGCAAAGCCCAGAGCTACCTGCCACCAGGTCAGCACCTGCAGAAAGGCTGCCTGGGTTTGAGGACAAGGACCAAGAACTGTGGGTGGCTGCGGCGGCTGCTCCTCTCTGTTGTTGCCTTTTATTCCCAGGCATTGAATTCTGTTCTATTGAATTCTAACT
The DNA here is from genome assembly GCF_049852395.1 of Peromyscus maniculatus bairdii. Taxonomy (NCBI): domain Eukaryota; kingdom Metazoa; phylum Chordata; class Mammalia; order Rodentia; family Cricetidae; genus Peromyscus; species Peromyscus maniculatus. The sequence continues at coordinate 111,636,365 of NC_134854.1, forward strand.
ACACCTTTTCTTCTTCTTCTTCTTCTTCTTCTTCTTCTTCTTCTTCTTCTTCTTCTTCTTCTTCTTCTTCTTCTTCTTCTCCTCCTCCTCCTCCTCCTCCTCCTCCTCCTCCTCCTCCTCCTCCTCCTCCTCCTCCTCCAACTTCTTCTTCTTTCTCCTCCTCCTTCTCCTTTTCTGAGACAGGGTTTCTCTGTGTAGTCTTGGCTGTCCTGGAACTCTCTCTGTAGACCAGGCTAGCCTTGTACTCACAGAGATCTGCCCACCTTGGCCTCCCAAGTTCTGGGATTAAAGGCATGTGCCACCACCTCCCGGCACACCTTTTCTTCTTAAACACTCTCTGTGTAGCCTAGATTGGCCTTGAACTCACAATCCTCCTGCCTCAACCTCCTGAGTTCTGGGATGACAGGTGGTGAGCCAACATAGTTGGCATTTCCACATTGTTATTTGAAGAACTTTATTCATAAGAAATAATAGGAAGAATGGATACCCTTATATTTTCTATCTAGATACAAAGGTGGTTAATTTTTTTCTATATCTGCCTCATCATTCTATTCAGAAACAAGCTTAGTTACAAGTAATAATACAACGAAAGTCCATGCATCCATCTGTCAATGTACCATCTGTCTGTCAGGCTGTATTTCAACCTAAAGTGCAGATGTCTGCCAGGTCCTTGCATCTCTAAGAAAGAATTCTTCTATATCGCTTTCTATCATCACACAGATCAAAATTAATACTATCATAGTCTAGTGCTCAAAATGCATTTGTCTATTCCCAGTGGCCCCAACCATATACTTTATAGCTTTGAAAAATCCAAGTAGAGCTTATGGCTAATCACATGTCTTATTTTGTGGAGTGACCAAGTTTTTCTTGCTTTCTTCCTCAGGCTGGTATGGGCTGTGTGTGTTTATGACATAGTTCCCTGTATTATACATGTTTCTTCAAATAAAAGTATTAGCTACATACTCCCCGTGGCTTTCTCATGTTGGTGTGTATGTGAGTGTACTCACTTAGGATACACATATATATTGATGTCAGTGTCTTCCTCTAGGACTCCTTATTTTTTGAGACCATTCTCTCATGAAACCTGAAGCTCACTGGTTCAATAAGACTGGCTGGCAGCAAGCCCTGGAGATCCTCTTGTCTCTGTCTCCCCACTGCCAGGATTTCAGGCACCGTGCCTGGCTTTGTCCATGGGTGCTGGGACTGACTGACTAACTAACTAACTAACTAACTAACTCAGGTTAGTTGCAGCAAGCACTTTGCCAACCCAACCATTGCCTCAGCCTCCTTTTTACTTTTCAGATGGCATCTGGTGGTCAACAGTTCCGCTTAAGAAGCTCTAAATTATTAAAACTTTCTCTTTGGGGCTTTGGAAGATGCATTTAATTGCTTTGTCTTCCTCAAGGTTGTGGGCATGTTCTTGTGTTTTTGTTTTTTTCCTGAAGTTTTGTTCTGTTATAGCATTTCATGTTTACATATGTGGGCCATCTGACATTAATTTTGAAAGGTGGTGACTCCTACTTTGAGCATAACATCTGGTACTTTAGAAAATGTTTTGTATTTTAAAATTCAATTGTAGGATGTAATAGTCTATGTCATTTAGGTCAAGTTAGATAATCATTCTGTTGAAAACTTCCATATTATTGACTTTATTGTTGAAACATCTCAAACTTGAATATAAACTATTCTATTTCTCCTCTTAGTTATGCTGATTTTTGTTTTATATTCTTTTTATGGTTTTTCGAGACAGGGTTTCTCTGTGTAGCTTTTCACCTTTCCTGGAACTCACTCTGTAGACCGAGCTGGCCTCGAACTCACAGAGATCAGCCTGGCTCTGCCTCCTGAGTGCTGGGATTAAAGGCGTGCGCCACCACTGCCCGGGGTTTTATATTCTTAAACTTATATTATTTGATATATACACATTTAGGATAGTAATATCTTCACAATAGAAGGTCCTTTCTCTCCTAATTAAACATCTCACTTGGCATCTTTCAATGCTTGGGGTATAAAGTCTGTCTGTCTCTCGATGAGTCCTGCTCTGATTTCAGTCAGTTTGTGTCTGTGTTCAGCTGTGCCTGACACATAGCAGATGGTGGTTCTGGTTTTTAAATCCAGCCTGACTGGTCTTTGTCTTTTAGTTAGATTGTTTTTTCCATTTATATTAAATATAATCACTATTGTCACTAATCCCCACCCTCCATCTCTCTACCCTGTTCTCTTTTTTTCCTCTACAGTTCCTTACTTATTGCTCTTTTCCTGGCACCTTACACACACACTATTCAGATGAGATCAGTCATGTTCAGGGTGATATGGCCAGAAGCCATTTCATAAGTCAACCAACATACCTTTTTATTGCATACTTCTCCTCCGTTACCGTTTAATTATACAGTCTCTTGTTCATCTGGTAGTTACTGTAGAAATTATAATATGTACCCTTCATCCCCTAATCTACTTTGCAGTGGTATGTTTTATTGCTTTCTAAATATGTTGAGCCTTCCAACAGTTGTGACTCACACCATCCCTCTGCCTTGCACCCTGTTGTTAGAATGTTACTCCAGTTCATGCTGGAGATGTGACGTTATTGCATTAGTTGCAAGTGGTCTTTATTGCCACACATGTACACAGTTGGTTCTGCTTCCAGCACTCTCCTCTCCTTCCTGGATCTTCACACCTCCACCTGGATTCACTTTCCTTCAACCTGGAGACCTTCCATGATGCATCTATGGTGTGTGAAAAAGTCCTTCCATTTGTATCTGCCTGGGAGCATTTCTGCCCTGCTTCTTTTTATTATAATATCTGTACATATTTAAGAGGATATTAAAAAGTCAAAAAGAGAAAAGAAAAAGAGCAAATGCTGGCTGGGATACTGAGAAGGGGAACACTTCACACCGTTGGTAGGAGTGTTATTAGTGCAGCCATGATGGAAAACACTATGGAGAGGCCATTAAAAACTAAAAATAGCATGAATGTATGTTCTAGCAGGCCCTCTGCTGTGTGCACATCCACAGGAATGAAATCCTATCATCAGAGAAACACCTGCACCCCCCACATCTATGGAAGTACCAATCTCAACAGCCAACACAGACTCAATGGTGAGTCTGCTAACAGATGAGTGGATAAGGAAAATGTGAGTGTACAGAGAAGAACATATGCATGAAAGTGCATAGCCCTTTTCTGAAAGTGAAATTCTGTGCTGGGAGAGCTGCAAACACTGGAGATCCCAGCACCTTCGAGGATTATGAGCTTGAGGCAAGCTTGGGATACACAGAGAGATCTGTCACAAAAGAGGACAGAGAAAGGACACACACACACATTTGTGTCATTTGCAGCAACCTGAGTGGAATCAGAGGTTGTTGAATGGCAGAAGTACAGGTGGCTGTGCACCACCTGTGACTCATTTACCCACATGCCTTCTTTGGTTGACTCTTTTTGCTCCTTTGGCAGGCTTCCTTTATGTCTCATCCTGAGTTCATGGAGGGATTCTAGATCAGAATGAAGAGGCTACCTTCAGGGATGGAGCTGTTGCTCAGCCTTGTGATGGCGCCCAGAACATCACAGTGATCATTTCAAAGTATGAATCATAACTTGTTCCAGTTGCTTGAGGATAAGGTATATATGAACCAATTCTTTGTAATTTATTGCTTTTATTAGACCAGTAAACTTTTGCCTTAGTTAGTTTTCTATTGGTGTGAGGAGACACCATGACCATTGCAGCTCTTATAGAGGAAACATTTAATTGAGGGGGCTCACTTACAGTTCAGAGGTTCAGTCCATCATGGTGGGGAGAATGGTGGCACGCAGGCAGGCATGGTGCTAGAGCTGAGACTCCTTATATCTTCATAGGCAGGCAACAGGAAGTCAACTGACTGTTACATTGAGTGAAGCTTAAGAAAAAGACCTTATGGTGGTATTTTATTTGTATGTTAATAAATAAAGTTGCCTGGGGGTCAGAGCTAATAGCAAGCCATAGCAGAGCTGGGTGTTCATGGTGCACACCTTTAATCCCAGCACTTGGTAGACAGAGCTAGGTAGATTTCTGTGTGTTCAAGGATACAGCCAGCATTGGAGACACACGCCTTTAATCTCAATACCATAGAAGACCTGGAAGTCTCTACAGACAGGCAGTGACGAGGCAGTCATGTGTTTGGGTTTACAACCAATGAGAAGACAGAACAGAAAGACTACATAAAGACAAACACACAGGAAGTAGGTCTCTTTCGGAGAGGTCTCTTGGCTGAAGAGGCTAGCTGCAGCAGGCGGTAAGGCTCTTAGCTCTGATCTCTTGGCTTTCTTCTTTGCATTGGTTCTGTGTTTCTTATTTAGTAAGACGGTTGGTTACATCTACAAGACCTCAAAGTCCACCCCCACCCACAGTGACATGCTTCCAACAGAAGGTGTGTCCCAGATTGAAGGTGTGCCCTCCAGTCTCAAAGTCTGGATTAAAGGTGTGTGTCATCCAGCATCCAATTAGACCACACTTCTTCCAACAAGGCTACACCTCCTAATAATGCCACTCCCTATGAGCTTATGAGGGCCAAATACATTTAAACTACCACATTCCACTCCTTGTCCTCCATAAACATTTAATGATATCATAATGCAAAATGCATTTAGTCCAATTTCAAAAGTCCCCATAGCCTATCACAGTCTCAACAATGTTTAAAAGTCCAAAGTCTCTTCTGAGATTCATGTAATCTCTTAACTACAATTCCATGTATGAAAAATCAAAAAGTAGATCACATACTCCCAACATATAGTGGCATAGGATATACATTACCATTTCAAAATGTATGGAAGGGAGCATAGTAAGGAAATACTGCAACCAAAACAAGACCTAAAACAGCTGGGCAAACTCCAAACTCTGCATCTCCATATCTGATGTTGAAATGCTCTCCATATCTCCAATTTCATTCAGCTTTGTTGGCTGACACACATCTTTCTCTTGGACTAGTTTCACTCCCTATTAGGATCTTGTCGGCAGGTATCCCACAACTCTGGCATCGCTAACATCTTGGGTAATTACAAATTTCCAACTGTCCAATATCTGGGATCCACTCACAATCTTCTAGACTCCTCCAAAGGGCTTGAGCCACTTCTCCAGATCTGCCTTTTGCAGCACACATAGCTCATCTTCTAGGCTCTGACTGGCTCTACTCCACTGCTATTGCTGTTCTTGGTGATCATCCCATGGTGCTGGCATCTCCAAAACACTGAAGTCTTCTGCTACAACTGGGCTGCACTTTCACCAATAGCCTCTCACAGACTCTCCTAATGGTGCCAAGCCTTCAGGCACCATGACCCCCTCAGTCCTGGGCCTTCAACTGCCTCTGAGGCTGCACCTTCACCAATGGCTTTACCTGGCCTCTCACAATGCCAAGCCTCAGCTGTTCTCCATGACCTCTTCATGCCTTCAAAACCAGTACCACCTGGGTGACATTTGCACATTACCAAACCTGCCACACGAGGCACAATCTTGGCCACCTCTGGAACACAGCTTCTCTGTGCTCTCAGGAAACACTTCCTAGAATATTTCACCTCAGTGATGCTGGTCTTAATCACTGCTAATTTCTTAGCTCCAGGTGACCAGCATCAAGCATCCCAACAAAGCAAAATTTTGCTTTAGTAGTTCTGGTATCTTGTTAATCACGGTTGATTCTTCAACCCCAGCTAACCAGAACCACAGAATCTTAACTCCTTTCTTCTGTCCTTAACTCTAAAGCCAGAACCACATGGCCAAAGCTGCCAAGTTCTGCTGCTTGCTGGGGCTGGAACATGGCCCCCTTGTTCAATCACATCTTCACCAGCTTTCTGTCTTTCACTGCCTAAACTTGGCTGTCCTGAAACTTGCTCTGTAGACCAGGCTGGCCTTAAATTCTGAGATCTGCCTGCTTCAGCCTCCAGAGTGCTACAGGATTAAAGGCATATGCCATCATTGCCTGAGGTCGACACTCCCTTTATTGCATTTCTTAATCCATTATCTCCTTGAACAGAGGATTTAGCTCCATTCCACTTTCTGGTGCCTTTTTTTCTCCTCAAATATTGCTCCTTGCTCAGCTTGCTCCTTTCATTGTAAATCTTCATTACAGTTACCACTAATATCCACATGACAGAGTCTATACTAGACTGTTTTGAGATTTCTTCTGACAACGGAATTAATCTGAAACTCTTCACTTTAACCTTAGGGAGACTCTTCAGACAAGGGCAAAAGGCAGCCACTTCCTTCACCAAAATATCAGAAGAATGATTTCTAGGCAACATACTAAAATTCTTCTCTGAAACCTCTTGAGTCAGCTCCCGACATTACACATCATTATCAGCACCATTGTCTTCCATGCCCCTACTAGTATGGCCCTATTAAGCAGTGCTTAAAGCACCCCACTGCCTTCCTAACCCAAAGTACCAAAGTCTATATTACTTCAAATAAAAGCATAGTCAGGCCTATCACAGCAATACCCCATCCCTGGTACCAACTTCTGTCTTAGTCAGGTTTCTATTGATGTGAGGAGACACCATGACCATGGCAGCTCTTATAAAGGAAACATTTAATTGAGGGGACTGGCTTACAGTTCAGAGGTTCAGTCCATCATGGTGGGGAGAATGGTGGCATGCAGGCAAACATGGTGCTAGAGCTGAGAGTCCTTACATCTTCATAGGCAGGCAACAGGAAGTCAACTGAGTGAAGCTTAAGAAAAAGGCCTCAAAGCCCACCCCCACGGTGACATGCTTCCAACAGAAGGTGTGTCCCAGATTGAAGGTGTGCCCTCCAGCCTCAAAGTCTGGATTAAAGGTGTGTGTTATCCAGCCTCCAACAAGACCACACTTCTTCCAACAAAGCCTCGCCTCCTAATAGTGCCACTCCCTATGAGCTTATGAGGGCCAAATGCATTCAAACTACAACTTTGTAAATTTATTCTGAAGTATATGTTATACCCAGATTGCAGGGACCCCCAAAAGACCACCACAGAGACCAAATCCCTCATGTAAAAGCAAAGAGGCTTTATTTCAAGCTCTGAGCTTGGTCCCTCTGTCTGTCCAACACAGTGGTGAGAGCAGAGAGCCCTGAGCTCAGGTGGGGTGGGGTGGGGTTTTTATCAAAGCAGAGGTTGGGGTAAGAGGATTTCCAGAGTTCAGGACCCTGATTGGCTGACAATTGTCTAAGGGTGATCTGTAAAACAAAAAAAATAGGTGTGTGCTAGACTCAAGTGGCCACCTTATCTAATAGTTGGAATGTTTGGGATGTCAGGTACTTCCTCAACCCTGGGTTGATCCCTGGGTGGTATCAGCTTAAGGATTTTCCTGGATCTGGGTGTTGCCTACCAGTAAGCCTGTCACAGAAGCTGTGTCTAGGCTCCTAAGCCTATCATGGCTGCTGTGTGGTCAAGCTGTTTGGGGGCCCTTCACAGTATATATATTTGTTGAAGGGGTTTGTATGCATCCATTTGACCAAGTTACTAAAGCATGGATCAAATCTTTCAGATGCCTACCTGGAATTTTTTTGTTTGTTTGTTTGTTTTTTGTTCTTGTTTTTCAAGACAGGGTTTCACTGTGTAGCTTTGGAGCCTGTCCTGGAACTTGTTCTGTAGACCAGGCTGGCTTCGAACTCACAGATATCCACCTGCCTCAGCCTCTGTTCAAGGAGTACTGGGATTAAAGGCATGCACCACCACTGCCTGGCTTCACCTGGAATTCTTTTTTTTTTTGGTTTTTCGAGACAGGGTTTCTCTTGTGTAGCTTTGCGCCTTTCCTGGAACTCACTTGGTAGCCCAGGCTGGCCTTGAACTCACATAGATCCGCCTGCCTCTGCCTCCCGAGTGCTGGGATTAAAGGTGTGCACCACCACCACCACCACCACCACCACCACCACCACCACCACCACCCAGATTCACCTGGAATTCTTAATTGCTTAATCTCTGTATTAGTTAAAGACTTGTACAGAGTGCAGGCTTATTGAAGTATGTATTACTCTTTTGTTTTTGAGAGCTTTACAAACTGAAAGTGTATTAAAATCTATTCATCCTGGGGCTGGAGAGATGGCTCAGAGTTAAGAGCACTTGTTGCTCTTGCAGAGAACATAAATTCAATTCCCAGAACCCACTGGGCCACTCCCAAACATCTGTAAGTCCCATTCCAGGGAGTTACAATGATACTCTCTTTTGGCCTCTGCAGGCACTCTATGCATGTGGTGCACAAACATATTGCAGGCAAAACAACCATACACATGGAATAAAATAACTTTCAAAGTAACAACAAAACCCATCAGTCCTTTTCTGTACCTCCTAAGCAACATTTTGCATCAATAACTTGTTACCTCCTACAATCTACCAGTGTAGCAAGCAAGCTACATTGACTCACTCTGGACATGCTGAGATAAACTAAACTTAACAAAGGTTTTTATTTTATAATGTATCTTTTATCATGTTTGTTGACATGCCGTTTATAATATTTTACAGAATGTAAAAATAATCTAGTCATGTTTTCTTATACTCATCTTACCAGTTTTGAATTCAAGGTAAATAATAGTCTTAAGAAATTACTTTTTTAAAAAAGTAAATTTTACTTTTCTTCTTTTGGAAAAAAAAATTCTCTGGAGTATATTTAGGAGAAAGTTTGAGGAATTAGCCTATAAAGCTGCCCATGGCTGGGATGTTTGAGGAATTGTAAGAAGCATGCTGTGGGTGGTGCCATCCCTAGGCAGTTGGCTTCTGTTTGTGTAAGAAAGCAGGCTGAGAGTTGGGTGGTGGTGGCACACACCTTTAATCCCAGCACTCGGGAGGCAGAGGCAGGAGGATCTCTGTGAGTTCGAGGCCAGCCTGGTCTGCAGAGTGAGATCCAGGAAAGGCGCAAAGCTACACAGAGAAACCCTGTCTTGAAAAACCAAAACAAACAAACAAACAGAAAGCAGGCTGAGTAGGCCGGTAGGAGCAAGCTAGTAAGCAGCACCCCCTCTGTGGTCTCTGCATCATTTCCCATCTCCAGGTTTCTTCTTAAATTCCTGCCCTAGCTTCCCTTGAAGAAAGACTATAAAGTATAATATTAAATAAACCCTTTCCTCTTCAAGTTGCTTTTGGTCAGTGTTTTATCACAGAAATAGAAAAGCAAACTAAAATAGAAGCAATTCTTTTGCTTTTATGTTTACTTGCAAGTTAGTTGTTTCTGGATTTTTTTTAATGTGTATACACATGATTTTATTAATTTGTTTAGATTTGTTTTTATGTGTATGTTTGCCTGCACACATGTATGTGTACACCATGTGTACAATGCCCAGTGTGTCCAGAAGAGGGTATTATATCCCCTGGAACTAACATCACAGACAGTTGTGAGCTACCATGTGGGTGCTGGGAATCAAAGCCAAGTCTTCTGGAAGAGTAATCAGTGGTCTTAACTGTTGAGCCATCTCTCCAGTCCAGTGGATGTCTTTTATAGTTGTAGTGCCTATTTTATTAATATTGAGTTTGGAGGTTTGAATAAGAATGGTCCCCATAGGCTCATGTATTTAAATGCTTGGTCCCCAGTTGGTTTGACTGTTAGGAAGGGTTAAGGGGTGTGGCCTGTTGAAGTTGTGTCACTAGGGGTTGGCTTTGAGGTTTCAAAAGCCCATGTCAGACCCAGTATCTCTTTACCTGAAACTTGCAGATCAGTTGTGAGCCCTCAGCTCAAGCTCCAGTGTCATGCCTGCCTGCCTGCCTGCCACCACATTCCTCCAGGTGGTTCTCTTAGTTAAGTTTTCTATTGCTGTGAAGAGACACTATGACCATGACAACTCTTATAAAGAAAAACATTTAATTGGGGCTTGATTACAGTTCAGAGATTTAGTCCATTGTCATCATGATGAGTGGCATGGTGGCACACAGGCAGACATGGTGCTGGAGAGGTAGCTGAGAGTTCTACATCCAGATCCAAAGGCAGAAGGAGAAGAGAGAGCCACTGGGCCTGGCTTGAGTATTTGAAGCCCCAAAGCCCATCCCTGTGGTGATACTTTATTTGTGCGACCCAATAACATTGATCTGAGTATCAGAGGAAAAAGCTAGCCACTATAGTAAACATAGGAGTCAGGCAATGGTAGTGCATGCCTTGAATCCTATCATTTGGGAGGCAGGGATCTATCTGGATCTCTGTGAGTTCAAAGCCACACTGGGAACAGAGCCAAGTGTGTGACACATGCCTTTAATCCTAGCACTAACCGTAGAGGTCTGAAGGTCTGTACAGACAGACAGGAAGTGACAGAGCTTGGCAGGAATAAGAAGTGATGTAGCTGAACAGAGAGAGCAAATGAGATAGCAGAACAGAAAGGCATATAGGTGTGGGTAAAGGGGAAGTAGGTCTCTTTGGAAGCTGAGGGTCCACAGGTGAGGTAGGCTTGTGGCTTTGATCTTTCAGGTTTTACCCCAATATCTGGCTCTGGGTTTTTTATTTAATAAGATCATTTAGTAATTTACCTACACACCCCCAGGGACACACTTCTTCCAACAAGGCCACACCTACTCCAACAAGGTCACACCTCCTAATGCCACCCCTTAAGCATTCAAATACATGACTCTATGGGGACCCTTCTTATTCAAACCACCATAGTGCTGATCATGGACTAAGCCTCTGAAAGTATAAGCAAGCCTTAATTAAATGCTTTCTTTTTTTAAGTTGCCTTGGTCCTGGTGTCTCTTCACAGCACTAGAACAGTAACTAAGAAGTTCTCTTCTTTCTTATGAACCCAGTGTCATATGCAACCCAGGCAAGCTCTCTGCCACTCTAACCTTTCTTAGTCAGACTTCACAGTATTTTGTCTAACTTCCTAGTTCAACCAAATAATGTTTGCTGGTTTTTTTTTTCCCAGAGCTGAGGACCAAACCCAGGGCCTTGCACTAGCTAGGCAAGTGCTCTACCACTGAGCTAAATCCCCAGCCATGCTGGGTTTTTTATTATTATTATATTTTAATTGTGTGTATGTGTGTATGTCTGTGTGTGCCTGTGTCTATGTAGGGTTTATTGCCCTGAAGCTGGTGTTACAGGTGCCTGTGAGCCACCTGAGTTGGTGCTGGGAACTGAACTTTAATATCCTGCACGAACACTTAACCTCTTAAGCACTGAGCCATATCTCCAGCCCTTGCTGGTTGTGGGTTTTTGTTGTTGTTGTTGTTGTTTTTCAGTATTTTTGGTTTTTTTTTAAAGCATTCTTTTTGTTTTGTTTTGTTTTTTGAGACAGGGTTTCTCTGTGTAGCTTTGCGCCTTTCCTAGAACTCACTTGGTAGCCCAGGCTGGCCTCGAACTCACAGAGATCCACCTGACTCTGCCTCCTGAGTGCTGGGATTAAAGGCGTGCGCTGCTGCTGCTGCTGCTGCCGCCGCCGCCGCCGCCGCCGCCGCCGCCGCCGCCGCCGCCGCCGCCGCCACCACCACCACCCGGTGGTTTTGTTCTTAACTTTTCTTCATTCTTTTCTTAGTCTGTGTTCAAACTTTTTTTTGTTTTATTTCCTTTTATTTCCACAGATTTTGTCCCCCTTTTCTAACAGTTGAATGTGTATCTATCTATCTATCTATCTATCTATCTATCTATCTATCTATCTATCATCTATCTATCTGTCTTTCTCTGCTTTAGGATGACTCTAAAGCCATACATTTTCTGGAGAGCACATACTGTTTAGATTTGTCCCACAAACAGGGCAAGTAGTATGCTTTGACCACCATCTCTGCAGGGCACAAGAACTCCTAAACTATTGACAAAGCATTTATAATTAATATTAAGTCTCTTGTGGTTATTTGGGAGTGATTGTTGGGACACAGAAAAATCCTGCCTACAAATGGTGCCCAACATGGGGCATCTACATCCACATAAGACCAGAGAAAGCTTTAAAAAGGTTCTGAACATACGAAAACAGAGTCAAATGAGACTTCCTAGTCTCATGTCTGTCATGCCAACTGCAGTACAGAGCCTTGTCTCCTAACTACCACCAGCACAAGCTCAGCCAGAGTGAGCCTCATCAGCATTTCATGAACTAAGTTGTATATAATGTTACTATGTTAAAATTAAAACTTTCCTTTTTTATTTAGACAAAAAGGGGGAATGCTATAGAATAATCCTTTTGTAGATGTAAAAATGTGTTGCTCTCATTGTTAATAAAAAGCTGATTGGCCGATAGCTAGGCAGGATTTTCAGGGCAGAGAGAAATGCTGAGCAGAAGGGCAAAGTCTGAGGAGTTGTGAGCCAGATGCGGAAGAATCAACATGGGAAGTTCATAGATGGGGTAAATGAGCCTCGGGGCAGTACATAGGTTAACAGAAACAGGTTAATTTAAGTTGTAAGAGCTGGCTGGAGACAAGCCTAAACTATTGGCTAAGCATTTATAATTAATATTAAATCTCTTGTGGTTATTTGGGAATGACTGCCAGGACACAGAAAAACTCTGCCTACAACCCTTGTCTTCCTGATGGTGATTACCTCCCTCATCCTGGGCATGGTGATCATAAGGGATAGGACATTGGTAGTCCCTCCTTTACAGATGAAGAATTGAAGGCCCCCCACTTGCTGCACTGGCTCAGGTAGTGATTGAGCTAGACTCACGTAAGTGTCGATGCTCATGTCCAATGTACATACTGTTCCTGGGTCTCAGCTGTGTTCCTTTCCCACCACCCCTGCTCTTCTTTCTTTGCTAGGCCCCCTGGTACTCCTGGCTCCCCAAAATGTCTTTCCCTAACCTGCCCTTGCAATGCCATTGCTGCTAATGCTAGCAAGTGCTGATATTATTAAGACTCTACCTGCACCTGAGGCTACAAGTTGCTCCAGAGTTTGTATGCTATCATTACTAGGCAGGTGCCAATCTCATAGTCACATTATAGACAGAAAGCCTGCCAGATGTGACTAGATGCTTTAGAATCAGGCAAGCCATGTGAAGTTTCACTCATCCTGAGGGCAAGTCCAACTATCACCCCAGGGAAACCCCTCACTCCCCATCTTACTTCAGCACAGCACCTGACCCTCTCCTACATTTCTTACACAATCCACCACCCTAGAGGTACCTGCTTTGGGTGCATCTTCCCCCACTCTTGTGGCTTAAATGACCTTAGGCCCCTGAAAGAGGGGCACAGCATGGAGGTTCTCTGGCCCATGTGAGATGAGAGTGTGGAGGACACTCACTCTTGCTGCTCCCTAGAAGCCAGAAGTTTTCACCTGCTGCTGGAAAAGTAGGCACATGGGGTGGAAGCTTCCAGCCAAGCTGGGTATCAAGACTGAAGTTCCTGTGGGTCTTTTGGGCAATGTTAGTTAGAAAGTCAGCTGCAGAATCCAAGCTAGATCAAGGTCCTGGTTCTCCTCCCAGGACCCAGCCCTGGGATGGTGAGTCAGGAGCAGCAGACAGCCACTCTGACCCCACTGTGTTTCTAGAAGGCAAGTCCATATGCAACTAGAGATGGCTGTGGGATGTCTTTCTGTATGCTGTGAATATATGTTGCTCTGATTGGTTGATAAAGCTCTTTAGCCAATGGTGAGTCAGAATAAGGTTAGGCAGGACATTCCAAATGGAGAGAGAGGAAGAGGAAAGGAGAGGAGAAGAGACCCTGTGAGCTACTGCCAGGAGAAGCAAGATGTGAAAGTACTGGTAAGCCATGAAGCTACTTGGCAACTTATAAATAAATAAAAATGGGTTAAATTATAAGAGCTAGCTAGTGAGAAGCTTGAGCTATAGGCCATCTAGTTTGTAAATAATATAAACCTCTGTGTGTTTACTTGGGGCTAAGCAGCTTCAGGACATGGGTGGGAGGGATTTGTCCCGATTGTGGGCCAGGTGGGACACAGGAAAACTTCTGACTACAAGAGATCTCAGACACTTCAGTAGTGACACCATGTGCCTAGAGGCTGCTTCTTGCAACACCCCAGGGATGCTGGCTAACTGGCTTATTTTTCAGGAAGTAAGCTCTGGTCCCCAGCTTTCATCTCATAAAAAAAGCTACACTGCAGGTGGCTGCCCCTTGCCCTCCATTCATCTGTAAGCCAGAGGTGTGAGAGATATAGGGAGGGACTTCAGAGGTGGGACTGGCAGCATGTTCAGCTGGGGCTCATTGTGAGGCAGCTTTGTGGACAGGCCAGCACACAGAGATTTTTGCCTTTGATGCTGAGTCTTCTGTCTGCCATTGGTGGGAAAGAGGCAGCTGGTTGATGCTGTCTGGGAGGATGCTGGGTGCACCAGCATCCATCTGAACCACTTTGCGCAGACTAGAGCCCCTCAGAGCTTCCCAGCTTCCCAACAGAAGTGGGAACCGCTTGTTTTGCTGGAGTAGGTTCAGCACCATACTTCCACCTGCAGCAAGGAACCTATCCTGTAGGTTGCTCTCAGATACTCCGGGATGAGGCAAGTGGAGAGCTCATTGGCTGTTCTCACTATAAACTTCTTGTGAGCTGATAATATCTGCCTAGAAGAACTTTGCCACTGGCAGGACTACATTGGCTGGGAGAGGGATGTAAGTTGGGACAGGAAAACTGTGCATTATCTGGTGGATACAGGACAGCCACAGAAACTGTGGCCTCCATGCAGGTGCCTGAGCCTTCATCAAGAACAGGGGTCAAATAGAGCCAGCCACAGCTTCTCCTGTCCATCAGTAGAGCCTCTGCGGGAACAATAAAGCACCTGTCACTCACTCGCCAGGATGGCCTCCTGGAGACCGTTAGCCTGGACAGGGCTGATGGCTGCCCTGTCCTGACAGCAGTGCTTCCTCTAAGCTGCACCAAAAGGCGTGTCGCTGTGTGCCAGGCAGGAAGCCTTGGAATACAGAAGACGGCTTTCCACATGTCACCCCTCAGCTGGCTGGATTCTCAGGAATACCCGCAGGCTGTTGGAGCCAGTGAGCAGAGACTTCGAGAGCTCTGAAGTCCAACATAGTCCCTTCTGTAAGTGAGGCCACTCCAGTGAGATAGGGCTCCAGGGAATTCAGACTGCCCACTCAGTGCTGGACCCACACAGTGCCATCCCCAAAAGCAATGCAGGGAACAGAGAGCTAGTAAGAATAGGAAAGTCTCGTTTAGTGTCCCCATGGGACAAGAGGGTGCTGGCATCATGAATCAGGGACTGGAGTTCAAAGAAGCCCCTGGGGGCTGGACTGGCACTGTAGTGCAAACTTGCCTAGCATGCATGAAGCCCTGGATTCCATCGCCGGCCCTGAACGATGACAATTAGACTCTTGAGAAAATGCTGGGGGTGGAAATGTGGAGTTTTGAAGACCTGAACAGCAGGAGACCAAGAATTAATGAGCCGGGAGATGAGGCTGAGCTGTCGCTTAGAAGGCGGGAGGAAAGGCCACTTAAGAGGTGTGAAGACCAGAGCCCCCACATCTGGATGCTGGAGTCTCAAGGGAAGACAGAAAAATCCTCAGAGAAACAGTATCTGAACACATACTGACCTACATTTTCCAGAATTTAAAGTCACTTTAAAGATGGAATAACACTGAAAAGAAGAGAAAAGCAAACCCCCACCATCTGGACTCACAATGAGACCCTTCCCACAGAAGGAAACTTCCAAAGATTTCCAGGAGGGAGGCTGGGGTGGCAGAGACAGTCCACCCAGGGTAGGCAAGGCTTCCTGGTCCCACAACTCTCCACCCTGCCCTCCCACATGGTCACAGGAACACAAAAGGACAGGTGGGTACCATGTGGCAATGCTAAGCTACCAAGCTGACCACATATAGTATGACCCAGCAGGTGTCACATCCCAGAGACCCTGGCCAGTGTCTCGTATCAGGGAAACTTCCATCAGAGCAACCAAGTTCATTGGTTGTGGAGAAGGAAGCCTGCTTTCCCTCCTCCAGCATCCTTACAGCCACCCTGGGTCACATCTTACAGGGCTGATCTCTGTGGATCTGAATCATCTTCTCTACTGTTCAGAACATTCAACTATCTCTGTCTTCATGATCATCTAATGAAATCAGGCAGAGGTTCTGTGCTCTTAGTACCTCCCTGTTAAATGAGCCAGGAAACCCAGGATATCACCTACAGCAGAGAAAGCATGGGAAAAGGGCAGCAGAAGCCCCCATGGCAGGGTGGTGATTTCTCTGATTATATCTTGGGCAGCATGCTAAGGAAGCTTGTAATAACCAGAAATACAAAAAATAAATAAATAAATAAATAAATAAATAAATAAATAAATAAATAATAGAAAGAAAAAATTCAAGCCTCTTGTTTCTGGCCATGGGAATAGGAAATGGGCAGAGAAGCAGAAAACCTGCAAACAATTATTGATAATTGCTGGCCAGACACCACAGAAAGCTGTTGTTTCAGCCCATAGGCAGAGGGGAACCCAGACTACCACCCTTGCCTGGCTCTAAAAAGGTGCTGGGGATGACTGAGAAGCCTGAGTATGTTGCTGGAGGCCACATGGAAAGCTTAGGCTTCCATCCACTATGCTCCTCCTACCTATGTCAGAGATGCCTGGGGAGAGAGCCAAAGGTTCACCATCATTCAGAAAAGGCCATCTGGGGAGCAGAGCAGAGTATCCATCCATCTCTGTGGTATTCATGGAGGCCTGTCGGGTTCATGGATGCCCCCTTGGCAGGCTAGGAATGTAGACCTCCATCTTCTCTCAGAAGTCATTGGCCATCCCCTTCCCACCACATCTGGAACAGAGGAGTTCAAGAAAAAGCAGGTTTAAATACAACCAGTCTCATAACACAGCATCCAAATGTGCACCAAGCCACAAAGACCATGTGGAACTGAGAAACCTCAACTTGAATGAACTATAGCTGATAGAGGCCAGCCAATCAATGCCAGGATCACCTTAAGTTGTCCCCTTTGGAACTGGGATGCAACTCAGCTCAGCCACACAACACTTACCAGGGCCTGTCTGGGTTCCATCGTCAGCACCATTTAATTAAGTAATTAATTAACAAACCCATGAAGGATTCTTCAATTAACAGTTAAGAACAATCTTGAAATAAAATAGAAAATCTTAGTAAAGAAAATAAATACCACAGATAGTCAACTGACACATTTGTTTTGTTGTATGTATTTGTTGAGTGGGGTTGGGAGAATACACCCATGAGCTACAAGGAGATACTGGTTTCCTTCCACCACGTGGATTCCAGGGGATTAAACTCAGATCCTCAGGCTTGACAGCAGTGCTTTAAATTGCTGAGTTATCTCACTAGTCCAAATAGACACTTTAGAACTGAAACCGCAGTATGGGAAAATTTACAGCTCAAATAGACTCAACAGCTAAATGAAGACAACTTAGATTTAATGAACTTGAAGACCATGGAGAGTTCCCAGTCTGAACACTGAGTGAGGGAAAAATAAAAGGACCATTGGGATCTGTGGGTCTCTGAGTAGAGCTTCAGTTGGGTCAGCAGAGACCTGGGAGAGTAGGTTGGCAAAAGAAGCCAAAGGAATTTCTCAAAGTTGGCCAAAGACCATCTGAAAATTCACAGTATTGAAGGGAGAAAGACAGATTTCTCATCAGAAGCCATGGAAGTCTGGAAGAAAATGGAATCATGTCTTTTACATCCAGGAGAAACAGGTATGTACACCAACCTATGAAAGGAGAACAAGATACTCTCAGACGAGGAAAACCCAGAGGGTGTCGGCAGCAGGTGGACCCTCCTAGAAGAGCAAAGGGTTTGAAGGAAGGGCTAAGGAGGAGCTGAGGCACCTGATCGCTGTGAGTTTGTGGCCAGCCTGAGCTACAGAGTCAAGTCTTGTCTCAGAAGGAGAGTCACTGTCACACTCTACTCCTGCATGTGTTGACATCTGGGAGGTGCCTGATGTGGTTCTCATGTACAGAGAGAGAATAATCAGGAAAGTGGATTTGAAACCGAGGAGGGTGGGGTTTTAAAATGTGATTTGCATCCTTGGTCCCCAGTTGGTGGCCCTGTTTGGGGAGGTTTAAGGGATGCTACCTTGCTGGAGGATGGATGTCAGTGGGTGTGGGCCCTATAATTAGCCCCTCCCTACTTTGTTTGCTCTCTGCTTCCTGCCTGTGGTCGAGGACAAGCTCTCTCAGCTTCCTGCTCCTGTTACCATGCCTCCCACCATGATGGACTCTTGTCTCTCTGGGACCACAAGCCAAAATAAATTCCTTCTTCCTTCCATAAGTCACTTTTTGGTACTGGTATTTTATCAAAGCAACAGGAAAGCAATGCAGACCTTATTATAATACTACAGATATAACAATAAATAAGAATAGAGATCTTATCTCAAAGAAAATAATACTAGAGAACAAGAGGTTCTGTTCTGTTCAGTCCTGAGCTTGTCTCCATGAGCACAAAGACACATGCACCTACATATAAGTATGCACCTCTGTGAAACACGCATGCACACACACAAATCAATGCAGAGAAACACTGAGAACACTGTAGCTCAATCTAAATGGACTTCTTCAAAATAGTCAGGCAAGTTGTGGGAAGGTAAACAAAGCATAAAATTTTTTAAAAATTTTAAATTAAATAGCACCTCTGGGGTGGAGTGCCAGCTCTAGGTTCCACCCTCAGTACTGGAGGGAGAAAAGATGGAGGAGGAGAAGGAGGAGGAGGAGGAGGAGGAGGAGGAGGAGGAGGAGGAGGAGGAGGAGGAGGAGGAGGAGGAGGAGGAAGCAAAGTTAAGCCCCACTGTAGTAACAGCATGAACTACTGGCTGCTTTGCTTCTCCCCTGAGGGAACAGCAGGATCTCTAGGAAAGTGAGACCTGGCCATGAAGGATGCACTCGAGACCCCTATGGTGAAAGTGTTTCTGCACCCTGGTTGAAGTGGGACATAGACCACAAATAAGATACAGAGACACAGACCACCCAACAAAGTGTGGTGCCAACCCCAGCTCCCGCCTCCATGTTATATCTAAGCAAGACAAGATGTTACCACTGGAGAGAAATGAGATCTCTCTGCTATCTTTACAATTTCCTGGGAATCCACAATAATTACACCTTGGAAAGAGTCACAGATTGTAACTGACAAGCCTATTTTAAAAGGCCAACACGTTCTTGTCATACAAAGGAGAAGTAAAGTGCATTTCCCACGCTGGAGATGTGGCTCGGTTGGGTAAAGCAGGTGCCTGACATGCACAAAACGCTGGGGTCAATCATCAGCACCACACAAAAGCAGTGTGGTGGTGCATGCTCGTCACCTCAGCACTGGGACAGTGGAGGCAGGAGGATAAGATAGATGCTCAAGGCCAACCTTGGTTACATGAGACCTGTTAATATTATTATTATTATTATTTTTTTTTTTTTGGTTTTTCGAGACAGGGTTTCTCTGTGTAGCTTTGCGCCTTTCCTGGAGCTCACTTTGGTAGCCCAGGCTGGCCTCGAACTCACAGAGATCCGCCTGGCTCTGCCTCCCGAGTGCTGGGATTAAAGGCGTGCGCCACCAACGCCCGGCAATATTATTATTTTTTAAAGGTAGTTCATGGCTGATGAGATGAGACGGCTCAGCAAGTAAGGGACTCTCTCTGTCATCGGTCCCTGGAATCCACATGGTAGAAGGAGAAAACTGATTCTCATGAGCTCTCCATGCTCCCTCCCCTGTAAGCACACACACACACACACACACACACACACACACACACACACACACACACACACACGCTTGATGAATAAATATTAAAAGTGTGTCTTTAAATAAATATATGGGCCATGGCATCCTAGAAACCATGAAACCATGCCATTAGATCTCATGCTACCTTACTAATAAGTCTGGATTTTAGAAATAAAGTCAGTGCCATTTCCATACCAAAAAAAAAATACAAGAAAGCTAGGGAATAGAGGAGGTCACATTGGAAAGCGTTCAGTGTGTTTACATGTAAAATGAGTTCTCCTCTAGGCTTCAATGGCTGCGGAGCGTTTTCACCTCTACATGTGTCTGAAGGACAGGCACCTCGGCACATCAAGGACAGCTCCCCGCCCCCCTGCCCCCGGGAGGAGCGGCCGGCCGATGGAGCTCACCCAGCCTCTGTAGTCCCTGCCCATCAAGAGTCAGCAGCACTCTTCAGATATCACACCCATCAGCGAATCGTCTGAATGCTTTTCAGATGTACTGGGCAGGAGCATCAGTTCCACAGCCCCTTTGCCTCGATGGATGCCAGAAGCTAGGCTCCCCGGAGAACAGAGCATCCTTCTGTCTCTCCAGTGTGACAGCCCTTTCCATAGTGTGTCGTCGGCCACAGGCACTGCTTGATTCTAAGTCTACTCACAGGTGTGCAGCGACATGTTTTCCAACTCTTCGCCTCTGTCCCCGACCTCTTTCTTGTTCTTTAACTTTTCTCAACCACTTGTTCCCAGGGCCCACCATAGATTTTGTCATTAACAATAATGGTGTCCATTCCAAAGTGACATTAAAACATTCCCACCACACAGGACTCACTGTCCTCTGAGATCTCTTCACCTAATACCCTCCATTCTAGTGATTTCTTGACCAGTTTAAAACTCCATTTGAAGTCAGGTGTGGAGGTGCATGCCTGTAGTCCCAGCCCTTTGGAAGGCTGCAGGAAGGAGGACCACTACTTATAGAATAAGATATTGTCGCCGGGCGGTGGTGGCGCACGTCTTTAATCCCAGCACTCGGGAGGCAGAGCCAGGCGGATCTCTGTGAGTTCGAGGCCAGCCTGGGCTACCAAGTGAGTTCCAGAAAAGGCACAAAGCTACACAGAGAAACCCTCTCGAAAAACCAAAAAAAAAAAAAAAAAAAAAAAAAAAAAGAATAAGATATTGTCTCAAAATGAAATCTAAACTCACCATTTGATTAAACCTATCATCTTCCCACCATCCCTGACCCTGCTCAGGTCTTCATGGCTCTTCATCTCATGACCCATCACTCTTTTTATTTTTATTTTATTTATTCTCTGTGGAATCCTGCCTGTCCTGGAACTCTCTCTCTACAGACCAGGCTGGCCTTGAACTAAGAGATTCGCCTGCCTCTGCTTTCCAAGTGCTGGGATTAAAGGTGTGTGCCACCATTGCCCAGGTGATCCATCATTCTTGCCCTACATATCTCTTTCTCTTTTTAGCTTAATCGGCAGAATCTAGTCCTAGCCAAACCCAGTTCTCCATCTGTTCTATTCATGCTCCAAAGGGGGAGCTGAGTTCAGCAGGATCACCCAGCACACTGTGCACTGTCATTTTAAAGTGCCTTGAGGTGCTGTCTTAGTTGCTGTGATAAAACAACATGATCAAAGGCAACTTGAAGAGGAAAGGCTTTCCAGCTTTCAACTCTCAGGTCATACTCTATCATTGGAGGAAGTAAGTGTTAGGATCCTGTACATGCACAGCTCTGGGTCTTTCGTCTTTTGTCTTACGTCATCAGAGGGCATTGGCAAATACATACCCACTTTAAAAAGCCAGATGCGGACCCCTACCCTCTCTTTCTGTGTTCTCTCTCTGTTCCCTCTCTGCTCTGCTCCCTCCCCCTAGGCCTGGCTCCCCTCTTTCCCTTTTCCTCACTTTCCCTCCCAATAAAGCACTAAAAGTACCACTGGGTTCTGTCGCGACCGTGACCTTTCCACATGGTAACCAGTGCCACTACCAGCGCCATTCAGCCTTTCAGTCAGGGCATATGGAATACCCAGGAGTCTGGGGGGTTAGCTACATCCAGCGTGGAATATCTGAGGGAAAAAAATCCACGTACATATGCTCTTATATCTGTTAACTTTATTCCTCTAAGACAAAATTCCATCAATACAGCTATAGCTCCATCAGGCATTCAAGGCAGGAATAACTCTACATACACCAAGCTCTATATCCGTCTACTTTATTTCTCTGAGATGAAATCCTGTTTCCATAGCTTCAGTTCATCTAGTTCCTTAGCTCATAGTCCTGTTAATGACTAAACTCCTATGCTTCCAGCCTCATCTTTGTCCTCTGTTTCCTCCTCATTCTCCATATCAACTATTCTCTACTCAGAAAACTCTACCTGAGATCTGCTTACCCTCCATGGAACCTCTGTCTTCCTCTCTTCTCTCTCACCATGCCATTCTGTCTCTCTCTACAGAAAAATGCCTGTGCTTTCTTTCCCTGGCACAGGGTTCTCTGCCTACTCAGGAAATTCTCCACCCTACCTTCCACCTTGATATGTAAAAAAAACCTCTTTTGCTCTCAGTCAACTGCTCTGGAGAGCCACTAGGTCTCAAGGCAGATGGCCTGAACTTCATTTGCACAAGAAACAAAGCTATGAGTCTCCCACCAGCTTGTCTCTGCCTACATGACCTTAACTAGGTAGGTACTGGCTCCAGCAGGGAAGTTACCTAGAAGTTCAGCAGGTTTGAAAATATTTGAGCACACAAGAATTTCTTTTTTTTTTATTATTTTATTTAATTTTTTTCTATTATCAGCTTGATACAGTACAAATTCTTATCCTAATAGTGAAGTGTTTCACTGAAGCTTGCCCAGTGATAGAGTAAAACCAAAACTTATTGTAAGCCACAGTCATCCTAGGGTCCGCTCTGCTATGTAGCCTCCCTGGATCTGTGAGTATGCAAGAATTTCATAGTAGAAGAAAGCTGGAATATTAAAGGCTGGATAGCACCAAATATTCATAATAAATGGCTAGCCTCTTGACAGACTCTTGGCCAGTCAAAGTATAGCTTTAATACACAGCTGAATCTCTATAATATATTCTTGTGGCCTGCAAGCAAGGTAAGAACTCAAGGCAGGAACCTGGAGGCTGGAACTGAAGCAGAGACCATATATGGGTGCTGCTTACTGGCTTGCTCATCATGACTTGCTCATTCTGTTTTCTTCTCCCCCCCCCCCCGCCCCCCCCCTCCTGCCCACCAGACAGGGTTTCTCGGTGTAATTTTTTGGTGCCTATTCTGAATCTCGATCAGTAGACCAAGTTGACCTCGAAGAACAGGCTGGCCTCAAACTCACAGAGATCTGCCTGGCTCTCCCTCCCGAGTGCTGGGATTAAAGGCGTGTGCCACCACTGCCTGGCTCATTCTGATTTTTTAATACCACCAGGAACCAGCATAGGGTTGGCACTACTCACAGTGTTCAGGGCCATCACACACATCATCAAATATGAAATGCACCACAGGCTTGCCCACAAGCTAACCTGATGGGAGCATTATTTCAATTGGAGTTTCTTCTAAAAATACTCTAGCTGGTGTCAAATTGACATTAATCTAGCCAGCTCAAGTGTTTGTGAAGGCACAGATGTTTGAATACTAGGTCCCCAGTCAGGGGTGCTATTGGGGAGATTTAAGAGGTGTGTAGCCTTGCTGGAGGAACCATGTCACTAGGGGTGCTGCTTTGAGGGTCGAAAGCCTCATGGCCTTCACAGCTTCTTCTCTGATTCCTACATGTAGTTCCAACTGTGAGCTCTCTGCTTCCTGCTCCATCCACCATCTCTTCAATTCTGCCATCATGAACTCTTGCCCCTCAGAAATTATAAGCCCTCAATAAAGGGGGCTTCATTCTACAAGTTGCCTAAGTCACAGTATTTTATCACAGGAACATTAAATAAACTAATATAAGTGCATACTTGGGACCCTTTACATATAGCTAATTCAGCATGAAGAATTCACAATCACAAACGTAACTAAAAGGCAAAGGAAGATCTCAAGAATCCCAAGCAGCCATGCAGTGGTGGTGTTTGCTTTAATCCCAGCACACTGGAGGCAGAGCCAGGTGAGTTTGAGGCCAGTCTGGGCTACAGAGTGAGTTCCAGGAAAGGCACAAAGCTACACAGAGAAACCCTGTCTCAAAAAACAAAAATGAAAAAAAGAAGAATCCCAAGCACCTGGTGAGGCAGATCTTGAAATAGATGGCTACAGTGCACCTATTCTCTTAGAGACAAAATGAGGCTCCAAGAGGAACAAAAAGACAAAAGGAAAGAATTCACACAGAAGGCAAGAAATAGAGGCCATTCATAGGCCTGGTGGCTATCTAAGGACATCTAGAACTGACTACAACAAATAAACCAAACCCTAGATAAGACTGATGCACAGATTTATTCGGGAACTTTATCTGGATATTGATAATAGAGCCATGATAACAGCAAAATCTGGAAGGAAAGAAAGATGGAGGAAACTGAGAGCACTAAAGCACACATGTGGAAACTAACTAAAGCCAAAAAGGAAAAGGAACGAAGATTCACGTGAACTAAAAACAAACTGCAATGCCAGGAAAGATGGATCCAGCCTAAAATCCAAGCACTCAAAAGATAAACACAGAGGACTCACTGAGTTCAAGGCCAGCCTGGTCTACAGTGTGAGTTGTCGGGGAGCCAGGGCTATCTATATGGAGAGACAGTGTCTATAAACAACCAAACAAGGGTCAGCAGTGGTGTTACAAGACTCCCAGCACTTGGGAGGCTCAGCCAGGCAGATCTCTGTTAGTTCAAGGCCAGTCTGGACTACATGGGAGATCCAGGACAGGACCAAAAAACACAGAGAAACACTGTCTTGAAAAAAAAAAAGTTAAAAGAAAGAAAAAGTTGAAAAAGCCAAAAAAAAAAAAAACAGCCATGCAAACATCTCATGTTGAGCAGGGGTACCCCAGGAGTGTCCCCAGTCCAACCTCCCTCCACTTTGCTGCCCTGTGCCTATCCACTATTGAAAGAATTCCGACCAGACACACAATGTAGGTAAGAGACCGGTAGTTTATTGGAGAGTAAAATCCTGGGGCTGAAAGGGGGTGTTCGTTCCAAGAGTGACTGTGGACTGCAATGACAGTCCTGGCCTCCAGTCAAGAGGGGTGTACATTATTGCAATGAAAGTCTCTGGAAGAGTCCTCCTGTGGCGGGGGCACCACACTGCCACAATGGAAACCAAGACCTACTCCACCAATGTCCACATTCTGGGAAAGTCTTGAAGTAAAGGCAGTGCCCTTGCTCTTTTCCTTCTTTGGTTGTGACTCCAGCTGACAAGCTCACCCAGGAGGAAGGCTCCCGACTGGGGTCTGGTTCCTAACACCCGGTGTAGTCCCCAGCAGGCCAATGAAGATGTACTATGGGCTTGAATCTGTGGCCAAGGAAGGACTCTTGTCTGCTAGAGCCGTCATAATGATCTTCAGACTGTCTTCCGGGTTGGCCAATGGAGATAAATGCAATGGTTCCTTTGGATGAGGGGGCTGCATGGAGACTGAGGTCAGGGTAGCCAATTGGAGAAAAACGGTATTACTTTGGAGAATCTTTGGGCCAGTAGACCCTGGACACTGGCTAAAGAGACTTGGTGTGGCCTGGGGTATGTCTGTGTCTTTGACTAAGAGATCAGCATTCAAAGGGGAGGCGGCGTCAGGGGCAGGGCCGTTGGATGGGGTGGTGGATGCTCCTGATGCTCCTGATGCTCCTGATGCTGCTACTCTCAATGCTGCTCTTGCAGCTGTCCCTGCTACTGCTGCTGCTGTCAATGATGCTGCTGTGGATGCTCCTGCTGCTGCTGTTACTAATGTAGCTGCTGCTGCTGTTTCTGTCCCTGCTGATGTTTCTATTGCTGCTACTGCTGTTTTTGGTGTTGCTGTGGCAGCGGCTGCTGCTGCTCTCAATGCTCCTGCTGCTGCTGTAGCTGCTGCTACTAATGTAGCTGCTACTTCTACTAATGTAGCTGCTGCTGCTGTTGCTGTCCCTGCTGCTCCTGCTGCTCCTGTAAATGCTGCTGATCTTGACATAGCTGCTGTTGTAGATGCTGCTTCTGCTGCTGCTCCTGTTGCTCCTGTAAATGCTTCGGCTGCTGTTGATGTAGAGGCTGTTATAGATGCTGCCGCTGCTGCTAATGCTGCTGCTGCTGCACCTAGGACTGGGGCAGACACAGGAGACATGGTGGCAGCAGCAGCAGACACTGGCTTGAGGAATGCAGTGGTTGCAGGGGTTGGGTTGGGGATTCACTTTTTGGCTGAGTGAAGGAGGTACAGACTGGTGTATAGTGCTGAGAGGTTCTGTGGTACCCCATCTGGTGGAGGGCCCACCAGTGGGCTCCTCACTGCAGCCCAGTCTGAGGCTGCTGGAGCTTATCCTCCAGCTGGAGCACAGTGCCTGAAAATGTTCAAAGCCAGAGAAGCAGATCCTGGAAAATCAGTGGATGAGGATCTCAGGCAACAAGAAAATTCCTCGACTCCCATGGCAGCTGGGTACTCTCTGTCGTCTTCATTTAAAAGGCAGATGGAATCTCCTGTCCAAAGGCTGGGCACGGTCACAGGGTGCCACATGCAGGAGCCATCAGCCTCAGGCACCCACGAGGAAATCATGTGGCCTGGGAAGGCTTGTGGCAAGCTGTCCATGCTGACCCGGCAGACACGAGGGGCTCTGCTGATGGGCCACGAGCTCCTGCTGGGCTCAGGCTGGCTCATGCTGAAGCCATAGGCAGAAGCCAAGCTGACCCAGGGGTCTGCAGCACCCAGTGACCTGTCTCCTTCCTCCCAGAACTGCCTTCCATCATAGATATCTTCCTGCTCCACCTGCTCCAGGGATGCACCTTCGGCGATCTCTGTTGAGGAGCCTGCCTCCGACTGGAGAGTCTCCAAGTGCTTTCCATTCAGGCCACCCCTCATGATGGCTCTGAGAGGTTCCAATCTGTCTGTGGGAAGGGCAGGCATGGAGTTAGGAGAGCAGGAAGCAGAAGACAGGACCGAAAGGAGATGAGGGGAGGGAAAAGCTGTAGAGGAGGCAAGAGTCATGTCTAGAACCTGTGGGGTGGGGATAGGGCATTGCAGGTGCCCGTCCCTAGGAGTTTCTCAGGGCATGGCTGTGGAGCAGCCAGAGGACACCTCTGGTTGGCTGACTAAACAGAGCCCAGAAGCTGCCAATGGTGAGCCCCAAGGACCCCAAATTCATTATTAAACTGAACTGTAGGGCAAGTTCCAGGACCAATCTGGAAAACTCTGTGAGCACCTAATTCAGAACGGAAAGTTAAAAAAAAAATAAATAAAAAGGTTGAGGGCCCTGGAACAGAAATGAAGGAAAGACAGGTTGTCTGGCACAGGTGAAGCCCTGGGTTCAAGCCTGAGATCACAAATTAACAACAAAAACAACCAAATCCTCAACATTCTGCTCCTCAACAGGATCCCTCTGTGTCAGTCAAAAGAAACCTGCCTGGGCACCAGCTGTGGGGCGAGACAAGCTAAAACAGTTCACTTTTGCCGTGGAGGTGGTCACTTCTTTGACCCAACTGGAGGCTGCTCTAGGCTCCCATCATTGAGGAACACTAGCCAGGAGGTCTGTTAGGAACACACTTTTAAAGCCATCAACCCTCTAACCAAAAGGAGCTACCCACCCCCACCCCAGACCGAGGAGAAAGACCTTACCTGGACCTCCAAACAGGCTGTAGTCCTTGGCCATCTGGTCTTCCCGGGTTGGTTCTCCTGACATCATTCAGCTGAGGTTTTCTCTCACCAGGGGCTCAGATGCTGTAAAGAAGACTGCTACTCTTCCTTCCTCTTTTGCTCTAGAGGCTGTGTCTAGGGCTGTGTGGGTTCTCAGGTCTGATGGATGCCTTTTTATACCCTCAGAGGACCTGGTGGGAGGGGCATGGATTCCAAGACTCAACCATTCAGTGGAGGGTGGTTAGACCAGACGTGATTGGCTCCTCTGCATATCCCAGAAGGAAGGCACTGGTACTTTTAGTCAAGGCTAAACCAGGGAAAGTAAGTAAAAAGTTCCCAACCCAGGCAGGGCAGTGGTGGCCCACGCCTTTAATCCCAGCACTCGGGAGGCAGAGCCAGGTGGATCGCTGTGAGTTCGAGGCCAGCCTGGGCTACCAAGTGAGCTCGAGGAAAGGCGCAAAACTACGCAGAGAAACCCTGTCTCGAAAAACAAACAAACAAAGAAACAAAAAAGTTCCCAACCCAAGTTAGTGAAAGTGGTCCAGGGAGGGATTCCAGAGAGGCACTGATTTTTAAAGCTGATTTAATCATGGATCACTAGGCCAATGAATTCTCTCTCTCTCTCTCTCTCTCTCTCTCTCTCTCTCTCTCTCCCAATCTCTCCCAATCTCTCTCTCTCTCTCTCCCAATCTCTCCCAATCTCTCTCTCTCTCTCTCTCTCTCTCTCTCTCTCTCTCTCTCTCTCTCTCTCTCTCTCTCTCTCTCTCTGTCTTCTTTTCTCTCTCCCTGTCTCTCTCTCATGGACATGCATTCATACAGACATTCTTTAGAATAACTTACTGACTGTGGTCCAGCTAATCCAAGGATGATTGCCTATGCTTGTACAATCCAAGAATGTATTCGCTGTTCAGTCCAGGAGGCTGGATGTCTCTCCTTGTCTATGGTAAATAGCAGAATCCCAAAAGAGGGCAGTAGTGGCCCACGCCTTTAATCCCAGCACTCGGTAGGCAGAGGCAGGTGGATCTCTGTGAGTTCGAGGCCAGCCTGGTCTACAGATCGAGTTCCAGGAAAGGCGTAAAACTACACAGAGAAACCCAAAAGAGTAGTTTGGAATGGCAGAGGAGGAATGGCCTTGCAGGCAAAGAGCAAGAGCTTCTTCTTCAGTGTCCTTCTAAGCTTTCCAGCAGAAGGCATGGCCAAGATCAGAGGTGTGTTAAGTTCTGAGTTTCGGTTAATGTATAATTTGAAGAACCAGAATTTGAGGTAATTTAGAAAGGATATGCAAAAATATGAAATCTCACGCCTTTAATCACCCATTAATATGAAATCTCACACCTTTAATCTCTTCACTCGGGAAACTGAGGCAGAGGGATCTCTGAGTTCAAGGCCAGCCTGATCTACAATGTGAGTGTGGGAGAGCCAGGGCTATCCATGTGGAGAGACATTGTCTGAAAACAACCAAACAATTCCTGGCTGTGGTTTTGCAAGCCTTTAATCCCAGGACTCCAGAGGCAGAATCAGGCAGATCTCTGAGTTGGAGGACAGACTGGACTGCATGGGAGATCCAGGACAGGACTGAAAAACACAGAGAAACACTGTCTTGAAAAAAATAAGAAAGAAAGAAAAAGATGAAAAAAGCCAAAAAAAAAAAATAAAACCAGAAAAAACAGCCATGCAAACATCTCATGTTGAATTGGAGTACCCTAGAGTTTCCTGGTCCAACCTCCCTCCACTCCTATCCACTATTGAAAGAATTCTGACCAGACACACAATGTACGTAAGAGACCGGTAGTTTATTGGAGAGTAAAATCCTGGGGCTGAAAGGGGGTGTTTGTTCCAAGAGTGACTGTGGACTGCAATGACAGTCCTGGCCTCCAGTCAAGAGGGGTGTACATTATTGCAATGAAAGTCTCTGGAAGAGTCCTCCTGTGGCGGGGGCACCACACTGCCACAATGGAAACCAAGCCCTACTCCACCAATGTCCACAGTTCTGGGAAAGTCTTGAAGTAAAGTCAGTGCCCTTGCTCTTTTCCTTCTTTGGTTGTGACTCCAGCTGACAAGCTCACCCAGGAGGAAGGCCTCCGACTGGGGTCTGGTTCCTAACACCCGGTGTAGTCCCCAGCAGGCCAATGAAGATGTACTATGGGCTTGAATCCGTGGCCAAGGAAGGACTCTTCACTGCTAGAGCCTTCATAATGGTCTTCAGACCAAGTCTTCCGTGTTTGCCAGTGGAGATAAATGCAATGGTTTTTTTTGGATGAGGAGGCTGCATGGAGACTGAGGTCGTCGTAGCCAATCGGTGAGTGAGTGTATTACTTTGGAGAATCCTTGGGACAGTAGACCCTGGACACTGGATGAAGAAACTTGGTTTGGCTAGGAGAATTTCTATGTCTTTGACTAAGAGATCAACATTCAAAGAGGACGCGTCTGCAACCGGGGCGGCAGAAGCGGTGGTTGCGGCTGCTGCTGTTGCTGCTGCTGCTGCTGCTGCTGCTGCTGCTGCTGCTGTTGCTGTTGCTGTTGCTGTCCATGCTGTTCCTGCTGCTGCTGTCGTCGATGCTGCTGCTGCTGCTTTCCATTCAGGCCACCCCTCATGATGGCTCTGAGAGGCTCCAATCTGTCTGTGGGAAGGGCAGGCATGGAGTTAGGAGAGCAGGAAGCAGAAGACAGGACCGAAAGGAGATGAGGGGAGGGAAAGAGCTGTAGAGGAGGCAAGAGTCATGTCTAGAACCTGTGGGGTGGGGATAGGGCATTGCAGGTGCCCGTCACTAGGAGTTTCTCAGGGCATGGCTGTGGAGCAGCCAGAGGACACCTCTGGTTGGCTGACTAAACAGAGCCCAGAAGCTGCCAATGGTGAGCCCCAAGGACCTCAAACTCATTATCAAACTGAACTGTAGGGCAAGTTCCAGGACCAATCTGGACAACTCTGTGAGCACCTAATCAGAACGGAAAGTTAAAAAAAAATAAATAAATAGAAAGGTTGAGGGCCCGGGACAGAAATGAAGGAAAGAGTGGTTATCTGGCACGTGTGAAGCCCTGGGTTCAAGTCTGAGATCATAAATTAACAACAAAAACAACCAAATCCTCGACATTCTGCTCCTCAACGGGATCCCTCTGTGTCAGTCACAAAAAACCTGCCTGGGCACCAGCTGTGGGGTGAGACAAGCTAAAACAGTCCACTTTTGGCTGGGAGGTGGTCACTTCTTTGGCGACCTGGAGGCTGCTCTAAGCTCCCCATCATTGAGGAACACTAGCCAGGAGGTCTGTTAGGAATACACTTTTAAAGCCATCAACCCTCTAACCAAAAGGAGCTACCCACCCCCACCCCAAACCGAGGAGAAAGACCTTACCTGGACCTCCAAACAGGCTGTAGTCCTTTGCCATCTGGTCTTCCTGGGTTGGTTCTCCTGACATCATTCAGCTAAGGTTTTCTCTCACCAGGGGCTCAGATGCTGTGAAGAAGACTGCTACTCTTCCTTCCTCTTTTGCTCTAGAGGCTGTGTCTAGGGCTGTCTGGGTTCTCAGGTCTGATGGATGCCTTTTTATACCCTCAGAGGACCTGGTGGGAGGGGCATGGATTCCAAGACTCAACCATTCAGTGGAGGGTGGTTAGACCAGAGGTGATTGGCTCCTCTGCATATCCCAGAAGGAAGGCACTGGTACTTTTAGTCAAGGCTAAACCAGGAAAAGTAAGTTAAAAGTTCCCAACCCAGGCCGGGCGGTGGTGGTGCACACCTTTAATCCAAGCACTCCGGAGGCAGAGCCAGGTGGATGGCTGTGAGTTCCAGGCCAGCCTGGGCTACCAAGTGAGCTCCAGGAAAGGCACAAAACTACGCAGAGAAACCCTGTCTCGAAAAACAAACAAACAAACAAAAAGAAAAGTTCCCAACCCAAGTTGGTGAAAGTGGTCCAGGGAAGGATTCCAGAGAGGCACTGATTTTTAAAGCTGATTTAATCATGGATCACTAGACCAATGAATTCTCTCTCTCTCTCTCTCTCTCTCTCTCTCTCTCTCTCTCTCTCTGTCTTCTTTTCTCTCTCCCTGTCTCTCTCTCATGGACATGCATTCATACAGACATTCTTTAGAATAACTTATTGACTGTGGTCCAGCTAATCCAAGGATGATTGCCTATGCTTGTAAGATCCAAGATTGTATTCGCTGTTCAGTCCAGGAGGCTGGATGTCTCTCCTTGTCTATGGTAAATAGCAGAATCCCAAAAGAGGGCGGTAGTGGCCCACGCCTTTAATCCCAGCACTCGGTAGGCAGAGGCAGGTGCATCTCTGTGAGTTCAAGGCCAGCCTGGTCTACAGATCGAGTTCCAGGAAAGGCATAAAACTACACAGAGAAACCCAAAAGATTAGTTTGGAATGGCAGAGGAGGAAAGGCCTTGCAGGCAAAGAGCAAGAGCTTCTTCTTCAGTGTCCTTCTAAGCTTTCCAGCAGAAGGCATGGCCAAGATCAGAGGTGTGTGAAGTTCTGAGTTTGGGGTTAATGTAAAATTTGAAGAACCAGAATTTGAGAAAATTTAGACAGGATATGCAAAAATATGAAATCTCACGCCTTTAATCAGCCATTAATATGAAATCTCACACCTTTAATCACCCATTAATATGAAATCTCACACCTTTAATCTCTTCACTCGGGAAACTGAGGCAGAGGGATCTCTGAGTTCAAGGCCAGCCTGATCTACAATGTGAGTGTGGGAGAGCCAGGGCTATCCATGTGGAGAGACATTGTCTGAAAACAACCAAACAATTCCTGGCTGTGATTTTGCAAGCCTTTAATCCCAGGACTCCAGAGGCAGAATCAGGCAGATCTCTGAGTTGGAGGACAGACTGGACTGCATGGGAGATCCAGGACAGGACTGAAAAACACACAGAAACACTGTCTTGAAAAAAAATAAGAAAAAGATGAAAAGAAAAAACATAAAACCAGAAAAAACAGCCATGCAAACATCTCATGTTGAACTGGAGTACCCCAGGAGTTTCCCTTTCCAACCTCCCTCCACTCCTATCCACTATTGAAAGAATTCCGACCAGACACACAATGTAGGTAAGAAACCGGTACTTTATTGGAGAGTAAAATCCTGGGGCTGAAAAGGGGTGTTCGTTCCAAGAGTGACTGTGGACTGCAATGACAGTGCTGGCCTCCAGTCAAGAGGGGTGTACATTATTACAATGAAAGTCTCTGGAAGAGTCCTCCTGTGGCGGGGGCACCACAATGCCACATTGGAAACCAAGACCTACTCCACCAATGTCCACAGTTCTGGGAAAGTCTTGAAGTAAAGGCAGTGCCCTTGCTCTATTCCTTCTTTGGTTGTGACTCCAGCTGACAAGCTCACCCAGGAGGAAGGCCTCCGACTGGGGTCTGGTTCCTAACACCCGGTGTAGTCCCCAGCAGGCCAATGAAGATGTACTATGGGCTTGAATCCGTGGCCAAGGAAGGACTCTTGTCTGCTAGAGCCCTCATAATGGTCTTCAGACCAAGGCTTCCGTATTTGCCAGTGGAGATAAATGCAATGGTTTTTTTTGGATGAGGAGGCTGCATGGAGACTGAGGTCGGCATAGCCAATCGGTGAGTGAGGGTATTACTTTGGAGAATCCTTGGAACAGTAGACCCTGGACACTGGATGAAGAAACTTGGTTTGGCTAGGAGTATTTCTGTGTCTTTGACTAAGAGATCAACATTCAAAGAGGACGTGTGTGCAACCGGGTCGGCAGAAGCGGTGGTTGCGGCTGCTGCTGCTGCTCCTGCTGCTGCTGCTGCTGCTGCTGTTGCTGTTGCTGTTGCTGTTGCTGTTGCTGTTCCTGCTGCTGCTGTCGACGATGCTGCTGCTGCTGCTTTCCATTCAGGCCACCCCTCATGATGGCTCTGAGAGGCTCCAATCTGTCTGTTGGAAGGGCAGGCATGGAGTTAGGAGAGCAGGAAGCAGAAGACAGGACCGAAAGGAGATGAGGGGGGGAAAAAGCTGTAGAGGAGGCAAGAGTCATGTCTAGAACCTGTGGGGTGGGGATAGGACATTGCAGGTGCCCGTCACTAGGAGTTTCTCAGGGCATGGCTGTGGAGCAGCCAGAGGACACCTCTGGCTGGCTGACTAAACAGAGCCCAGAAGCTGCTAATGGTGAGCCCCAAGGACCCCAAACTCATTATCAAACTGAGCTGCAGGGCAAGTTCCATGACCAATCTGGACAACTCTGTGACCCCTAATTCAGAACGGAAAGTTAAAAACAAATAAATAGAAAGGTGCAAGGCCTGGGGACAGAAATGAAGGAAAGAGTGGTTGTCTGGCACCTGTGAAGCCCTGGGTTCAAGCCTGAGATCACAAATTAACAACAAAAACAACCAAATCCTCAACATTCTGCTCCTCAACGGGATCCCTCTGTGTCAGTCAAAAGAAACCTGCCTGGGCACCAGCTGTGGGGCGAGACAAGCTAAAACAGTCCACTTTTGGCGTGGAGGTTGGTCACTTCTTTGGCCCAACTGGAGGCTGCTCTAAGTTCCCATCATTGAGGAACACTAGCCAGAAGGTCTGTTAGGAACACACTTTTAAAGCCATCAACCCTCTAACAAAAAGGAGCTACCCACCCCCAACCCAGACCGAGGAGAAAGACCTTACCTGGACCTCCAAACAGGCTGTAGTCCTTTGCCATCTGGTCTTCCCGGGTTGGTTCTCCTGACATCATTCAGCTGAGGTTTTCTCTCACCAGGGGCTCAGATGCTGTGAAGAAGACTGCTATTCTTCCTTCCTCTTTTGCTCTAGAGGCTGTGTCTAGGGCTGTCTGGGTTCCCAGGTGTGATGGATGCCTTTTTATACCCTCAGAGGACCTGGTGGGAGGGGCATGGATTCCAAGACTCAACCATTCAGTGGAGGGTGGTTAGACTAGAGGTGATTGGCTCCTCTGCATATGCCAGAAGGAAGGCACTGGTACTTTTAGTCAAGGCTAAACCAGGGAAAGTAAGTAAAAAGTTCCCAACCCAGGCTGGGTGGTGGTGGCCCACGCCTTAAATCCCAGCACTCAGGAGGCATAGCCAGGTGGATCGCTGTGAGTTTGAGGCCAGCCTGGGCTACCAAGTGAGCTCCAGGAAAGGTGCAAAACTACGCAGAGAAACCCTGTCTCGAAAAACCAAAAAAAAAAAAAAACAAAAAGTTCCCAACCCAAGTTGGAGAAAGTGGTCCAGGGAGGGATTCCAGAGAGGCACTGATTTTTAAAGCTGATCTAATCATGGATCACTAGACCAATGAATTCTCTCTCTCTCTCTCTCTCTCTCTCTCTCTCTCTCTCTCTCTCTGTCTTCTTTTCTCTCTGCCTGTCTCTCTATCATGGACATGCATTCATACAGACATTCTTTAGAATAACTTACTGACTGTGGTCCAGCTAATCCAAGGATGATTGCCTATGCTTGTACGATCCAAGAATGTATTCGCTGTTCAGTCCAGGAGGCTGGATGTCTCTCCTTGTCTATGGTAAATAGCAGAATCCCAAAAGAGGGCGGTAGTGGCCCACGCCTTTAATCCCAGCACTGGGTAGGCAGAGGCAGGTGGATCTCTGTGAGTTCGAGACCAGCCTGGTCTACTGGTCTACAGATCGAGTTCCAGGAAAGGCGTAAAACTACACAGAGAAACCCAAAAGAGTAGTTTGGAATGGCAGAGGAGGAAAGGCCTTGCAGGCAAAGAGCAAGAGCTTCTTCTTCAGTGTCCTTCTAAGCTTTCCAGCAGAAGGCATGGCCAAGATCAGTGGTGTGTGAAGTTCTGAGTTTGGGGTTAATGTAAAATTTGAAGAACCAGAATCTGCGGTAATTTAGAAAGGATATGCAAAAATATGAAATCTCACGCCTTTAATCACCCATTAATATGAAATCTCACAACTTTAATCTCTTCACTCAGGAAACTGAGGCAGAGGGATCTCTGAGTTCAAGGCCAGCCTGGTGTACAATGTGAGTGTGGGAGAGCCAGGGCTATCCATGTGGAGAGACATTGTCTCAAAACAACCAAACAATTCCTGGCTGTGATTTTGCAAGCCTTTAATCCCAGGACTCCAGAGGCAGAATCAGGCAGATCTCTGAGTTGGAGACCAGACTGGACTGCATGGGAGATCCAGGACAGGACTGAAAAACACAGAGAAACACTGTCTTGAAAAAAATAAGAAAGAAAGAAAAAGATGAAAAAAGCCAAAAAAAAAATAAAACCAGAAAAAACAGCCATGCAAACATCTCATGTTGAACTGGAGTACCACAGGAGTTTCCCGGTCCAACCTCCCTCCACTCCTATCCACTATTGAAAGAATTCTGACCAGACACACAATGTAGGAAAGTGACCGGTAGTTTATTGGAGAGTAAAATCCTGGGGCTGAAAAGGGGTGTTTGTTCCAAGAGTGACTGTGGACTGAAATGACAGTGCCGGCCTCCAGTTAAGAGGGGTGTACATTATTGCAATGAAAGTCTCTGGAAGAGTCCTCCTGTGGCGGGGGCACCACACTGCCACATTGGAAACCAAGACCTACTCCACCAATGTCCACATTCTGGGAAAGTCTTGAAGTAAAGTCAGTGGCCTTGTTCTTTTCCTTCTTTGGTTGTGACTCCAGCTGACAAGCTCACCCAGGAGGAAGGCTCCCGACTGGGGTCTGGTTCCTAACACCCGGTGTAGTCCCCAACAAGCCAATGAAGATGTACTATGGGCTTCAATCCGTGGCCAAGGAAGGACTCTTCACTGCTAGAGCCCTCATAATGGTCTTCAGACCAAGCCTTCCGTGTTTGCCAGTGGAGATAAATGCAATGGTTTTTTTTTTTTTTTTTTTTTGGGATGAGGAGGCTGCATGGAGACTGAGGTCGGCGTAGCCAATCGGGTGAGTAAGGTATTACTTTGGAGAATCCTTGGGACAGTAGACCCTGGACACTGGATGAAGAAACTTGGTTTGGCTAGGAGTGTTTCTGTGTCTTTGACTAAGAGATCAACATTCACAGAGGACGCGTCTACAACCGCGGGGGCAGAATCGGTGGTTGCGGCTGCTGCTGCTGCTGCTGCGGCTGCTGCTGCTGCTGCTGCTGCTGCTGTCGATGCTGTTCCTGCTGCTGCTGTCGTCGATCCTGCTGCTGCTGCTTTCCATTCAGGCCACCCCTCATGATGGCTCTGAGAGGCTCCAATCTGTCTGTGGGAAGGGCAGGCATGGAGTTAGGAGAGCAGGAAGCAGAAGACAGGACCGAAAGGAGATGAGGGGAGGGAAAAGCTGTAGAGGAGGCAAGAGTCATGTCTAGAACCTGTGGGGTGGGATAGGGCATTGCAGATGCCAGTCACTAGGAGTTTCTCAGGGCATGGCTGTGGAGCAGCCAGAGGACACCTCTGGTTGGCTGACTAAACAGAGCCCAGAAGCTGCCAATGGGGAGCCCCAAGGACCCCAAACTCATTATCAAACTGAACTGTAGGGCAAGTTCCAGGACCAATCTGGACAACTCTGTGAGCACCTAATTCAGAACGGAAAGTTAAAAACAAATAAATAGAAAGGATGAGGGCCCGGGACAGAAATGAAGGAAAGAGTGGTTGTCTGGCACGTGTGAAGCACTGGGTTCAAGCCTGAGATCACAAATTAACAACAAAAACAACCAAATCCTCGACATTCTGCTCCTCAACAGGATCCCTCTGTGTCAGTCACAAAAAACCTGCCTGGTCACCAGCTGTGGGGAGAGACGAGCTAAAACAGTCCACTTTTGGCGTGGAGGTTGGTCACTTCTTTGGCCCAACTGTAGGCTGCTCTAAGGTCCCATCATTGAGGAACACTAGCCAGGAGGTCTGTTAGGAACACACTTTTAAAGCCATCAACCCTCTAACCAAAAAGAGCTACCCACCCCCACCGCAGACCGAGGAGAAAGACCTTACCTGGACCTCCAAACAGGCTGTAGTTCTTTGCCATCTGGTCTTCCCGGGTTGGTTCTCCTGACATCATTCAGCTGAGGTTTTCTCTCACCAGGGGCTCAGATGCTGTGAAGAAGACTGCTATTCTTCCTTCCTCTTTTGCTCTAGAGGCTGTGTCTAGGGCTGTCTGGGTTCCCAGGTGTGATGGATGACTTTTTATACCCTCAGAGGACCTGGTGGGAGGGGCATGGATTCCAAGACTCAACCATTCAGTGGAGGGTGTTTAGACCAGAGGTGATTGGCTCCTCTGCATATCCCAGAAGGAAGGCACTGGTATTTTAGTCAAGGCTAAACCAGGGAAAGTAAGTAAAAAGTTCCCAACTCAGGCTGGGCGGTGGTGGCACACACCCTTAATCCAAGCACTCGGGAGGCAGAGCCAGGTGGATCAGTGTGAGTTCGTGGCCAGCCTGGGCTACCAAGTGAGCTCCAGGAAAGGCGCAAAACCAGGCAGAGAAACCCTGTCTCGGAAAAACAAACAAACAAACACAAAAAAAGTCCCCAACCCAAGTGGTGAAAGTGGTCCAGGGAGGGATTCCAGAGAGGCACTGATTTTTAAAGCTGATTTAATCATGGATCACTAGGCCAATGAATTCTCTCTCTCTCTCTCTCTCTCTCTCTCTCTCTCTCTCTCTCTCTCTCTCTCTCTCTCTCTCTCTTCTCTGTGTGTGTCTTCTTTTCTCTCTCCCTGTCTCTCTCTCATGGACATGCATTCATACAGACATTCTTTAGAATAACTTATTGACTGTGGTCCAGCTAATCCAAGGATGATTGCCTATGCTTGTAAGTTCCAAGAATGTATTCGCTGTTCAGTACAGGAGGCTGGATGTCTCTCGTTGACTATGGTAAACAGCAGAATCCCAAAAGAGGGCGGTAGTGGCCCACGCCTTTAATCCCAGCACTCGGTAGGCAGAGGCAGGTGGATCTCTGTGAGTTCGAGGCCAGCCTGGTCTACAGATCGAGTTCCAGGAAAGGCATAAAACTACACAGAGAAACCCCAAAGAGTAGTTTGGAATGGCAGAGGAGGAAAGGCCTTGCAGGCAAAGAGCAAGAGCTTCTTCTTCAGTGTCCTTCTAAGCTTTCCAGCAGAAGGCATGGACAAGATCAGAGTTGTGTGAAGTTCTGAGTTTGGGGTTAATGTAAAATTTGAAGAACCAGAATTTGAGGTAATTTAGAAAGGATATGCAAAAATATGAAATCTCACGCCTTTAATCACCCATTAATATGAAATCTCACACCTTTAATCTCTTCACTGGGGAAACTGAGGCAGAGGGATCTCTGAGTTCAAGGCCAGCCTGATCTACAATGTGAGTGTGGGAGAGCCAGGGCTATCCATGTGGAGAGACATTGTCTGAAAACAACCAAACAATTCCTGGCTGTGGTTTTGCAAGCCTTTAATCCCAGGACTCCAGAGGCAGAATCAGGCAGATCTCTGAGTTGGAGGACAGACTGGACTGCATGGGAGATCCAGGACAGGACTGAAAAACACAGAGAAACACTGTCTTGAAAAAAATAAGAAAGAAAAAGATGAAAAAAGCCAAAAAAAAAATAAAAAACCAGAAAAAACAGCCATGCAAACATCTCCTGTTGAACTGGAGTACCCCAGGAGTTTCCCGGTCCAACCTCCCTCCACTCCTATCCACTATTGAAAGAATTCTGACCAGACACACAATGTAGGAAAGAGACCGGTAGTTTATTGGAGAGTAAAATCCTGGGGCTGAAAAGGGGTGTTTGTTCCAAGAGTGACTGTGGACTGAAATGACAGTGCCGGCCTCCAGTTAAGAGGAGTGTACGTTATTGCAATGAAAGTCTCTGGAAGAGTCCTCCTGTGGCGGGGGCACCACACTGCCACATTGGAAACCAAGACCTACTCCACCAATGTCCACATTCTGGGAAGGTCTTGAAGTAAAGTCAGTGGCCTTGTTCTTTTCCTTCTTTGGTTGTGACTCCAGCTGACAAGCTCACCCAGGAGGAAGGCCTCCGACTGGGGTCTGGTTCCTAACACCCGGTGTAGTCCCCAGCAGGCCAATGAAGATGTACTATGGGCTTGAATCCGTGGCCAAGGAAGGACTCTTCACTGCTAGAGCCCTCATAATGGTCTTCAGACCAAGTCTTCCGGGTTGGCCAATGGAGATAAATGCAATGGTTCCTTTGGATGAGGGGGCTGCATGGAGACTGAGGTCAGGGTAGCCAATTGGAGAAAAATGGTATTACTCTGGAGAATCTTTGGGCCAGTAGACCCTGGGCACTGGCTAAAGAGACTTGGTGTGGCCTGGGGTATGTCTGTGTCTTTGACTAAGAGATCAGCATTCAAAGGGAAGGTGGCGTCAGGGGCAGGACCGTTGGACGGGGTGGTGGATGCTCCTGTTGCTCCTGCTGCTGCTACTAATGTATCTGCTGCTGCTACTGATGTAGCTGCTGCTGCTATTGCTGTCCCTGCTGATGTTTCTATTGCTGCTGCTACTGTTTTCGCTGTTGCTGTGGCAGCAGTTGCTGCTGCTCTCAATGCTGCTGCTGCTGCTGCTGCTGCTGCTGCTGCTGCTGCTGCTGCTACTAATGTAGCTGCTGCTACTACTGATGTAAATACAGCTGCTGTTGCTGTCCCTGCTGCTGCTGCTGCTCTTGACATAGCTACTGTAATAGCTGCTGCTGCTGCACCTGGGACTGGGGTTGACACGGGAGACATGGTGGCAGCAGCAGCAGACACTGGCTTGTGGAATGCAGTGGTTGCAGGGGTTGGGTTGGGGATTCACTTCTTGGCTGAGGGAAGGGGGTACAGGCTGGTGTTCTGCACTGAGAGG
Organism: Peromyscus maniculatus bairdii; assembly: GCF_049852395.1. Classification (NCBI taxonomy): domain Eukaryota; kingdom Metazoa; phylum Chordata; class Mammalia; order Rodentia; family Cricetidae; genus Peromyscus; species Peromyscus maniculatus. The sequence goes on from NC_134854.1 coordinate 111,676,281, forward strand.
TTCTGTGGTACCCCATCCTGGTGGAGGGCCCACCAGTGGGCTCCTCACTACGGCCCAGTGTGAGGCTGCTGGAGCTTCTCCTCCAGCTGGAGGACAGTGCCTGAAAATGCCCAGGGCCAGAGCAGGAGACCCTGAGAAATGAGCGCATGAGGATCTCAGGCAACAGGAAAATCCCTCAACTCCCATGGCAGCTGGGTACTCTCTGTCGTCTTCATTTAAATGGCAGATGGAATCTCCTGTCCAAAGGCTGGGCACGGTCACAGGGTGCCACATGCAGGAGCCATCAGCCTCAGGCACCCACGTGGAATTCATGTGGCCTGGGAAGGCTTGTGGCAAGCTGTCCATGCTGACCCGGCAGACATGGGGGGCTCTGCTGATGGGCCACGAGCTCCTGCTGGGCTCAGGCTGGCTCATGCTGAAGCCATAGGCAGAAGCCAAGCTGACCCCGGGGTCTGCAGCACCCAGTGTCCTGTCTCCTTCCTCCCAGAACTGCCTTCCATCATAGATATCTTCCTGCTCCACCTGCTCCAGGGATGCACCTTCGGCGATCTCTGTTGAGGAGCCTGCCTCCGACTGGAGAGTCTCCAAGTGCTTTCCATTCAGGCCACCCCTCATGATGGCTCTGAGAGGCTCCAATCTGTCTGTGGGAAGGGCAGGCATGGAGTTAGGAGAGCAGGAAGCAGAAGACAGGACCGAAAGGAGATGAGGGGAGGGGAAAAGCTGTGGAGGAGGCAAGAGTCATGTCTAGAACCTGTGGGGTGGGGATAGGGCATTGCAGGTGCCCGTCACTAGGAGTTTCTCAGGGCATGGCTGTGGAGCAGCCAGAGGACACCTCTGGTTGACTGACTAAACAGAGCCCAGAAGCTGCCAATGGTGAGCCCCAAGGACCCCAAACTCATTATCAAACTGAGCTGTAGGTCAAGTTCCAGGACCAATCTGGACAACTCTGTGAGCACCTAATTCAGAACGGAAAGTTAAAAACAAATAAATAGAAAGGTGGAAGGCCTGGGGACAGAAATGAAGGAAGGAGTGGTTGTCTGGCACGTGTGAAGCACTGGGTTCAAGCCTGAGATCACAAATTAACAACAAAAACAACCAAATCCTCGACATTCTGCTCCTCAACAGGATCCCTCTGTGTCAGTCACAAAAAACCTGCCTGGGCACCAGCTGTGGGGCGAGACAAGCTAAAACAGTCCACTTTTGGCGTGGAGGTTGGTCACTTCTTTGGCCCAACTGGAGGCTGCTCTAAGTTCCCATCATTGAGGAACACTAGCCAGAAGGTCTGTTAGGAACACACTTTTAAAGCCATCAACCCTCTAACAAAAAGGAGCTACCGACCCCCACCCCAGACCGAGGAGAAAGACCTTACCTGGACCTCCAAACAGGCTGTAGTCCTTTGCCATCTGGTCTTCCCGGGTTGGTTCTCCTGACATCATTCAGCTGAGGTTTTCTCTCACCAGGGGCTCAGATGCTGTGAAGAAGACTGCTATTCTTCCTTCCTCTTTTGCTCTAGAGGCTGTGTCTAGGGCTGTCTGGGTTCCCAGGTGTGATGGATGCCTTTTTATACCCTCAGAGGACCTGGTGGGAAAGGCATGGATTCCAAGACTCAACCATTCAGTGGAAGGTGGTTAGACTAGAGGTGATTGGCTCCTCTGCATATCCCAGAAGGAAGGCACTGGTACTTTTAGTCAAGGCTAAACCAGGGAAAGTAAGTAAAAAGTTCCCAACCCAGGCTGGGCGGTGGTGGCCCACGCCTTTAATCCCAGCACTCGGGAGGCAGAGCCAGGTGGATCGCTGTGAGTTTGAGGCCAGCCTGGGCTACCAAGTGAGCTCCAGGAAAGGTACAAAACTACGCAGAGAAACCCTGTCTCGAAAAACAAACAAACAAAAAAAAAAAAAGTTCCCAACCCAAGTTGGTGAAAGTGGTCCAGGGAGGGATTCCAGAGAGGCACTGATTTTTAAAGCTGATTTAATCATGGATCACTAGGCCAATGAATTCTCTCTCTCTCTCTCTCTCTCTCTCTCTCTCTCTCTCTCTCTCTCTCTCTCTCTCTTCTTTTCTCTCTCCCTGTCTCTCTCTCATGGACATGCATTCATACAGACATTCTTTAGAATAACTTATTGACTGTGGTCCAGCTAATCCAAGGATGATTGCCTATGCTTGTAAGTTCCAAGAATGTATTCGCTGTTCAGTCCAGGAGGCTGGATGTCTCTCGTTGACTATGGTAAACAGCAGAATCCCAAAAGAGGGCGGTAGTGGCCCACGCCTTTAATCCCAGCACTCGGTAGGCAGAGGCAGGTGGATCTCTGTGAGTTCGAGGCCAGCCTGGTCTACAGATCGAGTTCCAGGAAAGGCATAAAACTACACAGAGAAACCCCAAAGAGTAGTTTGGAATGGCAGAGGAGGAAAGGCCTTGCAGGCAAAGAGCAAGAGCTTCTTCTTCAGTGTCCTTCTAAGCTTTCCAGCAGAAGGCATGGCCAAGATCAGAGGTGTGTGAAGTTCTGAGTTTGGGGTTAATGTAAAATTTGAAGAACCAGAATTTGAGGTAATTTAGAAAGGATATGCAAAAATATGAAATCTCACGCCTTTAATCACCCATTAATATGAAATCTCACACCTTTAATCTCTTCACTGGGGAAACTGAGGCAGAGGGATCTCTGAGTTCAAGGCCAGCCTGATCTACAATGTGAGTGTGGGAGAGCCAGGGCTATCCATGTGGAGAGACATTGTCTGAAAACAACCAAACAATTCCTGGCTGTGGTTTTGCAAGCCTTTAATCCCAGGACTCCAGAGGCAGAATCAGGCAGATCTCTGAGTTGGAGGACAGACTGGACTGCATGGGAGATCCAGGACAGGACTGAAAAACACAGAGAAACACTGTCTTGAAAAAAATAAGAAAGAAAAAGATGAAAAAAGCCAAAAAAAAAAAAAAAAAAAAAAAAAAAAAAAAAAAAAAACAGAAAAAACAGCCATGCAAACATCTCATGTTGAACTGGAGTACCCCAGGAGTTTCCCGGTCCAACCTCCCTCCACTCCTATCCACTATTGAAAGAATTCTGACCAGACACACAATGTAGGAAAGAGACCGGTAGTTTATTGGAGAGTAAAATCCTGGGGCTGAAAAGGGGTGTTTGTTCCAAGAGTGACTGTGGACTGAAATGACAGTGCCGGCCTCCAGTTAAGTGGGGTGTACATTATTGCAATGAAAGTCTCTGGAAGAGTCCTCCTGTGGCGGGGGCACCACACTGCCACATTGGAAACCAAGACCTACTCCACCAATGTCCACATTCTGGGAAGGTCTTGAAGTAAAGTCAGTGGCCTTGTTCTTTTCCTTCTTTGGTTGTGACTCCAGCTGACAAGCTCACCCAGGAGGAAGGCCTCTGACTGGGGTCTGGTTCCTAACACCCGGTGTAGTCCCCAGCAGGCCAATGAAGATGTACTATGGGCTTGAATCCGTGGCCAAGGAAGGACTCTTCACTGCTAGAGCCCTCATAATGGTCTTCAGACCAAGTCTTCCGGGTTGGCCAATGGAGATAAATGCAATGGTTCCTTTGGATGAGGGGGCTGCATGGAGACTGAGGTCAGGGTAGCCAATTGGAGAAAAATGGTATTACTCTGGAGAATCTTTGGGCCAGTAGACCCTGGGCACTGGCTAAAGAGACTTGGTGTGGCCTGGGGTATGTCTGTGTCTTTGACTAAGAGATCAGCATTCAAAGGGAAGGTGGCGTCAGGGGCAGGACCGTTGGACGGGGTGGTGGATGCTCCTGTTGCTCCTGCTGCTGCTACTAATGTATCTGCTGCTGCTACTGATGTAGCTGCTGCTGCTATTGCTGTCCCTGCTGATGTTTCTATTGCTGCTGCTACTGTTTTCGCTGTTGCTGTGGCAGCAGTTGCTGCTGCTCTCAATGCTGCTGCTGCTGCTGCTGCTGCTGCTGCTGCTGCTGCTGCTGTAGCTGCTGCTACTAATGTAGCTGCTGCTACTACTGATGTAAATACAGCTGCTGTTGCTGTCCCTGCTGCTGCTGCTGCTCTTGACATAGCTACTGTAATAGCTGCTGCTGCTGCTGCTGCTGCTGCACCTGGGACTGGGGTTGACACGGGAGACATGGTGGCAGCAGCAGCAGACACTGGCTTGTGGAATGCAGTGGTTGCAGGGGTTGGGTTGGGGATTCACTTCTTGGCTGAGGGAAGAGGGTACAGGCCTGTGTTCTGCACTGAGAGGTTCTGTGGTACCCCATCCTGGTGGAGGGCCCACCAGTGGGCTCCTCACTACGGCCCAGTGTGAGGCTGCTGGAGCTTCTCCTCCAGCTGGAGGACAGTGCCTGAAAATGCCCAGGGCCAGAGCAGGAGACCCTGAGAAATGAGCGCATGAGGATCTCAGGCAACAGGAAAATCCCTCAACTCCCATGGCAGCTGGGTACTCTCTGTCGTCTTCATTTAAATGGCAGATGGAATCTCCTGTCCAAAGACTGGGTACGGTCACAGGGTGCCACATGCAGGAGCCATCAGCCTCAGGCACCCACGTGGAATTCATGTGGCCTGGGAAGGCTTGTGGCAAGCTGTCCATGCTGACCCGGCAGACATGGGGGGCTCTGCTGATGGGCCACGAGCTCCTGCTGGGCTCAGGCTGGCTCATGCTGAAGCCATAGGCAGAAGCCAAGCTGACCCAGGGGTCTGCAGCACCCAGTGTCCTGTCTCCTTCCTCCCAGAACTGCCTTCCATCATAGATATCTTCCTGCTCCACCTGCTCCAGGGATGCACCTTCGGCGATCTCTGTTGAGGAGCCTGCCTCCGACTGGGGAGTCTCCAAGTGCTTTCCATTCAGGCCACCCCTCATGATGGCTCTGAGAGGCTCCAATCTGTCTGTGGGAAGGGCAGGCATGGAGTTAGGAGAGCAGGAAGCAGAAGACAGGACCGAAAGGAGATGAGGGGAGGGGAAAAGCTGTGGAGGAGGCAAGAGTCATGTCTAGAACCTGTGGGGTGGGGATAGGGCATTGCAGGTGCCCGTCACTAGGAGTTTCTCAGGGCATGGCTGTGGAGCAGCCAGAGGACACCTCTGGTTGGCTGACTAAACAGAGCCCAGAAGCTGCCAATGGTGAGCCCCAAGGACCCCAAACTCATTATCAAACTGAGCTGTAGGTCAAGTTCCAGGACCAATCTGGACAACTCTGTGAGCACCTAATTCAGAACGGAAAGTTAAAAACAAATAAATAGAAAGGTGGAAGGCCTGGGGACAGAAATGAAGGAAGGAGTGGTTGTCTGGCACGTGTGAAGCACTGGGTTCAAGCCTGAGATCACAAATTAACAACAAAAACAACCAAATCCTCGACATTCTGCTCCTCAACAGGATCCCTCTGTGTCATCACAAAAAACCTGCCTGGGCACCAGCTGTGGGGCGAGACAAGCTAAAACAGTCCACTTTTGGCGTGGAGGTTGGTCACTTCTTTGGCCCAACTGGTGGCTGCTCTAAGTTCCCATCATTGAGGAACACTAGCCAGAAGGTCTGTTAGGAACACACTTTTAAAGCCATCAACCCTCTAACAAAAAGGAGCTACCGACCCCCACCCCAGACCGAGGAGAAAGACCTTACCTGGACCTCCAAACAGGCTGTAGTCCTTTGCCATCTGGTCTTCCCGGGTTGGTTCTCCCGACATCATTCAGCTGAGGTTTTCTCTCACCAGGGGCTCAGATGCTGTGAAGAAGACTGCTATTCTTCCTTCCTCTTTTGCTCTAGAGGCTGTGTCTAGGACTGTCTGGGTTCCCAGGTGTGATGGATGCCTTTTTATACCCTCAGAGGACCTGGTGGGAGGGGCATGGATTCCAAGACTCAACCATTCAGTGGAAGGTGGTTAGACTAGAGGTGATTGGCTCCTCTGCATATCCCAGAAGGAAGGCACTGGTACTTTTAGTCAAGGCTAAACCAGGGAAAGTAAGTAAAAAGTTCCCAACCCAGGCTGGGCGGTGGTGGCCCACGCCTTTAATCCCAGCACTCGGGAGGCAGAGCCAGGTGGATCGCTGTGAGTTTGAGGCCAGCCTGGGCTACCAAGTGAGCTCCAGGAAAGGTACAAAACTACGCAGAGAAACCCTGTCTCGAAAAACAAACAAACAAAAAAAAAAAAAGTTCCCAACCCAAGTTGGTGAAAGTGGTCCAGGGAGGGATTCCAGAGAGGCACTGATTTTTAAAGCTGATTTAATCATGGATCACTAGGCCAATGAATTCTCTCTCTCTCTCTCTCTCTCTCTCTCTCTCTCTCTCTCTCTCTCTCTCTCTCTCTCTCTCTCTCTCTCTCTCCTCTCTCCCTGTCTCTCTCTCATGGACATGCATTCATACAGACATTCTTTAGAATAACTTACTGACTGTGGTCCAGCTAATCCAAGGATGATTGCCTATGCTTGTACGATCCAAGAATGTATTCGCTGTTCAGTCCAGGAGGCTGGATGTCTCTCCTTGTCTATGGTAAATAGCAGAATCCCAAAAGAGGGCGGTAGTGGCCCACGCCTTTAATCCCAGCACTCGGTAGGCAGAGGCAGGTGGATCTCTGTGAGTTCGAGGCCAGCCTGGTCTACAGATCGAGTTCCAGGAAAGGCATAAAACTACACAGAGAAACCCAAAAGAGTAGTTTGGAATGGCAGAGGAGGAAAGGCCTTGCAGGCAAAGAGCAAGAGCTTCTTCTTCAGTGTCCTTCTAAGCTTTCCAGCAGAAGGCATGGCCAAGATCAGAGGTGTGTGAAGTTCTGAGTTTGGGGGTTAATGTAAAATTTGAAGAACCAGAATTTGAGGTAATTTAGAAAGGATATGCAAAAATATGAAATCTCACGCCTTTAATCACCCATTAATATGAAATCTCACACCTTTAATCTCTTCACTGGGGAAACTGAGGCAGAGGGATCTCTGAGTTCAAGGCCAGCCTGATCTACAATGTGAGTGTGGGAGAGCCAGGGCTATCCATGTGGAGAGACATTGTCTGAAAACAACCAAACAATTCCTGGCTGTGGTTTTGCAAGCCTTTAATCCCAGGACTCCAGAGGCAGAATCAGGAAGATCTCTGAGTTGGAGGACAGACTGGACTGCATGGGAGATCCAGGACAGGACTGAAAAACACAGAGAAACACTGTCTTGAAAAAAATAAGAAAGAAAAAGATGAAAAAAGCCAAAAAAAAATAAAACCAGAAAAAACAGCCATGCAAACATCTCCTGTTGAACTGGAGTACCCCAGGAGTTTCCCGGTCCAACCTCCCTCCACTCCTATCCACTATTGAAAGAATTCTGACCAGACACACAATGTAGGAAAGAGACCGGTAGTTTATTGGAGAGTAAAATCCTGGGGCTGAAAAGGGGTGTTCGTTCCAAGAGTGACTGTGGACTGAAATGACAGTGCCGGCCTCCAGTTAAGAGGAGTGTACGTTATTGCAATGAAAGTCTCTGGAAGAGTCCTCCTGTGGCGGGGGCACCACACTGCCACATTGGAAACCAAGACCTACTCCACCAATGTCCACATTCTGGGAAGGTCTTGAAGTAAAGTCAGTGGCCTTGTTCTTTTCCTTCTTTGGTTGTGACTCCAGCTGACAAGCTCACCCAGGAGGAAGGCCTCCGACTGGGGTCTGGTTCCTAACACCCGGTGTAGTCCCCAGCAGGCCAATGAAGATGTACTATGGGCTTGAATCCGTGGCCAAGGAAGGACTCTTCACTGCTAGAGCCCTCATAATGGTCTTCAGACCAAGTCTTCCGGGTTGGCCAATGGAGATAAATGCAATGGTTCCTTTGGATGAGGGGGCTGCATGGAGACTGAGGTCAGGGTAGCCAATTGGAGAAAAATGGTATTACTCTGGAGAATCTTTGGGCCAGTAGACCCTGGGCACTGGCTAAAGAGACTTGGTGTGGCCTGGGGTATGTCTGTGTCTTTGACTAAGAGATCAGCATTCAAAGGGAAGGTGGCGTCAGGGGCAGGACCGTTGGACGGGGTGGTGGATGCTCCTGTTGCTCCTGCTGCTGCTACTAATGTATCTGCTGCTGCTACTGATGTAGCTGCTGCTGCTATTGCTGTCCCTGCTGATGTTTCTATTGCTGCTGCTACTGTTTTCGCTGTTGCTGTGGCAGCAGTTGCTGCTGCTCTCAATGCTGCTGCTGCTGCTGCTGCTGCTGCTGCTGCTGTAGCTGCTGCTACTAATGTAGCTGCTGCTACTACTGATGTAAATACAGCTGCTGTTGCTGTCCCTGCTGCTGCTCTTGACATAGCTACTGTAATAGCTGCTGCTGCTGCTGCTGCTGCTGCACCTGGGACTGGGGTTGACACGGGAGACATGGTGGCAGCAGCAGCAGACACTGGCTTGTGGAATGCAGTGGTTGCAGGGGTTGGGTTGGGGATTTACTTCTTGGCTGAGGGAAGGGGGTACAGGCTGGTGTTCTGCACTGAGAGGTTCTGTGGTACCCCATCCTGGTGGAGGGCCCACCAGTGGGCTCCTCACTACGGCCCAGTGTGAGGCTGCTGGAGCTTCTCCTCCAGCTGGAGGACAGTGCCTGAAAATGCCCAGGGCCAGAGCAGGAGACCCTGAGAAATGAGCGCATGAGGATCTCAGGCAACAGGAAAATCCCTCAACTCCCATGGCAGCTGGGTACTCTCTGTCGTCTTCATTTAAATGGCAGATGGAATCTCCTGTCCAAAGGCTGGGCACGGTCACAGGGTGCCACATGCAGGAGCCATCAGCCTCAGGCACCCACGTGGAATTCATGTGGCCTGGGAAGGCTTGTGGCAAGCTGTCCATGCTGACCCGGCAGACATGGGGGGCTCTGCTGATGGGCCACGAGCTCCTGCTGGGCTCAGGCTGGCTCATGCTGAAGCCATAGGCAGAAGCCAAGCTGACCCCGGGGTCTGCAGCACCCAGTGTCCTGTCTCCTTCCTCCCAGAACTGCCTTCCATCATAGATATCTTCCTGCTCCACCTGCTCCAGGGATGCACCTTCGGCGATCTCTGTTGAGGAGCCTGCCTCCGACTGGAGAGTCTCCAAGTGCTTTCCATTCAGGCCACCCCTCATGATGGCTCTGAGAGGCTCCAATCTGTCTGTGGGAAGGGCAGGCATGGAGTTAGGAGAGCAGGAAGCAGAAGACAGGACCGAAAGGAGATGAGGGGAGGGGAAAAGCTGTGGAGGAGGCAAGAGTCATGTCTAGAACCTGTGGGGTGGGGATAGGGCATTGCAGGTGCCCGTCACTAGGAGTTTCTCAGGGCATGGCTGTGGAGCAGCCAGAGGACACCTCTGGTTGGCTGACTAAACAGAGCCCAGAAGCTGCCAATGGTGAGCCCCAAGGACCCCAAACTCATTATCAAACTGAGCTGTAGGTCAAGTTCCAGGACCAATCTGGACAACTCTGTGAGCACCTAATTCAGAACGGAAAGTTAAAAACAAATAAATAGAAAGGTGGAAGGCCTGGGGACAGAAATGAAGGAAGGAGTGGTTGTCTGGCACGTGTGAAGCACTGGGTTCAAGCCTGAGATCACAAATTAACAACAAAAACAACCAAATCCTCGACATTCTGCTCCTCAACAGGATCCCTCTGTGTCAGTCACAAAAAACCTGCCTGGGCACCAGCTGTGGGGCGAGACAAGCTAAAACAGTCCACTTTTGGCGTGGAGGTTGGTCACTTCTTTGGCCCAACTGGTGGCTGCTCTAAGTTCCCATCATTGAGGAACACTAGCCAGAAGGTCTGTTAGGAACACACTTTTAAAGCCATCAACCCTCTAACAAAAAGGAGCTACCCACCCCCACCCCAGACCGAGGAGAAAGACCTTACCTGGACCTCCAAACAGGCTGTAGTCCTTTGCCATCTGGTCTTCCCGGGTTGGTTCTCCTGACATCATTCAGCTGAGGTTTTCTCTCACCAGGGGCTCAGATGCTGTGAAGAAGACTGCTATTCTTCCTTCCTCTTTTGCTCTAGAGGCTGTGTCTAGGGCTGTCTGGGTTCCCAGGTGTGATGGATGCCTTTTTATACCCTCAGAGGACCTGGTGGGAGGGGCATGGATTCCAAGACTCAACCATTCAGTGGAAGGTGGTTAGACTAGAGGTGATTGGCTCCTCTGCATATCCCAGAAGGAAGGCACTGGTACTTTTAGTCAAGGCTAAACCAGGGAAAGTAAGTAAAAAGTTCCCAACCCAGGCTGGGCGGTGGTGGCCCACGCCTTTAATCCCAGCACTCGGGAGGCAGAGCCAGGTGGATCGCTGTGAGTTTGAGGCCAGCCTGGGCTACCAAGTGAGCTCCAGGAAAGGTACAAAACTACGCAGAGAAACCCTGTCTCGAAAAACAAACAAACAAAAAAAAAAAAAAGTTCCCACCCCAAGTTGGTGAAAGTGGTCCAGGGAGGGATTCCAGAGAGGCACTGATTTTTAAAGCTGATTTAATCATGGATCACTAGGCCAATGAATTCTCTCTCTCTCTCTCTCTCTCTCTCTCTCTCTCTCTCTCTCTCTCTCTCTCTCTCTCCTCTCTCTCTCTCCTCTCTCCCTGTCTCTCTCTCATGGACATGCATTCATACAGACATTCTTTAGAATAACTTACTGACTGTGGTCCAGCTAATCCAAGGATGATTGCCTATGCTTGTAAGTTCCAAGAATGTATTCGCTGTTCAGTCCAGGAGGCTGGATGTCTCCCTTGTCTATGGTAAATAGCAGAATCCCAAAAGAGGGCGGTAGTGGCCCACGCCTTTAATCCCAGCACTCGGTAGGCAGAGGCAGGTGGATCTCTGTGAGTTCGAGGCCAGCCTGGTCTACAGATCGAGTTCCAGGAAAGGCATAAAACTACACAGAGAAACCCAAAAGAGTAGTTTGGAATGGCAGAGGAGGAAAGGCCTTGCAGGCAAAGAGCAAGAGCTTCTTCTTCAGTGTCCTTCTAAGCTTTCCAGCAGAAGGCATGGCCAAGATCAGAGGTGTGTGAAGTTCTGAGTTTGGGGGTTAATGTAAAATTTGAAGAACCAGAATTTGAGGTAATTTAGAAAGGATATGCAAAAATATGAAATCTCACGCCTTTAATCACCCATTAATATGAAATCTCACACCTTTAATCTCTTCACTGGGGAAACTGAGGCAGAGGGATCTCTGAGTTCAAGGCCAGCCTGATCTACAATGTGAGTGTGGGAGAGCCAGGGCTATCCATGTGGAGAGACATTGTCTGAAAACAACCAAACAATTCCTGGCTGTGGTTTTGCAAGCCTTTAATCCCAGGACTCCAGAGGCAGAATCAGGCAGATCTCTGAGTTGGAGGACAGACTGGACTGCATGGGAGATCCAGGACAGGACTGAAAAACACAGAGAAACACTGTCTTGAAAAAAATAAGAAAGAAAAAGATGAAAAAAGCCAAAAAAAAATAAAACCAGAAAAAACAGCCATGCAAACATCTCCTGTTGAACTGGAGTACCCCAGGAGTTTCCCGGTCCAACCTCCCTCCACTCCTATCCACTATTGAAAGAATTCTGACCAGACACACAATGTAGGAAAGAGACCGGTAGTTTATTGGAGAGTAAAATCCTGGGGCTGAAAAGGGGTGTTCGTTCCAAGAGTGACTGTGGACTGAAATGACAGTGCCGGCCTCCAGTTAAGAGGAGTGTACGTTATTGCAATGAAAGTCTCTGGAAGAGTCCTCCTGTGGCGGGGGCACCACACTGCCACATTGGAAACCAAGACCTACTCCACCAATGTCCACATTCTGGGAAGGTCTTGAAGTAAAGTCAGTGGCCTTGTTCTTTTCCTTCTTTGGTTGTGACTCCAGCTGACAAGCTCACCCAGGAGGAAGGCCTCCGACTGGGGTCTGGTTCCTAACACCCGGTGTAGTCCCCAGCAGGCCAATGAAGATGTACTATGGGCTTGAATCCGTGGCCAAGGAAGGACTCTTCACTGCTAGAGCCCTCATAATGGTCTTCAGACCAAGTCTTCCGGGTTGGCCAATGGAGATAAATGCAATGGTTCCTTTGGATGAGGGGGCTGCATGGAGACTGAGGTCAGGGTAGCCAATTGGAGAAAAATGGTATTACTCTGGAGAATCTTTGGGCCAGTAGACCCTGGGCACTGGCTAAAGAGACTTGGTGTGGCCTGGGGTATGTCTGTGTCTTTGACTAAGAGATCAGCATTCAAAGGGAAGGTGGCGTCAGGGGCAGGACCGTTGGACGGGGTGGTGGATGCTCCTGTTGCTCCTGCTGCTGCTACTAATGTATCTGCTGCTGCTACTGATGTAGCTGCTGCTGCTATTGCTGTCCCTGCTGATGTTTCTATTGCTGCTGCTACTGTTTTCGCTGTTGCTGTGGCAGCAGTTGCTGCTGCTCTCAATGCTGCTGCTGCTGCTGCTGCTGCTGCTGCTGCTGCTGCTGCTGTAGCTGCTGCTACTAATGTAGCTGCTGCTACTACTGATGTAAATACAGCTGCTGTTGCTGTCCCTGCTGCTGCTGCTGCTCTTGACATAGCTACTGTAATAGCTGCTGCTGCTGCACCTGGGACTGGGGTTGACACGGGAGACATGGTGGCAGCAGCAGCAGACACTGGCTTGTGGAATGCAGTGGTTGCAGGGGTTGGGTTGGGGATTTACTTCTTGGCTGAGGGAAGGGGGTACAGGCTGGTGTTCTGCACTGAGAGGTTCTGTGGTACCCCATCCTGTTGGAGGGCCCACCAGTGGGCTCCTCACTACGGCCCAGTGTGAGGCTGCTGGAGCTTCTCCTCCAGCTGGAGGACAGTGCCTGAAAATGCCCAGGGCCAGAGCAGGAGACCCTGAGAAATGAGCGCATGAGGATCTCAGGCAACAGGAAAATCCCTCAACTCCCATGGCAGCTGGGTACTCTCTGTCGTCTTCATTTAAATGGCAGATGGAATCTCCTGTCCAAAGGCTGGGCACGGTCACAGGGTGCCACATGCAGGAGCCATCAGCCTCAGGCACCCACGTGGAATTCATGTGGCCTGGGAAGGCTTGTGGCAAGCTGTCCATGCTGACCCGGCAGACATGGGGGGCTCTGCTGATGGGCCACGAGCTCCTGCTGGGCTCAGGCTGGCTCATGCTGAAGCCATAGGCAGAAGCCAAGCTGACCCCGGGGTCTGCAGCACCCAGTGTCCTGTCTCCTTCCTCCCAGAACTGCCTTCCATCATAGATATCTTCCTGCTCCACCTGCTCCAGGGATGCACCTTCGGCGATCTCTGTTGAGGAGCCTGCCTCCGACTGGAGAGTCTCCAAGTGCTTTCCATTCAGGCCACCCCTCATGATGGCTCTGAGAGGCTCCAATCTGTCTGTGGGAAGGGCAGGCATGGAGTTAGGAGAGCAGGAAGCAGAAGACAGGACCGAAAGGAGATGAGGGGAGGGGAAAAGCTGTGGAGGAGGCAAGAGCCATGTCTAGAACCTGTGGGGTGGGGATAGGGCATTGCAGGTGCCCGTCACTAGGAGTTTCTCAGGGCATGGCTGTGGAGCAGCCAGAGGACACCTCTGGTTGGCTGACTAAACAGAGCCCAGAAGCTGCCAATGGTGAGCCCCAAGGACCCCAAACTCATTATCAAACTGAGCTGTAGGTCAAGTTCCAGGACCAATCTGGACAACTCTGTGAGCACCTAATTCAGAACGGAAAGTTAAAAACAAATAAATAGAAAGGTGGAAGGCCTGGGGACAGAAATGAAGGAAGGAGTGGTTGTCTGGCACGTGTGAAGCACTGGGTTCAAGCCTGAGATCACAAATTAACAACAAAAACAACCAAATCCTCGACATTCTGCTCCTCAACAGGATCCCTCTGTGTCAGTCACAAAAAACCTGCCTGGGCACCAGCTGTGGGGCGAGACAAGCTAAAACAGTCCACTTTTGGCGTGGAGGTTGGTCACTTCTTTGGCCCAACTGGTGGCTGCTCTAAGTTCCCATCATTGAGGAACACTAGCCAGAAGGTCTGTTAGGAACACACTTTTAAAGCCATCAACCCTCTAACAAAAAGGAGCTACCGACCCCCACCCCAGACCGAGGAGAAAGACCTTACCTGGACCTCCAAACAGGCTGTAGTCCTTTGCCATCTGGTCTTCCCGGGTTGGTTCTCCCGACATCATTCAGCTGAGGTTTTCTCTCACCAGGGGCTCAGATGCTGTGAAGAAGACTGCTATTCTTCCTTCCTCTTTTGCTCTAGAGGCTGTGTCTAGGACTGTCTGGGTTCCCAGGTGTGATGGATGCCTTTTTATACCCTCAGAGGACCTGGTGGGAGGGGCATGGATTCCAAGACTCAACCATTCAGTGGAAGGTGGTTAGACTAGAGGTGATTGGCTCCTCTGCATATCCCAGAAGGAAGGCACTGGTACTTTTAGTCAAGGCTAAACCAGGGAAAGTAAGTAAAAAGTTCCCAACCCAGGCTGGGCGGTGGTGGCCCACGCCTTTAATCCCAGCACTCGGGAGGCAGAGCCAGGTGGATCGCTGTGAGTTTGAGGCCAGCCTGGGCTACCAAGTGAGCTCCAGGAAAGGTACAAAACTACGCAGAGAAACCCTGTCTCGAAAAACAAACAAACAAAAAAAAAAAAAGTTCCCAACCCAAGTTGGTGAAAGTGGTCCAGGGAGGGATTCCAGAGAGGCACTGATTTTTAAAGCTGATTTAATCATGGATCACTAGGCCAATGAATTCTCTCTCTCTCTCTCTCTCTCTCTCTCTCTCTCTCTCTCTCTCTCTCTCTCTCTCTCTCTCCTCTCTCTCTCTCTCCTCTCTCCCTGTCTCTCTCTCATGGACATGCATTCATACAGACATTCTTTAGAATAACTTACTGACTGTGGTCCAGCTAATCCAAGGATGATTGCCTATGCTTGTACGATCCAAGAATGTATTCGCTGTTCAGTCCAGGAGGCTGGATGTCTCTCCTTGTCTATGGTAAATAGCAGAATCCCAAAAGAGGGCGGTAGTGGCCCACGCCTTTAATCCCAGCACTCGGTAGGCAGAGGCAGGTGGATCTCTGTGAGTTCGAGGCCAGCCTGGTCTACAGATCGAGTTCCAGGAAAGGCATAAAACTACACAGAGAAACCCAAAAGAGTAGTTTGGAATGGCAGAGGAGGAAAGGCCTTGCAGGCAAAGAGCAAGAGCTTCTTCTTCAGTGTCCTTCTAAGCTTTCCAGCAGAAGGCATGGCCAAGATCAGAGGTGTGTGAAGTTCTGAGTTTGGGGGTTAATGTAAAATTTGAAGAACCAGAATTTGAGGTAATTTAGAAAGGATATGCAAAAATATGAAATCTCACGCCTTTAATCACCCATTAATATGAAATCTCACACCTTTAATCTCTTCACTGGGGAAACTGAGGCAGAGGGATCTCTGAGTTCAAGGCCAGCCTGATCTACAATGTGAGTGTGGGAGAGCCAGGGCTATCCATGTGGAGAGACATTGTCTGAAAACAACCAAACAATTCCTGGCTGTGGTTTTGCAAGCCTTTAATCCCAGGACTCCAGAGGCAGAATCAGGCAGATCTCTGAGTTGGAGGACAGACTGGACTGCATGGGAGATCCAGGACAGGACTGAAAAACACAGAGAAACACTGTCTTGAAAAAAATAAGAAAGAAAGAAAAAGATGAAAAAAGCCAAAAAAAAATAAAACCAGAAAAAACAGCCATGCAAACATCTCCTGTTGAACTGGAGTACCCCAGGAGTTTCCCTTTCCAACCTCCCTCCACTCCTATCCACTATTGAAAGAATTCCGACCAGACACACAATGTAGGTAAGAGACCGGTACTTTATTGGAGAGTAAAATCCTGGGGCTGAAAAGGGGTGTTCGTTCCAAGAGTGACTGTGGACTGAAATGACAGTGCCGGCCTCCAGTTAAGAGGAGTGTACGTTATTGCAATGAAAGTCTCTGGAAGAGTCCTCCTGTGGCGGGGGCACCACACTGCCACATTGGAAACCAAGACCTACTCCACCAATGTCCACATTCTGGGAAGGTCTTGAAGTAAAGTCAGTGGCCTTGTTCTTTTCCTTCTTTGGTTGTGACTCCAGCTGACAAGCTCACCCAGGAGGAAGGCCTCCGACTGGGGTCTGGTTCCTAACACCCGGTGTAGTCCCCAGCAGGCCAATGAAGATGTACTATGGGCTTGAATCCGTGGCCAAGGAAGGACTCTTCACTGCTAGAGCCCTCATAATGGTCTTCAGACCAAGTCTTCCGGGTTGGCCAATGGAGATAAATGCAATGGTTCCTTTGGATGAGGGGGCTGCATGGAGACTGAGGTCAGGGTAGCCAATTGGAGAAAAATGGTATTACTCTGGAGAATCTTTGGGCCAGTAGACCCTGGGCACTGGCTAAAGAGACTTGGTGTGGCCTGGGGTATGTCTGTGTCTTTGACTAAGAGATCAGCATTCAAAGGGAAGGTGGCGTCAGGGGCAGGACCGTTGGACGGGGTGGTGGATGCTCCTGTTGCTCCTGCTGCTGCTACTAATGTATCTGCTGCTGCTACTGATGTAGCTGCTGCTGCTATTGCTGTCCCTGCTGATGTTTCTATTGCTGCTGCTACTGTTTTCGCTGTTGCTGTGGCAGCAGTTGCTGCTGCTCTCAATGCTGCTGCTGCTGCTGCTGCTGCTGCTGCTGCTGTAGCTGCTGCTACTAATGTAGCTGCTGCTACTACTGATGTAAATACAGCTGCTGTTGCTGTCCCTGCTGCTGCTCTTGACATAGCTACTGTAATAGCTGCTGCTGCTGCTGCTGCTGCTGCACCTGGGACTGGGGTTGACACGGGAGACATGGTGGCAGCAGCAGCAGACACTGGCTTGTGGAATGCAGTGGTTGCAGGGGTTGGGTTGGGGATTTACTTCTTGGCTGAGGGAAGGGGGTACAGGCTGGTGTTCTGCACTGAGAGGTTCTGTGGTACCCCATCCTGGTGGAGGGCCCACCAGTGGGCTCCTCACTACGGCCCAGTGTGAGGCTGCTGGAGCTTCTCCTCCAGCTGGAGGACAGTGCCTGAAAATGCCCAGGGCCAGAGCAGGAGACCCTGAGAAATGAGCGCATGAGGATCTCAGGCAACAGGAAAATCCCTCAACTCCCATGGCAGCTGGGTACTCTCTGTCGTCTTCATTTAAATGGCAGATGGAATCTCCTGTCCAAAGGCTGGGCACGGTCACAGGGTGCCACATGCAGGAGCCATCAGCCTCAGGCACCCACGTGGAATTCATGTGGCCTGGGAAGGCTTGTGGCAAGCTGTCCATGCTGACCCGGCAGACATGGGGGGCTCTGCTGATGGGCCACGAGCTCCTGCTGGGCTCAGGCTGGCTCATGCTGAAGCCATAGGCAGAAGCCAAGCTGACCCCGGGGTCTGCAGCACCCAGTGTCCTGTCTCCTTCCTCCCAGAACTGCCTTCCATCATAGATATCTTCCTGCTCCACCTGCTCCAGGGATGCACCTTCGGCGATCTCTGTTGAGGAGCCTGCCTCCGACTGGAGAGTCTCCAAGTGCTTTCCATTCAGGCCACCCCTCATGATGGCTCTGAGAGGCTCCAATCTGTCTGTGGGAAGGGCAGGCATGGAGTTAGGAGAGCAGGAAGCAGAAGACAGGACCGAAAGGAGATGAGGGGAGGGGAAAAGCTGTGGAGGAGGCAAGAGCCATGTCTAGAACCTGTGGGGTGGGGATAGGGCATTGCAGGTGCCCGTCACTAGGAGTTTCTCAGGGCATGGCTGTGGAGCAGCCAGAGGACACCTCTGGTTGACTGACTAAACAGAGCCCAGAAGCTGCCAATGGTGAGCCCCAAGGACCCCAAACTCATTATCAAACTGAGCTGTAGGTCAAGTTCCAGGACCAATCTGGACAACTCTGTGAGCACCTAATTCAGAACGGAAAGTTAAAAACAAATAAATAGAAAGGTGGAAGGCCTGGGGACAGAAATGAAGGAAGGAGTGGTTGTCTGGCACGTGTGAAGCACTGGGTTCAAGCCTGAGATCACAAATTAACAACAAAAACAACCAAATCCTCGACATTCTGCTCCTCAACAGGATCCCTCTGTGTCAGTCACAAAAAACCTGCCTGGGCACCAGCTGTGGGGCGAGACAAGCTAAAACAGTCCACTTTTGGCGTGGAGGTTGGTCACTTCTTTGGCCCAACTGGAGGCTGCTCTAAGTTCCCATCATTGAGGAACACTAGCCAGAAGGTCTGTTAGGAACACACTTTTAAAGCCATCAACCCTCTAACAAAAAGGAGCTACCCACCCCCACCCCAGACCGAGGAGAAAGACCTTACCTGGACCTCCAAACAGGCTGTAGTCCTTGGCCATCTGGTCTTCCCGGGTTGGTTCTCCTGACATCATTCAGCTGAGGTTTTCTCTCACCAGGGGCTCAGATGCTGTGAAGAAGACTGCTATTCTTCCTTCCTCTTTTGCTCTAGAGGCTGTGTCTAGGGCTGTCTGGGTTCCCAGGTGTGATGGATGCCTTTTTATACCCTCAGAGGACCTGGTGGGAGGGGCATGGATTCCAAGACTCAACCATTCAGTGGAAGGTGGTTAGACTAGAGGTGATTGGCTCTTCTGCATATCCCAGAAGGAAGGCACTGGTACTTTTAGTCAAGGCTAAACCAGGGAAAGTAAGTAAAAAGTTCCCAACCCAGGCTGGGCGGTGGTGGCCCACGCCTTTAATCCCAGCACTCGGGAGGCAGAGCCAGGTGGATCGCTGTGAGTTTGAGGCCAGCCTGGGCTACCAAGTGAGCTCCAGGAAAGGTACAAAACTACGCAGAGAAACCCTGTCTCGAAAAACAAACAAACAAACAAAAAAAAAAGTTCCCAACCCAAGTTGGTGAAAGTGGTCCAGGGAGGGATTCCAGAGAGGCACTGATTTTTAAAGCTGATTTAATCATGGATCACTAGGCCAATGAATTCTCTCTCTCTCTCTCTCTCTCTCTCTCTCTCTCTCTCTCTCTCTCTCTTCTTTTCTCTCTCCCTGTCTCTCCCTCATGGACATGCATTCATACAGACATTCTTTAGAATAACTTATTGACTGTGGTCCAGCTAATCCAAGGATGATTGCCTATGCTTGTAAGTTCCAAGAATGTATTCGCTGTTCAGTCCAGGAGGCTGGATGTCTCTCGTTGACTATGGTAAACAGCAGAATCCCAAAAGAGGGCGGTAGTGGCCCACGCCTTTAATCCCAGCACTCGGTAGGCAGAGGCAGGTGGATCTCTGTGAGTTCGAGGCCAGCCTGGTCTACAGATCGAGTTCCAGGAAAGGCATAAAACTACACAGAGAAACCCCAAAGAGTAGTTTGGAATGGCAGAGGAGGAAAGGCCTTGCAGGCAAAGAGCAAGAGCTTCTTCTTCAGTGTCCTTCTAAGCTTTCCAGCAGAAGGCATGGCCAAGATCAGAGGTGTGTGAAGTTCTGAGTTTGGGGTTAATGTAAAATTTGAAGAACCAGAATTTGAGGTAATTTAGAAAGGATATGCAAAAATATGAAATCTCACGCCTTTAATCACCCATTAATATGAAATCTCACACCTTTATTCTCTTCACTCGAGAAACTGAGGCAGAGGGATCTCTGAGTTCAAGGCCAGCCTGATCTACAATGTGAGTGTGGGAGAGCCAGGGCTATCCATGTGGAGAGACATTGTCTGAAAACAACCAAACAATTCCTGGCTGTGGTTTTGCAAGCCTTTAATCCCAGGACTCCAGAGGCAGAATCAGGCAGATCTCTGAGTTGGAGGACAGACTGGACTGCATGGGAGATCCAGGACAGGACTGAAAAACACAGAGAAACACTGTCTTGAAAAAAATAAGAAAGAAAAAGATGAAAAAAGCCAAAAAAAAAAAAAAAACAGAAAAAACAGCCATGCAAACATCTCATGTTGAACTGGAGTACCCCAGGAGTTTCCCGGTCCAACCTCCCTCCACTCCTATCCACTATTGAAAGAATTCTGACCAGACACACAATGTAGGAAAGAGACCGGTAGTTTATTGGAGAGTAAAATCCTGGGGCTGAAA
Source organism: Peromyscus maniculatus bairdii (assembly GCF_049852395.1). Classification (NCBI taxonomy): domain Eukaryota; kingdom Metazoa; phylum Chordata; class Mammalia; order Rodentia; family Cricetidae; genus Peromyscus; species Peromyscus maniculatus. The sequence goes on from NC_134854.1 coordinate 111,696,192, forward strand.
AGGGGTGTTCGTTCCAAGAGTGACTGTGGACTGAAATGACAGTGCCGGCCTCCAGTTAAGAGGAGTGTACGTTATTGCAATGAAAGTCTCTGGAAGAGTCCTCCTGTGGCGGGGGCACCACACTGCCACATTGGAAACCAAGACCTACTCCACCAATGTCCACATTCTGGGAAGGTCTTGAAGTAAAGTCAGTGGCCTTGTTCTTTTCCTTCTTTGGTTGTGACTCCAGCTGACAAGCTCACCCAGGAGGAAGGCCTCCGACTGGGGTCTGGTTCCTAACACCCGGTGTAGTCCCCAGCAGGCCAATGAAGATGTACTATGGGCTTGAATCCGTGGCCAAGGAAGGACTCTTCACTGCTAGAGCCCTCATAATGGTCTTCAGACCAAGTCTTCCGGGTTGGCCAATGGAGATAAATGCAATGGTTCCTTTGGATGAGGGGGCTGCATGGAGACTGAGGTCAGGGTAGCCAATTGGAGAAAAATGGTATTACTCTGGAGAATCTTTGGGCCAGTAGACCCTGGGCACTGGCTAAAGAGACTTGGTGTGGCCTGGGGTATGTCTGTGTCTTTGACTAAGAGATCAGCATTCAAAGGGAAGGTGGCGTCAGGGGCAGGACCGTTGGACGGGGTGGTGGATGCTCCTGTTGCTCCTGCTGCTGCTACTAATGTATCTGCTGCTGCTACTGATGTAGCTGCTGCTGCTATTGCTGTCCCTGCTGATGTTTCTATTGCTGCTGCTACTGTTTTCGCTGTTGCTGTGGCAGCAGTTGCTGCTGCTCTCAATGCTGCTGCTGCTGCTGCTGCTGCTGCTGCTGCTGCTGTAGCTGCTGCTACTAATGTAGCTGCTGCTACTACTGATGTAAATACAGCTGCTGTTGCTGTCCCTGCTGCTGCTCTTGACATAGCTACTGTAATAGCTGCTGCTGCTGCTGCTGCTGCTGCACCTGGGACTGGGGTTGACACGGGAGACATGGTGGCAGCAGCAGCAGACACTGGCTTGTGGAATGCAGTGGTTGCAGGGGTTGGGTTGGGGATTCACTTCTTGGCTGAGGGAAGGGGGTACAGGCTGGTGTTCTGCACTGAGAGGTTCTGTGGTACCCCATCCTGGTGGAGGGCCCACCAGTGGGCTCCTCACTACGGCCCAGTGTGAGGCTGCTGGAGCTTCTCCTCCAGCTGGAGGACAGTGCCTGAAAATGCCCAGGGCCAGAGCAGGAGACCCTGAGAAATGAGCGCATGAGGATCTCAGGCAACAGGAAAATCCCTCAACTCCCATGGCAGCTGGGTACTCTCTGTCGTCTTCATTTAAATGGCAGATGGAATCTCCTGTCCAAAGGCTGGGCACGGTCACAGGGTGCCACATGCAGGAGCCATCAGCCTCAGGCACCCACGTGGAATTCATGTGGCCTGGGAAGGCTTGTGGCAAGCTGTCCATGCTGACCCGGCAGACATGGGGGGCTCTGCTGATGGGCCACGAGCTCCTGCTGGGCTCAGGCTGGCTCATGCTGAAGCCATAGGCAGAAGCCAAGCTGACCCCGGGGTCTGCAGCACCCAGTGTCCTGTCTCCTTCCTCCCAGAACTGCCTTCCATCATAGATATCTTCCTGCTCCACCTGCTCCAGGGATGCACCTTCGGCGATCTCTGTTGAGGAGCCTGCCTCCGACTGGAGAGTCTCCAAGTGCTTTCCATTCAGGCCACCCCTCATGATGGCTCTGAGAGGCTCCAATCTGTCTGTGGGAAGGGCAGGCATGGAGTTAGGAGAGCAGGAAGCAGAAGACAGGACCGAAAGGAGATGAGGGGAGGGGAAAAGCTGTGGAGGAGGCAAGAGTCATGTCTAGAACCTGTGGGGTGGGGATAGGGCATTGCAGGTGCCCGTCACTAGGAGTTTCTCAGGGCATGGCTGTGGAGCAGCCAGAGGACACCTCTGGTTGGCTGACTAAACAGAGCCCAGAAGCTGCCAATGGTGAGCCCCAAGGACCCCAAACTCATTATCAAACTGAGCTGTAGGTCAAGTTCCAGGACCAATCTGGACAACTCTGTGAGCACCTAATTCAGAACGGAAAGTTAAAAACAAATAAATAGAAAGGTGGAAGGCCTGGGGACAGAAATGAAGGAAGGAGTGGTTGTCTGGCACGTGTGAAGCACTGGGTTCAAGCCTGAGATCACAAATTAACAACAAAAACAACCAAATCCTCGACATTCTGCTCCTCAACAGGATCCCTCTGTGTCAGTCACAAAAAACCTGCCTGGGCACCAGCTGTGGGGCGAGACAAGCTAAAACAGTCCACTTTTGGCGTGGAGGTTGGTCACTTCTTTGGCCCAACTGGAGGCTGCTCTAAGTTCCCATCATTGAGGAACACTAGCCAGAAGGTCTGTTAGGAACACACTTTTAAAGCCATCAACCCTCTAACAAAAAGGAGCTACCCACCCCCACCCCAGACCGAGGAGAAAGACCTTACCTGGACCTCCAAACAGGCTGTAGTCCTTTGCCATCTGGTCTTCCCGGGTTGGTTCTCCTGACATCATTCAGCTGAGGTTTTCTCTCACCAGGGGCTCAGATGCTGTGAAGAAGACTGCTATTCTTCCTTCCTCTTTTGCTCTAGAGGCTGTGTCTAGGACTGTCTGGGTTCCCAGGTGTGATGGATGCCTTTTTATACCCTCAGAGGACCTGGTGGGAGGGGCATGGATTCCAAGACTCAACCATTCAGTGGAAGGTGGTTAGACTAGAGGTGATTGGCTCCTCTGCATATCCCAGAAGGAAGGCACTGGTACTTTTAGTCAAGGCTAAACCAGGGAAAGTAAGTAAAAAGTTCCCAACCCAGGCTGGGCGGTGGTGGCCCACGCCTTTAATCCCAGCACTCGGGAGGCAGAGCCAGGTGGATCGCTGTGAGTTTGAGGCCAGCCTGGGCTACCAAGTGAGCTCCAGGAAAGGTACAAAACTACGCAGAGAAACCCTGTCTCGAAAAACAAACAAACAAACAAACAAAAAAGTTCCCAACCCAAGTTGGTGAAAGTGGTCCAGGGAGGGATTCCAGAGAGGCACTGATTTTTAAAGCTGATTTAATCATGGATCACTAGGCCAATGAATTCTCTCTCTCTCTCTCTCTCTCTCTCTCTCTCTCTCTCTCTCTCTCTCTCTCTCTCTCTCTCTCTTCTTTTCTCTCTCCCTGTCTCTCCCTCATGGACATGCATTCATACAGACATTCTTTAGAATAACTTATTGACTGTGGTCCAGCTAATCCAAGGATGATTGCCTATGCTTGTAAGTTCCAAGAATGTATTCGCTGTTCAGTCCAGGAGGCTGGATGTCTCTCGTTGACTATGGTAAACAGCAGAATCCCAAAAGAGGGCGGTAGTGGCCCACGCCTTTAATCCCAGCACTCGGTAGGCAGAGGCAGGTGGATCTCTGTGAGTTCGAGGCCAGCCTGGTCTACAGATCGAGTTCCAGGAAAGGCATAAAACTACACAGAGAAACCCCAAAGAGTAGTTTGGAATGGCAGAGGAGGAAAGGCCTTGCAGGCAAAGAGCAAGAGCTTCTTCTTCAGTGTCCTTCTAAGCTTTCCAGCAGAAGGCATGGCCAAGATCAGAGGTGTGTGAAGTTCTGAGTTTGGGGTTAATGTAAAATTTGAAGAACCAGAATTTGAGGTAATTTAGAAAGGATATGCAAAAATATGAAATCTCACGCCTTTAATCACCCATTAATATGAAATCTCACACCTTTATTCTCTTCACTAGAGAAACTGAGGCAGAGGGATCTCTGAGTTCAAGGCCAGCCTGATCTACAATGTGTGTGTGGGAGAGCCAGGGCTATCCATGTGGAGAGACATTGTCTGAAAACAACCAAACAATTCCTGGCTGTGGTTTTGCAAGCCTTTAATCCCAGGACTCCAGAGGCAGAATCAGGCAGATCTCTGAGTTGGAGGACAGACTGGACTGCATGGGAGATCCAGGACAGGACTGAAAAACACAGAGAAACACTGTCTTGAAAAAAATAAGAAAGAAAAAGATGAAAAAAGCCAAAAAAAAAATAAAAAACCAGAAAAAACAGCCATGCAAACATCTCCTGTTGAACTGGAGTACCCCAGGAGTTTCCCGGTCCAACCTCCCTCCACTCCTATCCACTATTGAAAGAATTCTGACCAGACACACAATGTAGGAAAGAGACCGGTAGTTTATTGGAGAGTAAAATCCTGGGGCTGAAAAGGGGTGTTCGTTCCAAGAGTGACTGTGGACTGAAATGACAGTGCCGGCCTCCAGTTAAGAGGAGTGTACGTTATTGCAATGAAAGTCTCTGGAAGAGTCCTCCTGTGGCGGGGGCACCACACTGCCACATTGGAAACCAAGACCTACTCCACCAATGTCCACATTCTGGGAAGGTCTTGAAGTAAAGTCAGTGGCCTTGTTCTTTTCCTTCTTTGGTTGTGACTCCAGCTGACAAGCTCACCCAGGAGGAAGGCCTCCGACTGGGGTCTGGTTCCTAACACCCGGTGTAGTCCCCAGCAGGCCAATGAAGATGTACTATGGGCTTGAATCCGTGGCCAAGGAAGGACTCTTCACTGCTAGAGCCCTCATAATGGTCTTCAGACCAAGTCTTCCGGGTTGGCCAATGGAGATAAATGCAATGGTTCCTTTGGATGAGGGGGCTGCATGGAGACTGAGGTCAGGGTAGCCAATTGGAGAAAAATGGTATTACTCTGGAGAATCTTTGGGCCAGTAGACCCTGGGCACTGGCTAAAGAGACTTGGTGTGGCCTGGGGTATGTCTGTGTCTTTGACTAAGAGATCAGCATTCAAAGGGAAGGTGGCGTCAGGGGCAGGACCGTTGGACGGGGTGGTGGATGCTCCTGTTGCTCCTGCTGCTGCTACTAATGTATCTGCTGCTGCTACTGATGTAGCTGCTGCTGCTATTGCTGTCCCTGCTGATGTTTCTATTGCTGCTGCTACTGTTTTCGCTGTTGCTGTGGCAGCAGTTGCTGCTGCTCTCAATGCTGCTGCTGCTGCTGCTGCTGCTGCTGCTGCTGTAGCTGCTGCTACTAATGTAGCTGCTGCTACTACTGATGTAAATACAGCTGCTGTTGCTGTCCCTGCTGCTGCTCTTGACATAGCTACTGTAATAGCTGCTGCTGCTGCTGCTGCTGCTGCACCTGGGACTGGGGTTGACACGGGAGACATGGTGGCAGCAGCAGCAGACACTGGCTTGTGGAATGCAGTGGTTGCAGGGGTTGGGTTGGGGATTCACTTCTTGGCTGAGGGAAGGGGGTACAGGCTGGTGTTCTGCACTGAGAGGTTCTGTGGTACCCCATCCTGGTGGAGGGCCCACCAGTGGGCTCCTCACTACGGCCCAGTGTGAGGCTGCTGGAGCTTCTCCTCCAGCTGGAGGACAGTGCCTGAAAATGCCCAGGGCCAGAGCAGGAGACCCTGAGAAATGAGCGCATGAGGATCTCAGGCAACAGGAAAATCCCTCAACTCCCATGGCAGCTGGGTACTCTCTGTCGTCTTCATTTAAATGGCAGATGGAATCTCCTGTCCAAAGGCTGGGCACGGTCACAGGGTGCCACATGCAGGAGCCATCAGCCTCAGGCACCCACGTGGAATTCATGTGGCCTGGGAAGGCTTGTGGCAAGCTGTCCATGCTGACCCGGCAGACATGGGGGGCTCTGCTGATGGGCCACGAGCTCCTGCTGGGCTCAGGCTGGCTCATGCTGAAGCCATAGGCAGAAGCCAAGCTGACCCCGGGGTCTGCAGCACCCAGTGTCCTGTCTCCTTCCTCCCAGAACTGCCTTCCATCATAGATATCTTCCTGCTCCACCTGCTCCAGGGATGCACCTTCGGCGATCTCTGTTGAGGAGCCTGCCTCCGACTGGAGAGTCTCCAAGTGCTTTCCATTCAGGCCACCCCTCATGATGGCTCTGAGAGGCTCCAATCTGTCTGTGGGAAGGGCAGGCATGGAGTTAGGAGAGCAGGAAGCAGAAGACAGGACCGAAAGGAGATGAGGGGAGGGGAAAAGCTGTGGAGGAGGCAAGAGTCATGTCTAGAACCTGTGGGGTGGGGATAGGGCATTGCAGGTGCCCGTCACTAGGAGTTTCTCAGGGCATGGCTGTGGAGCAGCCAGAGGACACCTCTGGTTGGCTGACTAAACAGAGCCCAGAAGCTGCCAATGGTGAGCCCCAAGGACCCCAAACTCATTATCAAACTGAGCTGTAGGTCAAGTTCCAGGACCAATCTGGACAACTCTGTGAGCACCTAATTCAGAACGGAAAGTTAAAAACAAATAAATAGAAAGGTGGAAGGCCTGGGGACAGAAATGAAGGAAGGAGTGGTTGTCTGGCACGTGTGAAGCACTGGGTTCAAGCCTGAGATCACAAATTAACAACAAAAACAACCAAATCCTCGACATTCTGCTCCTCAACAGGATCCCTCTGTGTCAGTCACAAAAAACCTGCCTGGGCACCAGCTGTGGGGCGAGACAAGCTAAAACAGTCCACTTTTGGCGTGGAGGTTGGTCACTTCTTTGGCCCAACTGGAGGCTGCTCTAAGTTCCCATCATTGAGGAACACTAGCCAGAAGGTCTGTTAGGAACACACTTTTAAAGCCATCAACCCTCTAACCAAAAGGAGCTACCCACCCCCACCCCAGACCGAGGAGAAAGACCTTACCTGGACCTCCAAACAGGCTGTAGTCCTTTGCCATCTGGTCTTCCCGGGTTGGTTCTCCTGACATCATTCAGCTGAGGTTTTCTCTCACCAGGGGCTCAGATGCTGTGAAGAAGACTGCTATTCTTCCTTCCTCTTTTGCTCTAGAGGCTGTGTCTAGGACTGTCTGGGTTCCCAGGTGTGATGGATGCCTTTTTATACCCTCAGAGGACCTGGTGGGAGGGGCATGGATTCCAAGACTCAACCATTCAGTGGAAGGTGGTTAGACTAGAGGTGATTGGCTCCTCTGCATATCCCAGAAGGAAGGCACTGGTACTTTTAGTCAAGGCTAAACCAGGGAAAGTAAGTAAAAAGTTCCCAACCCAGGCTGGGCGGTGGTGGCCCACGCCTTTAATCCCAGCACTCGGGAGGCAGAGCCAGGTGGATCGCTGTGAGTTTGAGGCCAGCCTGGGCTACCAAGTGAGCTCCAGGAAAGGTACAAAACTACGCAGAGAAACCCTGTCTCGAAAAACAAACAAACAAACAAAAAAAAGTTCCCAACCCAAGTTGGTGAAAGTGGTCCAGGGAGGGATTCCAGAGAGGCACTGATTTTTAAAGCTGATTTAATCATGGATCACTAGGCCAATGAATTCTCTCTCTCTCTCTCTCTCTCTCTCTCTCTCTCTCTCTCTCTCTCTCTCTTCTTTTCTCTCTCCCTGTCTCTCTCTCATGGACATGCATTCATACAGACATTCTTTTTTTTTTTTTTTTTTTTTTTTTTTTTTTTTTTGGTTTTTCGAGACAGGGTTTCTCTGTGTAGCTTTGCGCCTCTCCTGGAGCTCACTTGGTAGCCCAGGCTGGCCTCGAACTCACAGAGATCCGCCTGGCTCTGCCTCCCAAGTGCTGGGATTAAAGGCGTGCGCCACCACCGCCCGGCCAGACATTCTTTAGAATAACTTATTGACTGTGGTCCAGCTAATCCAAGGATGATTGCCTATGCTTGTAAGTTCCAAGAATGTATTCGCTGTTCAGTCCAGGAGGCTGGATGTCTCTCGTTGACTATGGTAAACAGCAGAATCCCAAAAGAGGGCGGTAGTGGCCCACGCCTTTAATCCCAGCACTCGGTAGGCAGAGGCAGGTGGATCTCTGTGAGTTCGAGGCCAGCCTGGTCTACAGATCGAGTTCCAGGAAAGGCATAAAACTACACAGAGAAACCCAAAAGAGTAGTTTGGAATGGCAGAGGAGGAAAGGCCTTGCAGGCAAAGAGCAAGAGCTTCTTCTTCAGTGTCCTTCTAAGCTTTCCAGCAGAAGGCATGGCCAAGATCAGAGGTGTGTGAAGTTCTGAGTTTGGGGTTAATGTAAAATTTGAAGAACCAGAATTTGAGGTAATTTAGAAAGGATATGCAAAAATATGAAATCTCACGCCTTTAATCACCCATTAATATGAAATCTCACACCTTTAATCTCTTCACTCGGGAAACTGAGGCAGAGGGATCTCTGAGTTCAAGGCCAGCCTGGTCTACAATGTGAGTGTGGGAGAGCCAGGGCTATCCATGTGGAGAGACATTGTCTGAAAACAACCAAACAATTCCTGGCTGTGGTTTTGCAAGCCTTTAATCCCAGGACTCCAGAGGCAGAATCAGGCAGATCTCTGAGTTGGAGGACAGACTGGACTGCATGGGAGATCCAGGACAGGACTGAAAAACACAGAGAAACACTGTCTTGAAAAAAATAAGAAAGAAAAAGATGAAAAAAGCCAAAAAAAAAATAAAAAACCAGAAAAAACAGCCATGCAAACATCTCCTGTTGAACTGGAGTACCCCAGGAGTTTCCCGGTCCAACCTCCCTCCACTCCTATCCACTATTGAAAGAATTCTGACCAGACACACAATGTAGGAAAGAGACCGGTAGTTTATTGGAGAGTAAAATCCTGGGGCTGAAAAGGGGTGTTCGTTCCAAGAGTGACTGTGGACTGAAATGACAGTGCCGGCCTCCAGTTAAGAGGAGTGTACGTTATTGCAATGAAAGTCTCTGGAAGAGTCCTCCTGTGGCGGGGGCACCACACTGCCACATTGGAAACCAAGACCTACTCCACCAATGTCCACATTCTGGGAAGGTCTTGAAGTAAAGTCAGTGGCCTTGTTCTTTTCCTTCTTTGGTTGTGACTCCAGCTGACAAGCTCACCCAGGAGGAAGGCCTCCGACTGGGGTCTGGTTCCTAACACCCGGTGTAGTCCCCAGCAGGCCAATGAAGATGTACTATGGGCTTGAATCCGTGGCCAAGGAAGGACTCTTCACTGCTAGAGCCCTCATAATGGTCTTCAGACCAAGTCTTCCGGGTTGGCCAATGGAGATAAATGCAATGGTTCCTTTGGATGAGGGGGCTGCATGGAGACTGAGGTCAGGGTAGCCAATTGGAGAAAAATGGTATTACTCTGGAGAATCTTTGGGCCAGTAGACCCTGGGCACTGGCTAAAGAGACTTGGTGTGGCCTGGGGTATGTCTGTGTCTTTGACTAAGAGATCAGCATTCAAAGGGAAGGTGGCGTCAGGGGCAGGACCGTTGGACGGGGTGGTGGATGCTCCTGTTGCTCCTGCTGCTGCTACTAATGTATCTGCTGCTGCTACTGATGTAGCTGCTGCTGCTATTGCTGTCCCTGCTGATGTTTCTATTGCTGCTGCTACTGTTTTCGCTGTTGCTGTGGCAGCAGTTGCTGCTGCTCTCAATGCTGCTGCTGCTGCTGCTGCTGCTGCTGCTGCTGCTGCTGCTGCTGCTACTAATGTAGCTGCTGCTACTACTGATGTAAATACAGCTGCTGTTGCTGTCCCTGCTGCTGCTGCTGCTCTTGACATAGCTACTGTAATAGCTGCTGCTGCTGCTGCTGCTGCACCTGGGACTGGGGTTGACACGGGAGACATGGTGGCAGCAGCAGCAGACACTGGCTTGTGGAATGCAGTGGTTGCAGGGGTTGGGTTGGGGATTCACTTCTTGGCTGAGGGAAGGGGGTACAGGCTGGTGTTCTGCACTGAGAGGTTCTGTGGTACCCCATCCTGGTGGAGGGCCCACCAGTGGGCTCCTCACTACGGCCCAGTGTGAGGCTGCTGGAGCTTCTCCTCCAGCTGGAGGACAGTGCCTGAAAATGCCCAGGGCCAGAGCAGGAGACCCTGAGAAATGAGCGCATGAGGATCTCAGGCAACAGGAAAATCCCTCAACTCCCATGGCAGCTGGGTACTCTCTGTCGTCTTCATTTAAATGGCAGATGGAATCTCCTGTCCAAAGGCTGGGCACGGTCACAGGGTGCCACATGCAGGAGCCATCAGCCTCAGGCACCCACGTGGAATTCATGTGGCCTGGGAAGGCTTGTGGCAAGCTGTCCATGCTGACCCGGCAGACATGGGGGGCTCTGCTGATGGGCCACGAGCTCCTGCTGGGCTCAGGCTGGCTCATGCTGAAGCCATAGGCAGAAGCCAAGCTGACCCCGGGGTCTGCAGCACCCAGTGTCCTGTCTCCTTCCTCCCAGAACTGCCTTCCATCATAGATATCTTCCTGCTCCACCTGCTCCAGGGATGCACCTTCGGCGATCTCTGTTGAGGAGCCTGCCTCCGACTGGAGAGTCTCCAAGTGCTTTCCATTCAGGCCACCCCTCATGATGGCTCTGAGAGGCTCCAATCTGTCTGTGGGAAGGGCAGGCATGGAGTTTGGAGAGCAGGAAGCAGAAGACAGGACCGAAAGGAGATGAGGGGAGGGGAAAAGCTGTGGAGGAGGCAAGAGTCATGTCTAGAACCTGTGGGGTGGGGATAGGGCATTGCAGGTGCCCGTCACTAGGAGTTTCTCAGGGCATGGCTGTGGAGCAGCCAGAGGACACCTCTGGTTGACTGACTAAACAGAGCCCAGAAGCTGCCAATGGTGAGCCCCAAGGACCCCAAACTCATTATCAAACTGAGCTGTAGGTCAAGTTCCAGGACCAATCTGGACAACTCTGTGAGCACCTAATTCAGAACGGAAAGTTAAAAACAAATAAATAGAAAGGTGGAAGGCCTGGGGACAGAAATGAAGGAAGGAGTGGTTGTCTGGCACGTGTGAAGCACTGGGTTCAAGCCTGAGATCACAAATTAACAACAAAAACAACCAAATCCTCGACATTCTGCTCCTCAACAGGATCCCTCTGTGTCAGTCACAAAAAACCTGCCTGGGCACCAGCTGTGGGGCGAGACAAGCTAAAACAGTCCACTTTTGGCGTGGAGGTTGGTCACTTCTTTGGCCCAACTGGTGGCTGCTCTAAGTTCCCATCATTGAGGAACACTAGCCAGAAGGTCTGTTAGGAACACACTTTTAAAGCCATCAACCCTCTAACAAAAAGGAGCTACCCACCCCCACCCCAGACCGAGGAGAAAGACCTTACCTGGACCTCCAAACAGGCTGTAGTCCTTTGCCATCTGGTCTTCCCGGGTTGGTTCTCCTGACATCATTCAGCTGAGGTTTTCTCTCACCAGGGGCTCAGATGCTGTGAAGAAGACTGCTATTCTTCCTTCCTCTTTTGCTCTAGAGGCTGTGTCTAGGACTGTCTGGGTTCCCAGGTGTGATGGATGCCTTTTTATACCCTCAGAGGACCTGGTGGGAGGGGCATGGATTCCAAGACTCAACCATTCAGTGGAAGGTGGTTAGACTAGAGGTGATTGGCTCCTCTGCATATCCCAGAAGGAAGGCACTGGTACTTTTAGTCAAGGCTAAACCAGGGAAAGTAAGTAAAAAGTTCCCAACCCAGGCTGGGCGGTGGTGGCCCACGCCTTTAATCCCAGCACTCGGGAGGCAGAGCCAGGTGGATCGCTGTGAGTTTGAGGCCAGCCTGGGCTACCAAGTGAGCTCCAGGAAAGGTACAAAACTACGCAGAGAAACCCTGTCTCGAAAAACAAACAAACAAAAAAAAAAAAAAGTTCCCAACCCAAGTTGGTGAAAGTGGTCCAGGGAGGGATTCCAGAGAGGCACTGATTTTTAAAGCTGATTTAATCATGGATCACTAGGCCAATGAATTCTCTCTCTCTCTCTCTCTCTCTCTCTCTCTCTCTCTCTCTCTCTCTCTCTCTCTCTCTCTTCTTTTCTCTCTCCCTGTCTCTCTCTCATGGACATGCATTCATACAGACATTCTTTAGAATAACTTATTGACTGTGGTCCAGCTAATCCAAGGATGATTGCCTATGCTTGTAAGTTCCAAGAATGTATTCGCTGTTCAGTCCAGGAGGCTGGATGTCTCTCGTTGACTATGGTAAACAGCAGAATCCCAAAAGAGGGCGGTAGTGGCCCACGCCTTTAATCCCAGCACTCGGTAGGCAGAGGCAGGTGGATCTCTGTGAGTTCGAGGCCAGCCTGGTCTACAGATCGAGTTCCAGGAAAGGCATAAAACTACACAGAGAAACCCAAAAGAGTAGTTTGGAATGGCAGAGGAGGAAAGGCCTTGCAGGCAAAGAGCAAGAGCTTCTTCTTCAGTGTCCTTCTAAGCTTTCCAGCAGAAGGCATGGCCAAGATCAGAGGTGTGTGAAGTTCTGAGTTTGGGGTTAATGTAAAATTTGAAGAACCAGAATTTGAGGTAATTTAGAAAGGATATGCAAAAATATGAAATCTCACGCCTTTAATCACCCATTAATATGAAATCTCACACCTTTAATCTCTTCACTCGAGAAACTGAGGCAGAGGGATCTCTGAGTTCAAGGCCAGCCTGGTCTACAATGTGAGTGTGGGAGAGCCAGGGCTATCCATGTGGAGAGACATTGTCTGAAAACAACCAAACAATTCCTGGCTGTGGTTTTGCAAGCCTTTAATCCCAGGACTCCAGAGGCAGAATCAGGCAGATCTCTGAGTTGGAGGACAGACTGGACTGCATGGGAGATCCAGGACAGGACTGAAAAACACAGAGAAACACTGTCTTGAAAAAAATAAGAAAGAAAAAGATGAAAAAAGCCAAAAAAAAAATAAAAAACCAGAAAAAACAGCCATGCAAACATCTCCTGTTGAACTGGAGTACCCCAGGAGTTTCCCGGTCCAACCTCCCTCCACTCCTATCCACTATTGAAAGAATTCTGACCAGACACACAATGTAGGAAAGAGACCGGTAGTTTATTGGAGAGTAAAATCCTGGGGCTGAAAAGGGGTGTTCGTTCCAAGAGTGACTGTGGACTGAAAAGACAGTGCCGGCCTCCAGTTAAGAGGAGTGTACGTTATTGCAATGAAAGTCTCTGGAAGAGTCCTCCTGTGGCGGGGGCACCACACTGCCACACTGGAAACCAAGACCTACTCCACCAATGTCCACATTCTGGGAAGGTCTTGAAGTAAAGTCAGTGGCCTTGTTCTTTTCCTTCTTTGGTTGTGACTCCAGCTGACAAGCTCACCCAGGAGGAAGGCCTCCGACTGGGGTCTGGTTCCTAACACCCGGTGTAGTCCCCAGCAGGCCAATGAAGATGTACTATGGGCTTGAATCCGTGGCCAAGGAAGGACTCTTCACTGCTAGAGCCCTCATAATGGTCTTCAGACCAAGTCTTCCGGGTTGGCCAATGGAGATAAATGCAATGGTTCCTTTGGATGAGGGGGCTGCATGGAGACTGAGGTCAGGGTAGCCAATTGGAGAAAAATGGTATTACTCTGGAGAATTTTTGGGCCAGTAGACCCTGGGCACTGGCTAAAGAGACTTGGTGTGGCCTGGGGTATGTCTGTGTCTTTGACTAAGAGATCAGCATTCAAAGGGAAGGTGGCGTCAGGGGCAGGACCGTTGGACGGGGTGGTGGATGCTCCTGTTGCTCCTGCTGCTGCTACTAATGTATCTGCTGCTGCTACTGATGTAGCTGCTGCTGCTATTGCTGTCCCTGCTGATGTTTCTATTGCTGCTGCTACTGTTTTCGCTGTTGCTGTGGCAGCAGTTGCTGCTGCTCTCAATGCTGCTGCTGCTGCTGCTGCTGCTGCTGCTGCTGCTACTAATGTAGCTGCTGCTACTACTGATGTAAATACAGCTGCTGTTGCTGTCCCTGCTGCTGCTGCTGCTCTTGACATAGCTACTGTAATAGCTGCTGCTGCTGCTGCTGCTGCTGCACCTGGGACTGGGGTTGACACAGGAGACATGGTGGCAGCAGCAGCAGACACTGGCTTGTGGAATGCAGTGGTTGCAGGGGTTGGGTTGGGGATTTACTTCTTGGCTGAGGGAAGGGGGTACAGGCTGGTGTTCTGCACTGAGAGGTTCTGTGGTACCCCATCCTGGTGGAGGGCCCACCAGTGGGCTCCTCACTACGGCCCAGTGTGAGGCTGCTGGAGCTTCTCCTCCAGCTGGAGGACAGTGCCTGAAAATGCCCAGGGCCAGAGCAGGAGACCCTGAGAAATGAGCGCATGAGGATCTCAGGCAACAGGAAAATCCCTCAACTCCCATGGCAGCTGGGTACTCTCTGTCGTCTTCATTTAAATGGCAGATGGAATCTCCTGTCCAAAGGCTGGGCACGGTCACAGGGTGCCACATGCAGGAGCCATCAGCCTCAGGCACCCACGTGGAATTCATGTGGCCTGGGAAGGCTTGTGGCAAGCTGTCCATGCTGACCCGGCAGACATGGGGGGCTCTGCTGATGGGCCACGAGCTCCTGCTGGGCTCAGGCTGGCTCATGCTGAAGCCATAGGCAGAAGCCAAGCTGACCCCGGGGTCTGCAGCACCCAGTGTCCTGTCTCCTTCCTCCCAGAACTGCCTTCCATCATAGATATCTTCCTGCTCCACCTGCTCCAGGGATGCACCTTCGGCGATCTCTGTTGAGGAGCCTGCCTCCGACTGGAGAGTCTCCAAGTGCTTTCCATTCAGGCCACCCCTCATGATGGCTCTGAGAGGCTCCAATCTGTCTGTGGGAAGGGCAGGCATGGAGTTAGGAGAGCAGGAAGCAGAAGACAGGACCGAAAGGAGATGAGGGGAGGGGAAAAGCTGTGGAGGAGGCAAGAGTCATGTCTAGAACCTGTGGGGTGGGGATAGGGCATTGCAGGTGCCCGTCACTAGGAGTTTCTCAGGGCATGGCTGTGGAGCAGCCAGAGGACACCTCTGGTTGACTGACTAAACAGAGCCCAGAAGCTGCCAATGGTGAGCCCCAAGGACCCCAAACTCATTATCAAACTGAGCTGTAGGTCAAGTTCCAGGACCAATCTGGACAACTCTGTGAGCACCTAATTCAGAACGGAAAGTTAAAAACAAATAAATAGAAAGGTGGAAGGCCTGGGGACAGAAATGAAGGAAGGAGTGGTTGTCTGGCACGTGTGAAGCACTGGGTTCAAGCCTGAGATCACAAATTAACAACAAAAACAACCAAATCCTCGACATTCTGCTCCTCAACAGGATCCCTCTGTGTCAGTCACAAAAAACCTGCCTGGGCACCAGCTGTGGGGCGAGACAAGCTAAAACAGTCCACTTTTGGCGTGGAGGTTGGTCACTTCTTTGGCCCAACTGGAGGCTGCTCTAAGTTCCCATCATTGAGGAACACTAGCCAGAAGGTCTGTTAGGAACACACTTTTAAAGCCATCAACCCTCTAACCAAAAGGAGCTACCCACCCCCACCCCAGACCGAGGAGAAAGACCTTACCTGGACCTCCAAACAGGCTGTAGTCCTTTGCCATCTGGTCTTCCCGGGTTGGTTCTCCTGACATCATTCAGCTGAGGTTTTCTCTCACCAGGGGCTCAGATGCTGTGAAGAAGACTGCTATTCTTCCTTCCTCTTTTGCTCTAGAGGCTGTGTCTAGGGCTGTCTGGGTTCCCAGGTGTGATGGATGCCTTTTTATACCCTCAGAGGACCTGGTGGGAGGGGCATGGATTCCAAGACTCAACCATTCAGTGGAAGGTGGTTAGACTAGAGGTGATTGGCTCCTCTGCATATCCCAGAAGGAAGGCACTGGTACTTTTAGTCAAGGCTAAACCAGGGAAAGTAAGTAAAAAGTTCCCAACCCAGGCTGGGCGGTGGTGGCCCACGCCTTTAATCCCAGCACTCGGGAGGCAGAGCCAGGTGGATCGCTGTGAGTTTGAGGCCAGCCTGGGCTACCAAGTGAGCTCCAGGAAAGGTACAAAACTACGCAGAGAAACCCTGTCTCGAAAAACAAACAAACAAACAAAAAAAAAGTTCCCAACCCAAGTTGGTGAAAGTGGTCCAGGGAGGGATTCCAGAGAGGCACTGATTTTTAAAGCTGATTTAATCATGGATCACTAGGCCAATGAATTCTCTCTCTCTCTCTCTCTCTCTCTCTCTCTCTCTCTCTCTCTCTCTCTCTCTCTCTCTCTCTCTCTCTCTCTTCTTTTCTCTCTCCCTGTCTCTCTCTCATGGACATGCATTCATACAGACATTCTTTAGAATAACTTATTGACTGTGGTCCAGCTAATCCAAGGATGATTGCCTATGCTTGTAAGTTCCAAGAATGTATTCGCTGTTCAGTCCAGGAGGCTGGATGTCTCTCGTTGACTATGGTAAACAGCAGAATCCCAAAAGAGGGCGGTAGTGGCCCACGCCTTTAATCCCAGCACTCGGTAGGCAGAGGCAGGTGGATCTCTGTGAGTTCGAGGCCAGCCTGGTCTACAGATCGAGTTCCAGGAAAGGCATAAAACTACACAGAGAAACCCAAAAGAGTAGTTTGGAATGGCAGAGGAGGAAAGGCCTTGCAGGCAAAGAGCAAGAGCTTCTTCTTCAGTGTCCTTCTAAGCTTTCCAGCAGAAGGCATGGCCAAGATCAGAGGTGTGTGAAGTTCTGAGTTTGGGGTTAATGTAAAATTTGAAGAACCAGAATTTGAGGTAATTTAGAAAGGATATGCAAAAATATGAAATCTCACGCCTTTAATCACCCATTAATATGAAATCTCACACCTTTAATCTCTTCACTCGAGAAACTGAGGCAGAGGGATCTCTGAGTTCAAGGCCAGCCTGGTCTACAATGTGAGTGTGGGAGAGCCAGGGCTATCCATGTGGAGAGACATTGTCTGAAAACAACCAAACAATTCCTGGCTGTGGTTTTGCAAGCCTTTAATCCCAGGACTCCAGAGGCAGAATCAGGCAGATCTCTGAGTTGGAGGACAGACTGGACTGCATGGGAGATCCAGGACAGGACTGAAAAACACAGAGAAACACTGTCTTGAAAAAAATAAGAAAGAAAAAGATGAAAAAAGCCAAAAAAAAAAATAAAAAACCAGAAAAAACAGCCATGCAAACATCTCCTGTTGAACTGGAGTACCCCAGGAGTTTCCCGGTCCAACCTCCCTCCACTCCTATCCACTATTGAAAGAATTCTGACCAGACACACAATGTAGGAAAGAGACCGGTAGTTTATTGGAGAGTAAAATCCTGGGGCTGAAAAGGGGTGTTCGTTCCAAGAGTGACTGTGGACTGAAATGACAGTGCCGGCCTCCAGTTAAGAGGAGTGTACGTTATTGCAATGAAAGTCTCTGGAAGAGTCCTCCTGTGGCGGGGGCACCACACTGCCACATTGGAAACCAAGACCTACTCCACCAATGTCCACATTCTGGGAAGGTCTTGAAGTAAAGTCAGTGGCCTTGTTCTTTTCCTTCTTTGGTTGTGACTCCAGCTGACAAGCTCACCCAGGAGGAAGGCCTCCGACTGGGGTCTGGTTCCTAACACCCGGTGTAGTCCCCAGCAGGCCAATGAAGATGTACTATGGGCTTGAATCCGTGGCCAAGGAAGGACTCTTCACTGCTAGAGCCCTCATAATGGTCTTCAGACCAAGTCTTCCGGGTTGGCCAATGGAGATAAATGCAATGGTTCCTTTGGATGAGGGGGCTGCATGGAGACTGAGGTCAGGGTAGCCAATTGGAGAAAAATGGTATTACTCTGGAGAATCTTTGGGCCAGTAGACCCTGGGCACTGGCTAAAGAGACTTGGTGTGGCCTGGGGTATGTCTGTGTCTTTGACTAAGAGATCAGCATTCAAAGGGAAGGTGGCGTCAGGGGCAGGACCGTTGGACGGGGTGGTGGATGCTCCTGTTGCTCCTGCTGCTGCTACTAATGTATCTGCTGCTGCTACTGATGTAGCTGCTGCTGCTATTGCTGTCCCTGCTGATGTTTCTATTGCTGCTGCTACTGTTTTCGCTGTTGCTGTGGCAGCAGTTGCTGCTGCTCTCAATGCTGCTGCTGCTGCTGCTGCTGCTGCTGCTGCTGCTGCTGCTGCTGCTACTAATGTAGCTGCTGCTACTACTGATGTAAATACAGCTGCTGTTGCTGTCCCTGCTGCTGCTGCTGCTCTTGACATAGCTACTGTAATAGCTGCTGCTGCTGCTGCTGCTGCTGCACCTGGGACTGGGGTTGACACGGGAGACATGGTGGCAGCAGCAGCAGACACTGGCTTGTGGAATGCAGTGGTTGCAGGGGTTGGGTTGGGGATTCACTTCTTGGCTGAGGGAAGGGGGTACAGGCTGGTGTTCTGCACTGAGAGGTTCTGTGGTACCCCATCCTGGTGGAGGGCCCACCAGTGGGCTCCTCACTACGGCCCAGTGTGAGGCTGCTGGAGCTTCTCCTCCAGCTGGAGGACAGTGCCTGAAAATGCCCAGGGCCAGAGCAGGAGACCCTGAGAAATGAGCGCATGAGGATCTCAGGCAACAGGAAAATCCCTCAACTCCCATGGCAGCTGGGTACTCTCTGTCGTCTTCATTTAAATGGCAGATGGAATCTCCTGTCCAAAGGCTGGGCACGGTCACAGGGTGCCACATGCAGGAGCCATCAGCCTCAGGCACCCACGTGGAATTCATGTGGCCTGGGAAGGCTTGTGGCAAGCTGTCCATGCTGACCCGGCAGACATGGGGGGCTCTGCTGATGGGCCACGAGCTCCTGCTGGGCTCAGGCTGGCTCATGCTGAAGCCATAGGCAGAAGCCAAGCTGACCCCGGGGTCTGCAGCACCCAGTGTCCTGTCTCCTTCCTCCCAGAACTGCCTTCCATCATAGATATCTTCCTGCTCCACCTGCTCCAGGGATGCACCTTCGGCGATCTCTGTTGAGGAGCCTGCCTCCGACTGGAGAGTCTCCAAGTGCTTTCCATTCAGGCCACCCCTCATGATGGCTCTGAGAGGCTCCAATCTGTCTGTGGGAAGGGCAGGCATGGAGTTTGGAGAGCAGGAAGCAGAAGACAGGACCGAAAGGAGATGAGGGGAGGGGAAAAGCTGTGGAGGAGGCAAGAGTCATGTCTAGAACCTGTGGGGTGGGGATAGGGCATTGCAGGTGCCCGTCACTAGGAGTTTCTCAGGGCATGGCTGTGGAGCAGCCAGAGGACACCTCTGGTTGACTGACTAAACAGAGCCCAGAAGCTGCCAATGGTGAGCCCCAAGGACCCCAAACTCATTATCAAACTGAGCTGTAGGTCAAGTTCCAGGACCAATCTGGACAACTCTGTGAGCACCTAATTCAGAACGGAAAGTTAAAAACAAATAAATAGAAAGGTGGAAGGCCTGGGGACAGAAATGAAGGAAGGAGTGGTTGTCTGGCACGTGTGAAGCACTGGGTTCAAGCCTGAGATCACAAATTAACAACAAAAACAACCAAATCCTCGACATTCTGCTCCTCAACAGGATCCCTCTGTGTCAGTCACAAAAAACCTGCCTGGGCACCAGCTGTGGGGCGAGACAAGCTAAAACAGTCCACTTTTGGCGTGGAGGTTGGTCACTTCTTTGGCCCAACTGGTGGCTGCTCTAAGTTCCCATCATTGAGGAACACTAGCCAGAAGGTCTGTTAGGAACACACTTTTAAAGCCATCAACCCTCTAACAAAAAGGAGCTACCCACCCCCACCCCAGACCGAGGAGAAAGACCTTACCTGGACCTCCAAACAGGCTGTAGTCCTTTGCCATCTGGTCTTCCCGGGTTGGTTCTCCTGACATCATTCAGCTGAGGTTTTCTCTCACCAGGGGCTCAGATGCTGTGAAGAAGACTGCTATTCTTCCTTCCTCTTTTGCTCTAGAGGCTGTGTCTAGGACTGTCTGGGTTCCCAGGTGTGATGGATGCCTTTTTATACCCTCAGAGGACCTGGTGGGAGGGGCATGGATTCCAAGACTCAACCATTCAGTGGAAGGTGGTTAGACTAGAGGTGATTGGCTCCTCTGCATATCCCAGAAGGAAGGCACTGGTACTTTTAGTCAAGGCTAAACCAGGGAAAGTAAGTAAAAAGTTCCCAACCCAGGCTGGGCGGTGGTGGCCCACGCCTTTAATCCCAGCACTCGGGAGGCAGAGCCAGGTGGATCGCTGTGAGTTTGAGGCCAGCCTGGGCTACCAAGTGAGCTCCAGGAAAGGTACAAAACTACGCAGAGAAACCCTGTCTCGAAAAACAAACAAACAAAAAAAAAAAAAAGTTCCCAACCCAAGTTGGTGAAAGTGGTCCAGGGAGGGATTCCAGAGAGGCACTGATTTTTAAAGCTGATTTAATCATGGATCACTAGGCCAATGAATTCTCTCTCTCTCTCTCTCTCTCTCTCTCTCTCTCTCTCTCTCTCTCTCTCTCTCTCTCTTCTTTTCTCTCTCCCTGTCTCTCTCTCATGGACATGCATTCATACAGACATTCTTTAGAATAACTTATTGACTGTGGTCCAGCTAATCCAAGGATGATTGCCTATGCTTGTAAGTTCCAAGAATGTATTCGCTGTTCAGTCCAGGAGGCTGGATGTCTCTCGTTGACTATGGTAAACAGCAGAATCCCAAAAGAGGGCGGTAGTGGCCCACGCCTTTAATCCCAGCACTCGGTAGGCAGAGGCAGGTGGATCTCTGTGAGTTCGAGGCCAGCCTGGTCTACAGATCGAGTTCCAGGAAAGGCATAAAACTACACAGAGAAACCCAAAAGAGTAGTTTGGAATGGCAGAGGAGGAAAGGCCTTGCAGGCAAAGAGCAAGAGCTTCTTCTTCAGTGTCCTTCTAAGCTTTCCAGCAGAAGGCATGGCCAAGATCAGAGGTGTGTGAAGTTCTGAGTTTGGGGTTAATGTAAAATTTGAAGAACCAGAATTTGAGGTAATTTAGAAAGGATATGCAAAAATATGAAATCTCACGCCTTTAATCACCCATTAATATGAAATCTCACACCTTTAATCTCTTCACTCGAGAAACTGAGGCAGAGGGATCTCTGAGTTCAAGGCCAGCCTGGTCTACAATGTGAGTGTGGGAGAGCCAGGGCTATCCATGTGGAGAGACATTGTCTGAAAACAACCAAACAATTCCTGGCTGTGGTTTTGCAAGCCTTTAATCCCAGGACTCCAGAGGCAGAATCAGGCAGATCTCTGAGTTGGAGGACAGACTGGACTGCATGGGAGATCCAGGACAGGACTGAAAAACACAGAGAAACACTGTCTTGAAAAAAATAAGAAAGAAAAAGATGAAAAAAGCCAAAAAAAAAATAAAAAACCAGAAAAAACAGCCATGCAAACATCTCCTGTTGAACTGGAGTACCCCAGGAGTTTCCCGGTCCAACCTCCCTCCACTCCTATCCACTATTGAAAGAATTCTGACCAGACACACAATGTAGGAAAGAGACCGGTAGTTTATTGGAGAGTAAAATCCTGGGGCTGAAAAGGGGTGTTCGTTCCAAGAGTGACTGTGGACTGAAATGACAGTGCCGGCCTCCAGTTAAGAGGAGTGTACGTTATTGCAATGAAAGTCTCTGGAAGAGTCCTCCTGTGGCGGGGGCACCACACTGCCACACTGGAAACCAAGACCTACTCCACCAATGTCCACATTCTGGGAAGGTCTTGAAGTAAAGTCAGTGGCCTTGTTCTTTTCCTTCTTTGGTTGTGACTCCAGCTGACAAGCTCACCCAGGAGGAAGGCCTCCGACTGGGGTCTGGTTCCTAACACCCGGTGTAGTCCCCAGCAGGCCAATGAAGATGTACTATGGGCTTGAATCCGTGGCCAAGGAAGGACTCTTCACTGCTAGAGCCCTCATAATGGTCTTCAGACCAAGTCTTCCGGGTTGGCCAATGGAGATAAATGCAATGGTTCCTTTGGATGAGGGGGCTGCATGGAGACTGAGGTCAGGGTAGCCAATTGGAGAAAAATGGTATTACTCTGGAGAATTTTTGGGCCAGTAGACCCTGGGCACTGGCTAAAGAGACTTGGTGTGGCCTGGGGTATGTCTGTGTCTTTGACTAAGAGATCAGCATTCAAAGGGAAGGTGGCGTCAGGGGCAGGACCGTTGGACGGGGTGGTGGATGCTCCTGTTGCTCCTGCTGCTGCTACTAATGTATCTGCTGCTGCTACTGATGTAGCTGCTGCTGCTATTGCTGTCCCTGCTGATGTTTCTATTGCTGCTGCTACTGTTTTCGCTGTTGCTGTGGCAGCAGTTGCTGCTGCTCTCAATGCTGCTGCTGCTGCTGCTGCTGCTGCTGCTGCTGCTACTAATGTAGCTGCTGCTACTACTGATGTAAATACAGCTGCTGTTGCTGTCCCTGCTGCTGCTGCTGCTCTTGACATAGCTACTGTAATAGCTGCTGCTGCTGCTGCTGCTGCTGCTGCACCTGGGACTGGGGTTGACACAGGAGACATGGTGGCAGCAGCAGCAGACACTGGCTTGTGGAATGCAGTGGTTGCAGGGGTTGGGTTGGGGATTTACTTCTTGGCTGAGGGAAGGGGGTACAGGCTGGTGTTCTGCACTGAGAGGTTCTGTGGTACCCCATCCTGGTGGAGGGCCCACCAGTGGGCTCCTCACTACGGCCCAGTGTGAGGCTGCTGGAGCTTCTCCTCCAGCTGGAGGACAGTGCCTGAAAATGCCCAGGGCCAGAGCAGGAGACCCTGAGAAATGAGCGCATGAGGATCTCAGGCAACAGGAAAATCCCTCAACTCCCATGGCAGCTGGGTACTCTCTGTCGTCTTCATTTAAATGGCAGATGGAATCTCCTGTCCAAAGGCTGGGCACGGTCACAGGGTGCCACATGCAGGAGCCATCAGCCTCAGGCACCCACGTGGAATTCATGTGGCCTGGGAAGGCTTGTGGCAAGCTGTCCATGCTGACCCGGCAGACATGGGGGGCTCTGCTGATGGGCCACGAGCTCCTGCTGGGCTCAGGCTGGCTCATGCTGAAGCCATAGGCAGAAGCCAAGCTGACCCCGGGGTCTGCAGCACCCAGTGTCCTGTCTCCTTCCTCCCAGAACTGCCTTCCATCATAGATATCTTCCTGCTCCACCTGCTCCAGGGATGCACCTTCGGCGATCTCTGTTGAGGAGCCTGCCTCCGACTGGAGAGTCTCCAAGTGCTTTCCATTCAGGCCACCCCTCATGATGGCTCTGAGAGGCTCCAATCTGTCTGTGGGAAGGGCAGGCATGGAGTTAGGAGAGCAGGAAGCAGAAGACAGGACCGAAAGGAGATGAGGGGAGGGGAAAAGCTGTGGAGGAGGCAAGAGTCATGTCTAGAACCTGTGGGGTGGGGATAGGGCATTGCAGGTGCCCGTCACTAGGAGTTTCTCAGGGCATGGCTGTGGAGCAGCCAGAGGACACCTCTGGTTGACTGACTAAACAGAGCCCAGAAGCTGCCAATGGTGAGCCCCAAGGACCCCAAACTCATTATCAAACTGAGCTGTAGGTCAAGTTCCAGGACCAATCTGGACAACTCTGTGAGCACCTAATTCAGAACGGAAAGTTAAAAACAAATAAATAGAAAGGTGGAAGGCCTGGGGACAGAAATGAAGGAAGGAGTGGTTGTCTGGCACGTGTGAAGCACTGGGTTCAAGCCTGAGATCACAAATTAACAACAAAAACAACCAAATCCTCGACATTCTGCTCCTCAACAGGATCCCTCTGTGTCAGTCACAAAAAACCTGCCTGGGCACCAGCTGTGGGGCGAGACAAGCTAAAACAGTCCACTTTTGGCGTGGAGGTTGGTCACTTCTTTGGCCCAACTGGAGGCTGCTCTAAGTTCCCATCATTGAGGAACACTAGCCAGAAGGTCTGTTAGGAACACACTTTTAAAGCCATCAACCCTCTAACAAAAAGGAGCTACCCACCCCCACCCCAGACCGAGGAGAAAGACCTTACCTGGACCTCCAAACAGGCTGTAGTCCTTTGCCATCTGGTCTTCCCGGGTTGGTTCTCCTGACATCATTCAGCTGAGGTTTTCTCTCACCAGGGGCTCAGATGCTGTGAAGAAGACTGCTATTCTTCCTTCCTCTTTTGCTCTAGAGGCTGTGTCTAGGGCTGTCTGGGTTCCCAGGTGTGATGGATGCCTTTTTATACCCTCAGAGGACCTGGTGGGAGGGGCATGGATTCCAAGACTCAACCATTCAGTGGAAGGTGGTTAGACTAGAGGTGATTGGCTCCTCTGCATATCCCAGAAGGAAGGCACTGGTACTTTTAGTCAAGGCTAAACCAGGGAAAGTAAGTAAAAAGTTCCCAACCCAGGCTGGGCGGTGGTGGCCCACGCCTTTAATCCCAGCACTCGGGAGGCAGAGCCAGGTGGATCGCTGTGAGTTTGAGGCCAGCCTGGGCTACCAAGTGAGCTCCAGGAAAGGTACAAAACTACGCAGAGAAACCCTGTCTCGAAAAACAAACAAACAAACAAAAAAAAAGTTCCCAACCCAAGTTGGTGAAAGTGGTCCAGGGAGGGATTCCAGAGAGGCACTGATTTTTAAAGCTGATTTAATCATGGATCACTAGGCCAATGAATTCTCTCTCTCTCTCTCTCTCTCTCTCTCTCTCTCTCTCTCTCTCTCTCTCTCTCTTCTTTTCTCTCTCCCTGTCTCTCTCTCATGGACATGCATTCATACAGACATTCTTTAGAATAACTTATTGACTGTGGTCCAGCTAATCCAAGGATGATTGCCTATGCTTGTAAGTTCCAAGAATGTATTCGCTGTTCAGTCCAGGAGGCTGGATGTCTCTCGTTGACTATGGTAAACAGCAGAATCCCAAAAGAGGGCGGTAGTGGCCCACGCCTTTAATCCCAGCACTCGGTAGGCAGAGGCAGGTGGATCTCTGTGAGTTCGAGGCCAGCCTGGTCTACAGATCGAGTTCCAGGAAAGGCATAAAACTACACAGAGAAACCCAAAAGAGTAGTTTGGAATGGCAGAGGAGGAAAGGCCTTGCAGGCAAAGAGCAAGAGCTTCTTCTTCAGTGTCCTTCTAAGCTTTCCAGCAGAAGGCATGGCCAAGATCAGAGGTGTGTGAAGTTCTGAGTTTGGGGTTAATGTAAAATTTGAAGAACCAGAATTTGAGGTAATTTAGAAAGGATATGCAAAAATATGAAATCTCACGCCTTTAATCACCCATTAATATGAAATCTCACACCTTTAATCTCTTCACTCGAGAAACTGAGGCAGAGGGATCTCTGAGTTCAAGGCCAGCCTGGTCTACAATGTGAGTGTGGGAGAGCCAGGGCTATCCATGTGGAGAGACATTGTCTGAAAACAACCAAACAATTCCTGGCTGTGGTTTTGCAAGCCTTTAATCCCAGGACTCCAGAGGCAGAATCAGGCAGATCTCTGAGTTGGAGGACAGACTGGACTGCATGGGAGATCCAGGACAGGACTGAAAAACACAGAGAAACACTGTCTTGAAAAAAATAAGAAAGAAAAAGATGAAAAAAGCCAAAAAAAAAAATAAAAAACCAGAAAAAACAGCCATGCAAACATCTCCTGTTGAACTGGAGTACCCCAGGAGTTTCCCGGTCCAACCTCCCTCCACTCCTATCCACTATTGAAAGAATTCTGACCAGACACACAATGTAGGAAAGAGACCGGTAGTTTATTGGAGAGTAAAATCCTGGGGCTGAAAAGGGGTGTTCGTTCCAAGAGTGACTGTGGACTGAAATGACAGTGCCGGCCTCCAGTTAAGAGGAGTGTACGTTATTGCAATGAAAGTCTCTGGAAGAGTCCTCCTGTGGCGGGGGCACCACACTGCCACATTGGAAACCAAGACCTACTCCACCAATGTCCACATTCTGGGAAGGTCTTGAAGTAAAGTCAGTGGCCTTGTTCTTTTCCTTCTTTGGTTGTGACTCCAGCTGACAAGCTCACCCAGGAGGAAGGCCTCCGACTGGGGTCTGGTTCCTAACACCCGGTGTAGTCCCCAGCAGGCCAATGAAGATGTACTATGGGCTTGAATCCGTGGCCAAGGAAGGACTCTTCACTGCTAGAGCCCTCATAATGGTCTTCAGACCAAGTCTTCCGGGTTGGCCAATGGAGATAAATGCAATGGTTCCTTTGGATGAGGGGGCTGCATGGAGACTGAGGTCAGGGTAGCCAATTGGAGAAAAATGGTATTACTCTGGAGAATCTTTGGGCCAGTAGACCCTGGGCACTGGCTAAAGAGACTTGGTGTGGCCTGGGGTATGTCTGTGTCTTTGACTAAGAGATCAGCATTCAAAGGGAAGGTGGCGTCAGGGGCAGGACCGTTGGACGGGGTGGTGGATGCTCCTGTTGCTCCTGCTGCTGCTACTAATGTATCTGCTGCTGCTACTGATGTAGCTGCTGCTGCTATTGCTGTCCCTGCTGATGTTTCTATTGCTGCTGCTACTGTTTTCGCTGTTGCTGTGGCAGCAGTTGCTGCTGCTCTCAATGCTGCTGCTGCTGCTGCTGCTGCTGCTGCTGCTGCTGCTGCTGCTACTAATGTAGCTGCTGCTACTACTGATGTAAATACAGCTGCTGTTGCTGTCCCTGCTGCTGCTGCTGCTCTTGACATAGCTACTGTAATAGCTGCTGCTGCTGCTGCTGCTGCTGCACCTGGGACTGGGGTTGACACGGGAGACATGGTGGCAGCAGCAGCAGACACTGGCTTGTGGAATGCAGTGGTTGCAGGGGTTGGGTTGGGGATTCACTTCTTGGCTGAGGGAAGGGGGTACAGGCTGGTGTTCTGCACTGAGAGGTTCTGTGGTACCCCATCCTGGTGGAGGGCCCACCAGTGGGCTCCTCACTACGGCCCAGTGTGAGGCTGCTGGAGCTTCTCCTCCAGCTGGAGGACAGTGCCTGAAAATGCCCAGGGCCAGAGCAGGAGACCCTGAGAAATGAGCGCATGAGGATCTCAGGCAACAGGAAAATCCCTCAACTCCCATGGCAGCTGGGTACTCTCTGTCGTCTTCATTTAAATGGCAGATGGAATCTCCTGTCCAAAGGCTGGGCACGGTCACAGGGTGCCACATGCAGGAGCCATCAGCCTCAGGCACCCACGTGGAATTCATGTGGCCTGGGAAGGCTTGTGGCAAGCTGTCCATGCTGACCCGGCAGACATGGGGGGCTCTGCTGATGGGCCACGAGCTCCTGCTGGGCTCAGGCTGGCTCATGCTGAAGCCATAGGCAGAAGCCAAGCTGACCCCGGGGTCTGCAGCACCCAGTGTCCTGTCTCCTTCCTCCCAGAACTGCCTTCCATCATAGATATCTTCCTGCTCCACCTGCTCCAGGGATGCACCTTCGGCGATCTCTGTTGAGGAGCCTGCCTCCGACTGGAGAGTCTCCAAGTGCTTTCCATTCAGGCCACCCCTCATGATGGCTCTGAGAGGCTCCAATCTGTCTGTGGGAAGGGCAGGCATGGAGTTTGGAGAGCAGGAAGCAGAAGACAGGACCGAAAGGAGATGAGGGGAGGGGAAAAGCTGTGGAGGAGGCAAGAGTCATGTCTAGAACCTGTGGGGTGGGGATAGGGCATTGCAGGTGCCCGTCACTAGGAGTTTCTCAGGGCATGGCTGTGGAGCAGCCAGAGGACACCTCTGGTTGACTGACTAAACAGAGCCCAGAAGCTGCCAATGGTGAGCCCCAAGGACCCCAAACTCATTATCAAACTGAGCTGTAGGTCAAGTTCCAGGACCAATCTGGACAACTCTGTGAGCACCTAATTCAGAACGGAAAGTTAAAAACAAATAAATAGAAAGGTGGAAGGCCTGGGGACAGAAATGAAGGAAGGAGTGGTTGTCTGGCACGTGTGAAGCACTGGGTTCAAGCCTGAGATCACAAATTAACAACAAAAACAACCAAATCCTCGACATTCTGCTCCTCAACAGGATCCCTCTGTGTCAGTCACAAAAAACCTGCCTGGGCACCAGCTGTGGGGCGAGACAAGCTAAAACAGTCCACTTTTGGCGTGGAGGTTGGTCACTTCTTTGGCCCAACTGGTGGCTGCTCTAAGTTCCCATCATTGAGGAACACTAGCCAGAAGGTCTGTTAGGAACACACTTTTAAAGCCATCAACCCTCTAACAAAAAGGAGCTACCCACCCCCACCCCAGACCGAGGAGAAAGACCTTACCTGGACCTCCAAACAGGCTGTAGTCCTTTGCCATCTGGTCTTCCCGGGTTGGTTCTCCTGACATCATTCAGCTGAGGTTTTCTCTCACCAGGGGCTCAGATGCTGTGAAGAAGACTGCTATTCTTCCTTCCTCTTTTGCTCTAGAGGCTGTGTCTAGGACTGTCTGGGTTCCCAGGTGTGATGGATGCCTTTTTATACCCTCAGAGGACCTGGTGGGAGGGGCATGGATTCCAAGACTCAACCATTCAGTGGAAGGTGGTTAGACTAGAGGTGATTGGCTCCTCTGCATATCCCAGAAGGAAGGCACTGGTACTTTTAGTCAAGGCTAAACCAGGGAAAGTAAGTAAAAAGTTCCCAACCCAGGCTGGGCGGTGGTGGCCCACGCCTTTAATCCCAGCACTCGGGAGGCAGAGCCAGGTGGATCGCTGTGAGTTTGAGGCCAGCCTGGGCTACCAAGTGAGCTCCAGGAAAGGTACAAAACTACGCAGAGAAACCCTGTCTCGAAAAACAAACAAACAAACAAAAAAAAAGTTCCCAACCCAAGTTGGTGAAAGTGGTCCAGGGAGGGATTCCAGAGAGGCACTGATTTTTAAAGCTGATTTAATCATGGATCACTAGGCCAATGAATTCTCTCTCTCTCTCTCTCTCTCTCTCTCTCTCTCTCTCTCTCTCTCTCTCTCTCTCTCTCTTCTTTTCTCTCTCCCTGTCTCTCTCTCATGGACATGCATTCATACAGACATTCTTTAGAATAACTTATTGACTGTGGTCCAGCTAATCCAAGGATGATTGCCTATGCTTGTAAGTTCCAAGAATGTATTCGCTGTTCAGTCCAGGAGGCTGGATGTCTCTCGTTGACTATGGTAAACAGCAGAATCCCAAAAGAGGGCGGTAGTGGCCCACGCCTTTAATCCCAGCACTCGGTAGGCAGAGGCAGGTGGATCTCTGTGAGTTCGAGGCCAGCCTGGTCTACAGATCGAGTTCCAGGAAAGGCATAAAACTACACAGAGAAACCCAAAAGAGTAGTTTGGAATGGCAGAGGAGGAAAGGCCTTGCAGGCAAAGAGCAAGAGCTTCTTCTTCAGTGTCCTTCTAAGCTTTCCAGCAGAAGGCATGGCCAAGATCAGAGGTGTGTGAAGTTCTGAGTTTGGGGTTAATGTAAAATTTGAAGAACCAGAATTTGAGGTAATTTAGAAAGGATATGCAAAAATATGAAATCTCACGCCTTTAATCACCCATTAATATGAAATCTCACACCTTTAATCTCTTCACTCGAGAAACTGAGGCAGAGGGATCTCTGAGTTCAAGGCCAGCCTGGTCTACAATGTGAGTGTGGGAGAGCCAGGGCTATCCATGTGGAGAGACATTGTCTGAAAACAACCAAACAATTCCTGGCTGTGGTTTTGCAAGCCTTTAATCCCAGGACTCCAGAGGCAGAATCAGGCAGATCTCTGAGTTGGAGGACAGACTGGACTGCATGGGAGATCCAGGACAGGACTGAAAAACACAGAGAAACACTGTCTTGAAAAAAATAAGAAAGAAAAAGATGAAAAAAGCCAAAAAAAAAAATAAAAAACCAGAAAAAACAGCCATGCAAACATCTCCTGTTGAACTGGAGTACCCCAGGAGTTTCCCGGTCCAACCTCCCTCCACTCCTATCCACTATTGAAAGAATTCTGACCAGACACACAATGTAGGAAAGAGACCGGTAGTTTATTGGAGAGTAAAATCCTGGGGCTGAAAAGGGGTGTTCGTTCCAAGAGTGACTGTGGACTGAAATGACAGTGCCGGCCTCCAGTTAAGAGGAGTGTACGTTATTGCAATGAAAGTCTCTGGAAGAGTCCTCCTGTGGCGGGGGCACCACACTGCCACATTGGAAACCAAGACCTACTCCACCAATGTCCACATTCTGGGAAGGTCTTGAAGTAAAGTCAGTGGCCTTGTTCTTTTCCTTCTTTGGTTGTGACTCCAGCTGACAAGCTCACCCAGGAGGAAGGCCTCCGACTGGGGTCTGGTTCCTAACACCCGGTGTAGTCCCCAGCAGGCCAATGAAGATGTACTATGGGCTTGAATCCGTGGCCAAGGAAGGACTCTTCACTGCTAGAGCCCTCATAATGGTCTTCAGACCAAGTCTTCCGGGTTGGCCAATGGAGATAAATGCAATGGTTCCTTTGGATGAGGGGGCTGCATGGAGACTGAGGTCAGGGTAGCCAATTGGAGAAAAATGGTATTACTCTGGAGAATCTTTGGGCCAGTAGACCCTGGGCACTGGCTAAAGAGACTTGGTGTGGCCTGGGGTATGTCTGTGTCTTTGACTAAGAGATCAGCATTCAAAGGGAAGGTGGCGTCAGGGGCAGGACCGTTGGACGGGGTGGTGGATGCTCCTGTTGCTCCTGCTGCTGCTACTAATGTATCTGCTGCTGCTACTGATGTAGCTGCTGCTGCTATTGCTGTCCCTGCTGATGTTTCTATTGCTGCTGCTACTGTTTTCGCTGTTGCTGTGGCAGCAGTTGCTGCTGCTCTCAATGCTGCTGCTGCTGCTGCTGCTGCTGCTGCTGCTGCTGCTGCTGCTACTAATGTAGCTGCTGCTACTACTGATGTAAATACAGCTGCTGTTGCTGTCCCTGCTGCTGCTGCTGCTCTTGACATAGCTACTGTAATAGCTGCTGCTGCTGCTGCTGCTGCTGCACCTGGGACTGGGGTTGACACGGGAGACATGGTGGCAGCAGCAGCAGACACTGGCTTGTGGAATGCAGTGGTTGCAGGGGTTGGGTTGGGGATTCACTTCTTGGCTGAGGGAAGGGGGTACAGGCTGGTGTTCTGCACTGAGAGGTTCTGTGGTACCCCATCCTGGTGGAGGGCCCACCAGTGGGCTCCTCACTACGGCCCAGTGTGAGGCTGCTGGAGCTTCTCCTCCAGCTGGAGGACAGTGCCTGAAAATGCCCAGGGCCAGAGCAGGAGACCCTGAGAAATGAGCGCATGAGGATCTCAGGCAACAGGAAAATCCCTCAACTCCCATGGCAGCTGGGTACTCTCTGTCGTCTTCATTTAAATGGCAGATGGAATCTCCTGTCCAAAGGCTGGGCACGGTCACAGGGTGCCACATGCAGGAGCCATCAGCCTCAGGCACCCACGTGGAATTCATGTGGCCTGGGAAGGCTTGTGGCAAGCTGTCCATGCTGACCCGGCAGACATGGGGGGCTCTGCTGATGGGCCACGAGCTCCTGCTGGGCTCAGGCTGGCTCATGCTGAAGCCATAGGCAGAAGCCAAGCTGACCCCGGGGTCTGCAGCACCCAGTGTCCTGTCTCCTTCCTCCCAGAACTGCCTTCCATCATAGATATCTTCCTGCTCCACCTGCTCCAGGGATGCACCTTCGGCGATCTCTGTTGAGGAGCCTGCCTCCGACTGGAGAGTCTCCAAGTGCTTTCCATTCAGGCCACCCCTCATGATGGCTCTGAGAGGCTCCAATCTGTCTGTGGGAAGGGCAGGCATGGAGTTAGGAGAGCAGGAAGCAGAAGACAGGACCGAAAGGAGATGAGGGGAGGGGAAAAGCTGTGGAGGAGGCAAGAGTCATGTCTAGAACCTGTGGGGTGGGGATAGGGCATTGCAGGTGCCCGTCACTAGGAGTTTCTCAGGGCATGGCTGTGGAGCAGCCAGAGGACACCTCTGGTTGACTGACTAAACAGAGCCCAGAAGCTGCCAATGGTGAGCCCCAAGGACCCCAAACTCATTATCAAACTGAGCTGTAGGTCAAGTTCCAGGACCAATCTGGACAACTCTGTGAGCACCTAATTCAGAACGGAAAGTTAAAAACAAATAAATAGAAAGGTGGAAGGCCTGGGGACAGAAATGAAGGAAGGAGTGGTTGTCTGGCACGTGTGAAGCACTGGGTTCAAGCCTGAGATCACAAATTAACAACAAAAACAACCAAATCCTCGACATTCTGCTCCTCAACAGGATCCCTCTGTGTCAGTCACAAAAAACCTGCCTGGGCACCAGCTGTGGGGCGAGACAAGCTAAAACAGTCCACTTTTGGCGTGGAGGTTGGTCACTTCTTTGGCCCAACTGGTGGCTGCTCTAAGTTCCCATCATTGAGGAACACTAGCCAGAAGGTCTGTTAGGAACACACTTTTAAAGCCATCAACCCTCTAACAAAAAGGAGCTACCCACCCCCACCCCAGACCGAGGAGAAAGACCTTACCTGGACCTCCAAACAGGCTGTAGTCCTTTGCCATCTGGTCTTCCCGGGTTGGTTCTCCTGACATCATTCAGCTGAGGTTTTCTCTCACCAGGGGCTCAGATGCTGTGAAGAAGACTGCTATTCTTCCTTCCTCTTTTGCTCTAGAGGCTGTGTCTAGGACTGTCTGGGTTCCCAGGTGTGATGGATGCCTTTTTATACCCTCAGAGGACCTGGTGGGAGGGGCATGGATTCCAAGACTCAACCATTCAGTGGAAGGTGGTTAGACTAGAGGTGATTGGCTCCTCTGCATATCCCAGAAGGAAGGCACTGGTACTTTTAGTCAAGGCTAAACCAGGGAAAGTAAGTAAAAAGTTCCCAACCCAGGCTGGGCGGTGGTGGCCCACGCCTTTAATCCCAGCACTCGGGAGGCAGAGCCAGGTGGATCGCTGTGAGTTTGAGGCCAGCCTGGGCTACCAAGTGAGCTCCAGGAAAGGTACAAAACTACGCAGAGAAACCCTGTCTCGAAAAACAAACAAACAAACAAAAAAAAAAGTTCCCAACCCAAGTTGGTGAAAGTGGTCCAGGGAGGGATTCCAGAGAGGCACTGATTTTTAAAGCTGATTTAATCATGGATCACTAGGCCAATGAATTCTCTCTCTCTCTCTCTCTCTCTCTCTCTCTCTCTCTCTCTCTCTCTCTCTCTCTCTTCTTTTCTCTCTCCCTGTCTCTCTCTCATGGACATGCATTCATACAGACATTCTTTAGAATAACTTATTGACTGTGGTCCAGCTAATCCAAGGATGATTGCCTATGCTTGTAAGTTCCAAGAATGTATTCGCTGTTCAGTCCAGGAGGCTGGATGTCTCTCGTTGACTATGGTAAACAGCAGAATCCCAAAAGAGGGCGGTAGTGGCCCACGCCTTTAATCCCAGCACTCGGTAGGCAGAGGCAGGTGGATCTCTGTGAGTTCGAGGCCAGCCTGGTCTACAGATCGAGTTCCAGGAAAGGCATAAAACTACACAGAGAAACCCAAAAGAGTAGTTTGGAATGGCAGAGGAGGAAAGGCCTTGCAGGCAAAGAGCAAGAGCTTCTTCTTCAGTGTCCTTCTAAGCTTTCCAGCAGAAGGCATGGCCAAGATCAGAGGTGTGTGAAGTTCTGAGTTTGGGGTTAATGTAAAATTTGAAGAACCAGAATTTGAGGTAATTTAGAAAGGATATGCAAAAATATGAAATCTCACGCCTTTAATCACCCATTAATATGAAATCTCACACCTTTAATCTCTTCACTCGAGAAACTGAGGCAGAGGGATCTCTGAGTTCAAGGCCAGCCTGGTCTACAATGTGAGTGTGGGAGAGCCAGGGCTATCCATGTGGAGAGACATTGTCTGAAAACAACCAAACAATTCCTGGCTGTGGTTTTGCAAGCCTTTAATCCCAGGACTCCAGAGGCAGAATCAGGCAGATCTCTGAGTTGGAGGACAGACTGGACTGCATGGGAGATCCAGGACAGGACTGAAAAACACAGAGAAACACTGTCTTGAAAAAAATAAGAAAGAAAAAGATGAAAAAAGCCAAAAAAAAAATAAAAAACCAGAAAAAACAGCCATGCAAACATCTCCTGTTGAACTGGAGTACCCCAGGAGTTTCCCGGTCCAACCTCCCTCCACTCCTATCCACTATTGAAAGAATTCTGACCAGACACACAATGTAGGAAAGAGACCGGTAGTTTATTGGAGAGTAAAATCCTGGGGCTGAAAAGGGGTGTTCGTTCCAAGAGTGACTGTGGACTGAAAAGACAGTGCCGGCCTCCAGTTAAGAGGAGTGTACGTTATTGCAATGAAAGTCTCTGGAAGAGTCCTCCTGTGGCGGGGGCACCACACTGCCACACTGGAAACCAAGACCTACTCCACCAATGTCCACATTCTGGGAAGGTCTTGAAGTAAAGTCAGTGGCCTTGTTCTTTTCCTTCTTTGGTTGTGACTCCAGCTGACAAGCTCACCCAGGAGGAAGGCCTCCGACTGGGGTCTGGTTCCTAACACCCGGTGTAGTCCCCAGCAGGCCAATGAAGATGTACTATGGGCTTGAATCCGTGGCCAAGGAAGGACTCTTCACTGCTAGAGCCCTCATAATGGTCTTCAGACCAAGTCTTCCGGGTTGGCCAATGGAGATAAATGCAATGGTTCCTTTGGATGAGGGGGCTGCATGGAGACTGAGGTCAGGGTAGCCAATTGGAGAAAAATGGTATTACTCTGGAGAATTTTTGGGCCAGTAGACCCTGGGCACTGGCTAAAGAGACTTGGTGTGGCCTGGGGTATGTCTGTGTCTTTGACTAAGAGATCAGCATTCAAAGGGAAGGTGGCGTCAGGGGCAGGACCGTTGGACGGGGTGGTGGATGCTCCTGTTGCTCCTGCTGCTGCTACTAATGTATCTGCTGCTGCTACTGATGTAGCTGCTGCTGCTATTGCTGTCCCTGCTGATGTTTCTATTGCTGCTGCTACTGTTTTCGCTGTTGCTGTGGCAGCAGTTGCTGCTGCTCTCAATGCTGCTGCTGCTGCTGCTGCTGCTGCTGCTGCTGCTGCTACTAATGTAGCTGCTGCTACTACTGATGTAAATACAGCTGCTGTTGCTGTCCCTGCTGCTGCTGCTGCTCTTGACATAGCTACTGTAATAGCTGCTGCTGCTGCTGCTGCTGCTGCACCTGGGACTGGGGTTGACACAGGAGACATGGTGGCAGCAGCAGCAGACACTGGCTTGTGGAATGCAGTGGTTGCAGGGGTTGGGTTGGGGATTTACTTCTTGGCTGAGGGAAGGGGGTACAGGCTGGTGTTCTGCACTGAGAGGTTCTGTGGTACCCCATCCTGGTGGAGGGCCCACCAGTGGGCTCCTCACTACGGCCCAGTGTGAGGCTGCTGGAGCTTCTCCTCCAGCTGGAGGACAGTGCCTGAAAATGCCCAGGGCCAGAGCAGGAGACCCTGAGAAATGAGCGCATGAGGATCTCAGGCAACAGGAAAATCCCTCAACTCCCATGGCAGCTGGGTACTCTCTGTCGTCTTCATTTAAATGGCAGATGGAATCTCCTGTCCAAAGGCTGGGCACGGTCACAGGGTGCCACATGCAGGAGCCATCAGCCTCAGGCACCCACGTGGAATTCATGTGGCCTGGGAAGGCTTGTGGCAAGCTGTCCATGCTGACCCGGCAGACATGGGGGGCTCTGCTGATGGGCCACGAGCTCCTGCTGGGCTCAGGCTGGCTCATGCTGAAGCCATAGGCAGAAGCCAAGCTGACCCCGGGGTCTGCAGCACCCAGTGTCCTGTCTCCTTCCTCCCAGAACTGCCTTCCATCATAGATATCTTCCTGCTCCACCTGCTCCAGGGATGCACCTTCGGCGATCTCTGTTGAGGAGCCTGCCTCCGACTGGAGAGTCTCCAAGTGCTTTCCATTCAGGCCACCCCTCATGATGGCTCTGAGAGGCTCCAATCTGTCTGTGGGAAGGGCAGGCATGGAGTTAGGAGAGCAGGAAGCAGAAGACAGGACCGAAAGGAGATGAGGGGAGGGGAAAAGCTGTGGAGGAGGCAAGAGCCATGTCTAGAACCTGTGGGGTGGGGATAGGGCATTGCAGGTGCCCGTCACTAGGAGTTTCTCAGGGCATGGCTGTGGAGCAGCCAGAAGACACCTCTGGTTGACTGACTAAACAGAGCCCAGAAGCTGCCAATGGTGAGCCCCAAGGACCCCAAACTCATTATCAAACTGAGCTGTAGGTCAAGTTCCAGGACCAATCTGGACAACTCTGTGAGCACCTAATTCAGAACAGAAAGTTAAAAACAAATAAATAGAAAGGTGGAAGGCCTGGGGACAGAAATGAAGGAAGGAGTGGTTGTCTGGCACGTGTGAAACACTGGGTTCAAGCCTGAGATCACAAATTAACAACAAAAACAACCAAATCCTCGACATTCTGCTCCTCAACAGGATCCCTCTGTGTCAGTCACAAAAAACCTGCCTGGGCACCAGCTGTGGGGCGAGACAAGCTAAAACAGTCCACTTTTGGCGTGGAGGTTGGTCACTTCTTTGGCCCAACTGGAGGCTGCTCTAAGTTCCCATCATTGAGGAACACTAGCCAGAAGGTCTGTTAGGAACACACTTTTAAAGCCATCAACCCTCTAACCAAAAGGAGCTACCCACCCCCACCCCAGACCGAGGAGAAAGACCTTACCTGGACCTCCAAACAGGCTGTAGTCCTTTGCCATCTGGTCTTCCCGGGTTGGTTCTCCTGACATCATTCAGCTGAGGTTTTCTCTCACCAGGGGCTCAGATGCTGTGAAGAAGACTGCTATTCTTCCTTCCTCTTTTGCTCTAGAGGCTGTGTCTAGGACTGTCTGGGTTCCCAGGTGTGATGGATGCCTTTTTATACCCTCAGAGGACCTGGTGGGAGGGGCATGGATTCCAAGACTCAACCATTCAGTGGAAGGTGGTTAGACTAGAGGTGATTGGCTCCTCTGCATATCCCAGAAGGAAGGCACTGGTACTTTTAGTCAAGGCTAAACCAGGGAAAGTAAGTAAAAAGTTCCCAACCCAGGCTGGGCGGTGGTGGCCCACGCCTTTAATCCCAGCACTCGGGAGGCAGAGCCAGGTGGATCGCTGTGAGTTTGAGGCCAGCCTGGGCTACCAAGTGAGCTCCAGGAAAGGTACAAAACTACGCAGAGAAACCCTGTCTCGAAAAACAAACAAACAAACAAAAAAAAAGTTCCCAACCCAAGTTGGTGAAAGTGGTCCAGGGAGGGATTCCAGAGAGGCACTGATTTTTAAAGCTGATTTAATCATGGATCACTAGGCCAATGAATTCTCTCTCTCTCTCTCTCTCTCTCTCTCTCTCTCTCTCTCTCTCTCTCTCTCTCTGTCTCTCTCTCTCTTCTTTTCTCTCTCCCTGTCTCTCTCTCATGGACATGCATTCATACAGACATTCTTTAGAATAACTTATTGACTGTGGTCCAGCTAATCCAAGGATGATTGCCTATGCTTGTAAGTTCCAAGAATGTATTCGCTGTTCAGTCCAGGAGGCTGGATGTCTCTCGTTGACTATGGTAAACAGCAGAATCCCAAAAGAGGGCGGTAGTGGCCCACGCCTTTAATCCCAGCACTCGGTAGGCAGAGGCAGGTGGATCTCTGTGAGTTCGAGGCCAGCCTGGTCTACAGATCGAGTTCCAGGAAAGGCATAAAACTACACAGAGAAACCCAAAAGAGTAGTTTGGAATGGCAGAGGAGGAAAGGCCTTGCAGGCAAAGAGCAAGAGCTTCTTCTTCAGTGTCCTTCTAAGCTTTCCAGCAGAAGGCATGGCCAAGATCAGAGGTGTGTGAAGTTCTGAGTTTGGGGTTAATGTAAAATTTGAAGAACCAGAATTTGAGGTAATTTAGAAAGGATATGCAAAAATATGAAATCTCACGCCTTTAATCACCCATTAATATGAAATCTCACACCTTTAATCTCTTCACTCGAGAAACTGAGGCAGAGGGATCTCTGAGTTCAAGGCCAGCCTGGTCTACAATGTGAGTGTGGGAGAGCCAGGGCTATCCATGTGGAGAGACATTGTCTGAAAACAACCAAACAATTCCTGGCTGTGGTTTTGCAAGCCTTTAATCCCAGGACTCCAGAGGCAGAATCAGGCAGATCTCTGAGTTGGAGGACAGACTGGACTGCATGGGAGATCCAGGACAGGACTGAAAAACACAGAGAAACACTGTCTTGAAAAAAATAAGAAAGAAAAAGATGAAAAAAGCCAAAAAAAAAATAAAAAACCAGAAAAAACAGCCATGCAAACATCTCCTGTTGAACTGGAGTACCCCAGGAGTTTCCCGGTCCAACCTCCCTCCACTCCTATCCACTATTGAAAGAATTCTGACCAGACACACAATGTAGGAAAGAGACCGGTAGTTTATTGGAGAGTAAAATCCTGGGGCTGAAAAGGGGTGTTCGTTCCAAGAGTGACTGTGGACTGAAATGACAGTGCCGGCCTCCAGTTAAGAGGAGTGTACGTTATTGCAATGAAAGTCTCTGGAAGAGTCCTCCTGTGGCGGGGGCACCACACTGCCACATTGGAAACCAAGACCTACTCCACCAATGTCCACATTCTGGG
This sequence comes from Peromyscus maniculatus bairdii, assembly GCF_049852395.1. NCBI lineage: Eukaryota > Metazoa > Chordata > Mammalia > Rodentia > Cricetidae > Peromyscus > Peromyscus maniculatus. The sequence continues at coordinate 111,734,308 of NC_134854.1, forward strand.
AAGGTCTTGAAGTAAAGTCAGTGGCCTTGTTCTTTTCCTTCTTTGGTTGTGACTCCAGCTGACAAGCTCACCCAGGAGGAAGGCCTCCGACTGGGGTCTGGTTCCTAACACCCGGTGTAGTCCCCAGCAGGCCAATGAAGATGTACTATGGGCTTGAATCCGTGGCCAAGGAAGGACTCTTCACTGCTAGAGCCCTCATAATGGTCTTCAGACCAAGTCTTCCGGGTTGGCCAATGGAGATAAATGCAATGGTTCCTTTGGATGAGGGGGCTGCATGGAGACTGAGGTCAGGGTAGCCAATTGGAGAAAAATGGTATTACTCTGGAGAATTTTTGGGCCAGTAGACCCTGGGCACTGGCTAAAGAGACTTGGTGTGGCCTGGGGTATGTCTGTGTCTTTGACTAAGAGATCAGCATTCAAAGGGAAGGTGGCGTCAGGGGCAGGACCGTTGGACGGGGTGGTGGATGCTCCTGTTGCTCCTGCTGCTGCTACTAATGTATCTGCTGCTGCTACTGATGTAGCTGCTGCTGCTATTGCTGTCCCTGCTGATGTTTCTATTGCTGCTGCTACTGTTTTCGCTGTTGCTGTGGCAGCAGTTGCTGCTGCTCTCAATGCTGCTGCTGCTGCTGCTGCTGCTGCTGCTGCTGCTGCTACTAATGTAGCTGCTGCTACTACTGATGTAAATACAGCTGCTGTTGCTGTCCCTGCTGCTGCTGCTGCTCTTGACATAGCTACTGTAATAGCTGCTGCTGCTGCTGCTGCTGCTGCACCTGGGACTGGGGTTGACACAGGAGACATGGTGGCAGCAGCAGCAGACACTGGCTTGTGGAATGCAGTGGTTGCAGGGGTTGGGTTGGGGATTTACTTCTTGGCTGAGGGAAGGGGGTACAGGCTGGTGTTCTGCACTGAGAGGTTCTGTGGTACCCCATCCTGGTGGAGGGCCCACCAGTGGGCTCCTCACTACGGCCCAGTGTGAGGCTGCTGGAGCTTCTCCTCCAGCTGGAGGACAGTGCCTGAAAATGCCCAGGGCCAGAGCAGGAGACCCTGAGAAATGAGCGCATGAGGATCTCAGGCAACAGGAAAATCCCTCAACTCCCATGGCAGCTGGGTACTCTCTGTCGTCTTCATTTAAATGGCAGATGGAATCTCCTGTCCAAAGGCTGGGCACGGTCACAGGGTGCCACATGCAGGAGCCATCAGCCTCAGGCACCCACGTGGAATTCATGTGGCCTGGGAAGGCTTGTGGCAAGCTGTCCATGCTGACCCGGCAGACATGGGGGGCTCTGCTGATGGGCCACGAGCTCCTGCTGGGCTCAGGCTGGCTCATGCTGAAGCCATAGGCAGAAGCCAAGCTGACCCCGGGGTCTGCAGCACCCAGTGTCCTGTCTCCTTCCTCCCAGAACTGCCTTCCATCATAGATATCTTCCTGCTCCACCTGCTCCAGGGATGCACCTTCGGCGATCTCTGTTGAGGAGCCTGCCTCCGACTGGAGAGTCTCCAAGTGCTTTCCATTCAGGCCACCCCTCATGATGGCTCTGAGAGGCTCCAATCTGTCTGTGGGAAGGGCAGGCATGGAGTTAGGAGAGCAGGAAGCAGAAGACAGGACCGAAAGGAGATGAGGGGAGGGGAAAAGCTGTGGAGGAGGCAAGAGCCATGTCTAGAACCTGTGGGGTGGGGATAGGGCATTGCAGGTGCCCGTCACTAGGAGTTTCTCAGGGCATGGCTGTGGAGCAGCCAGAAGACACCTCTGGTTGACTGACTAAACAGAGCCCAGAAGCTGCCAATGGTGAGCCCCAAGGACCCCAAACTCATTATCAAACTGAGCTGTAGGTCAAGTTCCAGGACCAATCTGGACAACTCTGTGAGCACCTAATTCAGAACAGAAAGTTAAAAACAAATAAATAGAAAGGTGGAAGGCCTGGGGACAGAAATGAAGGAAGGAGTGGTTGTCTGGCACGTGTGAAGCACTGGGTTCAAGCCTGAGATCACAAATTAACAACAAAAACAACCAAATCCTCGACATTCTGCTCCTCAACAGGATCCCTCTGTGTCAGTCACAAAAAACCTGCCTGGGCACCAGCTGTGGGGCGAGACAAGCTAAAACAGTCCACTTTTGGCGTGGAGGTTGGTCACTTCTTTGGCCCAACTGGAGGCTGCTCTAAGTTCCCATCATTGAGGAACACTAGCCAGAAGGTCTGTTAGGAACACACTTTTAAAGCCATCAACCCTCTAACCAAAAGGAGCTACCCACCCCCACCCCAGACCGAGGAGAAAGACCTTACCTGGACCTCCAAACAGGCTGTAGTCCTTTGCCATCTGGTCTTCCCGGGTTGGTTCTCCTGACATCATTCAGCTGAGGTTTTCTCTCACCAGGGGCTCAGATGCTGTGAAGAAGACTGCTATTCTTCCTTCCTCTTTTGCTCTAGAGGCTGTGTCTAGGACTGTCTGGGTTCCCAGGTGTGATGGATGCCTTTTTATACCCTCAGAGGACCTGGTGGGAGGGGCATGGATTCCAAGACTCAACCATTCAGTGGAAGGTGGTTAGACTAGAGGTGATTGGCTCCTCTGCATATCCCAGAAGGAAGGCACTGGTACTTTTAGTCAAGGCTAAACCAGGGAAAGTAAGTAAAAAGTTCCCAACCCAGGCTGGGCGGTGGTGGCCCACGCCTTTAATCCCAGCACTCGGGAGGCAGAGCCAGGTGGATCGCTGTGAGTTTGAGGCCAGCCTGGGCTACCAAGTGAGCTCCAGGAAAGGTACAAAACTACGCAGAGAAACCCTGTCTCGAAAAACAAACAAACAAACAAAAAAAAAGTTCCCAACCCAAGTTGGTGAAAGTGGTCCAGGGAGGGATTCCAGAGAGGCACTGATTTTTAAAGCTGATTTAATCATGGATCACTAGGCCAATGAATTCTCTCTCTCTCTCTCTCTCTCTCTCTCTCTCTCTCTCTCTCTCTCTCTCTCTTCTTTTCTCTCTCCCTGTCTCTCTCTCATGGACATGCATTCATACAGACATTCTTTAGAATAACTTATTGACTGTGGTCCAGCTAATCCAAGGATGATTGCCTATGCTTGTAAGTTCCAAGAATGTATTCGCTGTTCAGTCCAGGAGGCTGGATGTCTCTCGTTGACTATGGTAAACAGCAGAATCCCAAAAGAGGGCGGTAGTGGCCCACGCCTTTAATCCCAGCACTCGGTAGGCAGAGGCAGGTGGATCTCTGTGAGTTCGAGGCCAGCCTGGTCTACAGATCGAGTTCCAGGAAAGGCATAAAACTACACAGAGAAACCCAAAAGAGTAGTTTGGAATGGCAGAGGAGGAAAGGCCTTGCAGGCAAAGAGCAAGAGCTTCTTCTTCAGTGTCCTTCTAAGCTTTCCAGCAGAAGGCATGGCCAAGATCAGAGGTGTGTGAAGTTCTGAGTTTGGGGTTAATGTAAAATTTGAAGAACCAGAATTTGAGGTAATTTAGAAAGGATATGCAAAAATATGAAATCTCACGCCTTTAATCACCCATTAATATGAAATCTCACACCTTTAATCTCTTCACTCGAGAAACTGAGGCAGAGGGATCTCTGAGTTCAAGGCCAGCCTGGTCTACAATGTGAGTGTGGGAGAGCCAGGGCTATCCATGTGGAGAGACATTGTCTGAAAACAACCAAACAATTCCTGGCTGTGGTTTTGCAAGCCTTTAATCCCAGGACTCCAGAGGCAGAATCAGGCAGATCTCTGAGTTGGAGGACAGACTGGACTGCATGGGAGATCCAGGACAGGACTGAAAAACACAGAGAAACACTGTCTTGAAAAAAATAAGAAAGAAAAAGATGAAAAAAGCCAAAAAAAAAATAAAAAACCAGAAAAAACAGCCATGCAAACATCTCCTGTTGAACTGGAGTACCCCAGGAGTTTCCCGGTCCAACCTCCCTCCACTCCTATCCACTATTGAAAGAATTCTGACCAGACACACAATGTAGGAAAGAGACCGGTAGTTTATTGGAGAGTAAAATCCTGGGGCTGAAAAGGGGTGTTCGTTCCAAGAGTGACTGTGGACTGAAAAGACAGTGCCGGCCTCCAGTTAAGAGGAGTGTACGTTATTGCAATGAAAGTCTCTGGAAGAGTCCTCCTGTGGCGGGGGCACCACACTGCCACATTGGAAACCAAGACCTACTCCACCAATGTCCACATTCTGGGAAGGTCTTGAAGTAAAGTCAGTGGCCTTGTTCTTTTCCTTCTTTGGTTGTGACTCCAGCTGACAAGCTCACCCAGGAGGAAGGCCTCCGACTGGGGTCTGGTTCCTAACACCCGGTGTAGTCCCCAGCAGGCCAATGAAGATGTACTATGGGCTTGAATCCGTGGCCAAGGAAGGACTCTTCACTGCTAGAGCCCTCATAATGGTCTTCAGACCAAGTCTTCCGGGTTGGCCAATGGAGATAAATGCAATGGTTCCTTTGGATGAGGGGGCTGCATGGAGACTGAGGTCAGGGTAGCCAATTGGAGAAAAATGGTATTACTCTGGAGAATTTTTGGGCCAGTAGACCCTGGGCACTGGCTAAAGAGACTTGGTGTGGCCTGGGGTATGTCTGTGTCTTTGACTAAGAGATCAGCATTCAAAGGGAAGGTGGCGTCAGGGGCAGGACCGTTGGACGGGGTGGTGGATGCTCCTGTTGCTCCTGCTGCTGCTACTAATGTATCTGCTGCTGCTACTGATGTAGCTGCTGCTGCTATTGCTGTCCCTGCTGATGTTTCTATTGCTGCTGCTACTGTTTTCGCTGTTGCTGTGGCAGCAGTTGCTGCTGCTCTCAATGCTGCTGCTGCTGCTGCTGCTGCTGCTGCTGCTGCTGCTGCTGCTACTAATGTAGCTGCTGCTACTACTGATGTAAATACAGCTGCTGTTGCTGTCCCTGCTGCTGCTGCTGCTCTTGACATAGCTACTGTAATAGCTGCTGCTGCTGCTGCTGCTGCTGCACCTGGGACTGGGGTTGACACAGGAGACATGGTGGCAGCAGCAGCAGACACTGGCTTGTGGAATGCAGTGGTTGCAGGGGTTGGGTTGGGGATTTACTTCTTGGCTGAGGGAAGGGGGTACAGGCTGGTGTTCTGCACTGAGAGGTTCTGTGGTACCCCATCCTGGTGGAGGGCCCACCAGTGGGCTCCTCACTACGGCCCAGTGTGAGGCTGCTGGAGCTTCTCCTCCAGCTGGAGGACAGTGCCTGAAAATGCCCAGGGCCAGAGCAGGAGACCCTGAGAAATGAGCGCATGAGGATCTCAGGCAACAGGAAAATCCCTCAACTCCCATGGCAGCTGGGTACTCTCTGTCGTCTTCATTTAAATGGCAGATGGAATCTCCTGTCCAAAGGCTGGGCACGGTCACAGGGTGCCACATGCAGGAGCCATCAGCCTCAGGCACCCACGTGGAATTCATGTGGCCTGGGAAGGCTTGTGGCAAGCTGTCCATGCTGACCCGGCAGACATGGGGGGCTCTGCTGATGGGCCACGAGCTCCTGCTGGGCTCAGGCTGGCTCATGCTGAAGCCATAGGCAGAAGCCAAGCTGACCCCGGGGTCTGCAGCACCCAGTGTCCTGTCTCCTTCCTCCCAGAACTGCCTTCCATCATAGATATCTTCCTGCTCCACCTGCTCCAGGGATGCACCTTCGGCGATCTCTGTTGAGGAGCCTGCCTCCGACTGGAGAGTCTCCAAGTGCTTTCCATTCAGGCCACCCCTCATGATGGCTCTGAGAGGCTCCAATCTGTCTGTGGGAAGGGCAGGCATGGAGTTAGGAGAGCAGGAAGCAGAAGACAGGACCGAAAGGAGATGAGGGGAGGGGAAAAGCTGTGGAGGAGGCAAGAGTCATGTCTAGAACCTGTGGGGTGGGGATAGGGCATTGCAGGTGCCCGTCACTAGGAGTTTCTCAGGGCATGGCTGTGGAGCAGCCAGAGGACACCTCTGGTTGACTGACTAAACAGAGCCCAGAAGCTGCCAATGGTGAGCCCCAAGGACCCCAAACTCATTATCAAACTGAGCTGTAGGTCAAGTTCCAGGACCAATCTGGACAACTCTGTGAGCACCTAATTCAGAACGGAAAGTTAAAAACAAATAAATAGAAAGGTGGAAGGCCTGGGGACAGAAATGAAGGAAGGAGTGGTTGTCTGGCACGTGTGAAGCACTGGGTTCAAGCCTGAGATCACAAATTAACAACAAAAACAACCAAATCCTCGACATTCTGCTCCTCAACAGGATCCCTCTGTGTCAGTCACAAAAAACCTGCCTGGGCACCAGCTGTGGGGCGAGACAAGCTAAAACAGTCCACTTTTGGCGTGGAGGTTGGTCACTTCTTTGGCCCAACTGGAGGCTGCTCTAAGTTCCCATCATTGAGGAACACTAGCCAGAAGGTCTGTTAGGAACACACTTTTAAAGCCATCAACCCTCTAACCAAAAGGAGCTACCCACCCCCACCCCAGACCGAGGAGAAAGACCTTACCTGGACCTCCAAACAGGCTGTAGTCCTTTGCCATCTGGTCTTCCCGGGTTGGTTCTCCTGACATCATTCAGCTGAGGTTTTCTCTCACCAGGGGCTCAGATGCTGTGAAGAAGACTGCTATTCTTCCTTCCTCTTTTGCTCTAGAGGCTGTGTCTAGGACTGTCTGGGTTCCCAGGTGTGATGGATGCCTTTTTATACCCTCAGAGGACCTGGTGGGAGGGGCATGGATTCCAAGACTCAACCATTCAGTGGAAGGTGGTTAGACTAGAGGTGATTGGCTCCTCTGCATATCCCAGAAGGAAGGCACTGGTACTTTTAGTCAAGGCTAAACCAGGGAAAGTAAGTAAAAAGTTCCCAACCCAGGCTGGGCGGTGGTGGCCCACGCCTTTAATCCCAGCACTCGGGAGGCAGAGCCAGGTGGATCGCTGTGAGTTTGAGGCCAGCCTGGGCTACCAAGTGAGCTCCAGGAAAGGTACAAAACTACGCAGAGAAACCCTGTCTCGAAAAACAAACAAACAAACAAAAAAAAAGTTCCCAACCCAAGTTGGTGAAAGTGGTCCAGGGAGGGATTCCAGAGAGGCACTGATTTTTAAAGCTGATTTAATCATGGATCACTAGGCCAATGAATTCTCTCTCTCTCTCTCTCTCTCTCTCTCTCTCTCTCTCTCTCTCTCTCTCTCTCTCTCTCTTCTTTTCTCTCTCCCTGTCTCTCTCTCATGGACATGCATTCATACAGACATTCTTTAGAATAACTTATTGACTGTGGTCCAGCTAATCCAAGGATGATTGCCTATGCTTGTAAGTTCCAAGAATGTATTCGCTGTTCAGTCCAGGAGGCTGGATGTCTCTCGTTGACTATGGTAAACAGCAGAATCCCAAAAGAGGGCGGTAGTGGCCCACGCCTTTAATCCCAGCACTCGGTAGGCAGAGGCAGGTGGATCTCTGTGAGTTCGAGGCCAGCCTGGTCTACAGATCGAGTTCCAGGAAAGGCATAAAACTACACAGAGAAACCCAAAAGAGTAGTTTGGAATGGCAGAGGAGGAAAGGCCTTGCAGGCAAAGAGCAAGAGCTTCTTCTTCAGTGTCCTTCTAAGCTTTCCAGCAGAAGGCATGGCCAAGATCAGAGGTGTGTGAAGTTCTGAGTTTGGGGTTAATGTAAAATTTGAAGAACCAGAATTTGAGGTAATTTAGAAAGGATATGCAAAAATATGAAATCTCACGCCTTTAATCACCCATTAATATGAAATCTCACACCTTTAATCTCTTCACTCGAGAAACTGAGGCAGAGGGATCTCTGAGTTCAAGGCCAGCCTGGTCTACAATGTGAGTGTGGGAGAGCCAGGGCTATCCATGTGGAGAGACATTGTCTGAAAACAACCAAACAATTCCTGGCTGTGGTTTTGCAAGCCTTTAATCCCAGGACTCCAGAGGCAGAATCAGGCAGATCTCTGAGTTGGAGGACAGACTGGACTGCATGGGAGATCCAGGACAGGACTGAAAAACACAGAGAAACACTGTCTTGAAAAAAATAAGAAAGAAAAAGATGAAAAAAGCCAAAAAAAAAAATAAAAAACCAGAAAAAACAGCCATGCAAACATCTCCTGTTGAACTGGAGTACCCCAGGAGTTTCCCGGTCCAACCTCCCTCCACTCCTATCCACTATTGAAAGAATTCTGACCAGACACACAATGTAGGAAAGAGACCGGTAGTTTATTGGAGAGTAAAATCCTGGGGCTGAAAAGGGGTGTTCGTTCCAAGAGTGACTGTGGACTGAAAAGACAGTGCCGGCCTCCAGTTAAGAGGAGTGTACGTTATTGCAATGAAAGTCTCTGGAAGAGTCCTCCTGTGGCGGGGGCACCACACTGCCACATTGGAAACCAAGACCTACTCCACCAATGTCCACATTCTGGGAAGGTCTTGAAGTAAAGTCAGTGGCCTTGTTCTTTTCCTTCTTTGGTTGTGACTCCAGCTGACAAGCTCACCCAGGAGGAAGGCCTCCGACTGGGGTCTGGTTCCTAACACCCGGTGTAGTCCCCAGCAGGCCAATGAAGATGTACTATGGGCTTGAATCCGTGGCCAAGGAAGGACTCTTCACTGCTAGAGCCCTCATAATGGTCTTCAGACCAAGTCTTCCGGGTTGGCCAATGGAGATAAATGCAATGGTTCCTTTGGATGAGGGGGCTGCATGGAGACTGAGGTCAGGGTAGCCAATTGGAGAAAAATGGTATTACTCTGGAGAATTTTTGGGCCAGTAGACCCTGGGCACTGGCTAAAGAGACTTGGTGTGGCCTGGGGTATGTCTGTGTCTTTGACTAAGAGATCAGCATTCAAAGGGAAGGTGGCGTCAGGGGCAGGACCGTTGGACGGGGTGGTGGATGCTCCTGTTGCTCCTGCTGCTGCTACTAATGTATCTGCTGCTGCTACTGATGTAGCTGCTGCTGCTATTGCTGTCCCTGCTGATGTTTCTATTGCTGCTGCTACTGTTTTCGCTGTTGCTGTGGCAGCAGTTGCTGCTGCTCTCAATGCTGCTGCTGCTGCTGCTGCTGCTGCTGCTGCTGCTGCTGCTACTAATGTAGCTGCTGCTACTACTGATGTAAATACAGCTGCTGTTGCTGTCCCTGCTGCTGCTGCTGCTCTTGACATAGCTACTGTAATAGCTGCTGCTGCTGCTGCTGCTGCTGCACCTGGGACTGGGGTTGACACAGGAGACATGGTGGCAGCAGCAGCAGACACTGGCTTGTGGAATGCAGTGGTTGCAGGGGTTGGGTTGGGGATTTACTTCTTGGCTGAGGGAAGGGGGTACAGGCTGGTGTTCTGCACTGAGAGGTTCTGTGGTACCCCATCCTGGTGGAGGGCCCACCAGTGGGCTCCTCACTACGGCCCAGTGTGAGGCTGCTGGAGCTTCTCCTCCAGCTGGAGGACAGTGCCTGAAAATGCCCAGGGCCAGAGCAGGAGACCCTGAGAAATGAGCGCATGAGGATCTCAGGCAACAGGAAAATCCCTCAACTCCCATGGCAGCTGGGTACTCTCTGTCGTCTTCATTTAAATGGCAGATGGAATCTCCTGTCCAAAGGCTGGGCACGGTCACAGGGTGCCACATGCAGGAGCCATCAGCCTCAGGCACCCACGTGGAATTCATGTGGCCTGGGAAGGCTTGTGGCAAGCTGTCCATGCTGACCCGGCAGACATGGGGGGCTCTGCTGATGGGCCACGAGCTCCTGCTGGGCTCAGGCTGGCTCATGCTGAAGCCATAGGCAGAAGCCAAGCTGACCCCGGGGTCTGCAGCACCCAGTGTCCTGTCTCCTTCCTCCCAGAACTGCCTTCCATCATAGATATCTTCCTGCTCCACCTGCTCCAGGGATGCACCTTCGGCGATCTCTGTTGAGGAGCCTGCCTCCGACTGGAGAGTCTCCAAGTGCTTTCCATTCAGGCCACCCCTCATGATGGCTCTGAGAGGCTCCAATCTGTCTGTGGGAAGGGCAGGCATGGAGTTAGGAGAGCAGGAAGCAGAAGACAGGACCGAAAGGAGATGAGGGGAGGGGAAAAGCTGTGGAGGAGGCAAGAGTCATGTCTAGAACCTGTGGGGTGGGGATAGGGCATTGCAGGTGCCCGTCACTAGGAGTTTCTCAGGGCATGGCTGTGGAGCAGCCAGAGGACACCTCTGGTTGACTGACTAAACAGAGCCCAGAAGCTGCCAATGGTGAGCCCCAAGGACCCCAAACTCATTATCAAACTGAGCTGTAGGTCAAGTTCCAGGACCAATCTGGACAACTCTGTGAGCACCTAATTCAGAACGGAAAGTTAAAAACAAATAAATAGAAAGGTGGAAGGCCTGGGGACAGAAATGAAGGAAGGAGTGGTTGTCTGGCACGTGTGAAGCACTGGGTTCAAGCCTGAGATCACAAATTAACAACAAAAACAACCAAATCCTCGACATTCTGCTCCTCAACAGGATCCCTCTGTGTCAGTCACAAAAAACCTGCCTGGGCACCAGCTGTGGGGCGAGACAAGCTAAAACAGTCCACTTTTGGCGTGGAGGTTGGTCACTTCTTTGGCCCAACTGGTGGCTGCTCTAAGTTCCCATCATTGAGGAACACTAGCCAGAAGGTCTGTTAGGAACACACTTTTAAAGCCATCAACCCTCTAACAAAAAGGAGCTACCCACCCCCACCCCAGACCGAGGAGAAAGACCTTACCTGGACCTCCAAACAGGCTGTAGTCCTTTGCCATCTGGTCTTCCCGGGTTGGTTCTCCTGACATCATTCAGCTGAGGTTTTCTCTCACCAGGGGCTCAGATGCTGTGAAGAAGACTGCTATTCTTCCTTCCTCTTTTGCTCTAGAGGCTGTGTCTAGGACTGTCTGGGTTCCCAGGTGTGATGGATGCCTTTTTATACCCTCAGAGGACCTGGTGGGAGGGGCATGGATTCCAAGACTCAACCATTCAGTGGAAGGTGGTTAGACTAGAGGTGATTGGCTCCTCTGCATATCCCAGAAGGAAGGCACTGGTACTTTTAGTCAAGGCTAAACCAGGGAAAGTAAGTAAAAAGTTCCCAACCCAGGCTGGGCGGTGGTGGCCCACGCCTTTAATCCCAGCACTCGGGAGGCAGAGCCAGGTGGATCGCTGTGAGTTTGAGGCCAGCCTGGGCTACCAAGTGAGCTCCAGGAAAGGTACAAAACTACGCAGAGAAACCCTGTCTCGAAAAACAAACAAACAAAAAAAAAAAAAAGTTCCCAACCCAAGTTGGTGAAAGTGGTCCAGGGAGGGATTCCAGAGAGGCACTGATTTTTAAAGCTGATTTAATCATGGATCACTAGGCCAATGAATTCTCTCTCTCTCTCTCTCTCTCTCTCTCTCTCTCTCTCTCTCTCTCTCTCTCTCTCTTCTTTTCTCTCTCCCTGTCTCTCTCTCATGGACATGCATTCATACAGACATTCTTTAGAATAACTTATTGACTGTGGTCCAGCTAATCCAAGGATGATTGCCTATGCTTGTAAGTTCCAAGAATGTATTCGCTGTTCAGTCCAGGAGGCTGGATGTCTCTCGTTGACTATGGTAAACAGCAGAATCCCAAAAGAGGGCGGTAGTGGCCCACGCCTTTAATCCCAGCACTCGGTAGGCAGAGGCAGGTGGATCTCTGTGAGTTCGAGGCCAGCCTGGTCTACAGATCGAGTTCCAGGAAAGGCATAAAACTACACAGAGAAACCCAAAAGAGTAGTTTGGAATGGCAGAGGAGGAAAGGCCTTGCAGGCAAAGAGCAAGAGCTTCTTCTTCAGTGTCCTTCTAAGCTTTCCAGCAGAAGGCATGGCCAAGATCAGAGGTGTGTGAAGTTCTGAGTTTGGGGTTAATGTAAAATTTGAAGAACCAGAATTTGAGGTAATTTAGAAAGGATATGCAAAAATGTGAAATCTCACGCCTTTAATCACCCATTAATATGAAATCTCACACCTTTAATCTCTTCACTCGAGAAACTGAGGCAGAGGGATCTCTGAGTTCAAGGCCAGCCTGGTCTACAATGTGAGTGTGGGAGAGCCAGGGCTATCCATGTGGAGAGACATTGTCTGAAAACAACCAAACAATTCCTGGCTGTGGTTTTGCAAGCCTTTAATCCCAGGACTCCAGAGGCAGAATCAGGCAGATCTCTGAGTTGGAGGACAGACTGGACTGCATGGGAGATCCAGGACAGGACTGAAAAACACAGAGAAACACTGTCTTGAAAAAAATAAGAAAGAAAAAGATGAAAAAAGCCAAAAAAAAAATAAAAAACCAGAAAAAACAGCCATGCAAACATCTCCTGTTGAACTGGAGTACCCCAGGAGTTTCCCGGTCCAACCTCCCTCCACTCCTATCCACTATTGAAAGAATTCTGACCAGACACACAATGTAGGAAAGAGACCGGTAGTTTATTGGAGAGTAAAATCCTGGGGCTGAAAAGGGGTGTTCGTTCCAAGAGTGACTGTGGACTGAAATGACAGTGCCGGCCTCCAGTTAAGAGGAGTGTACGTTATTGCAATGAAAGTCTCTGGAAGAGTCCTCCTGTGGCGGGGGCACCACACTGCCACATTGGAAACCAAGACCTACTCCACCAATGTCCACATTCTGGGAAGGTCTTGAAGTAAAGTCAGTGGCCTTGTTCTTTTCCTTCTTTGGTTGTGACTCCAGCTGACAAGCTCACCCAGGAGGAAGGCCTCCGACTGGGGTCTGGTTCCTAACACCCGGTGTAGTCCCCAGCAGGCCAATGAAGATGTACTATGGGCTTGAATCCGTGGCCAAGGAAGGACTCTTCACTGCTAGAGCCCTCATAATGGTCTTCAGACCAAGTCTTCCGGGTTGGCCAATGGAGATAAATGCAATGGTTCCTTTGGATGAGGGGGCTGCATGGAGACTGAGGTCAGGGTAGCCAATTGGAGAAAAATGGTATTACTCTGGAGAATTTTTGGGCCAGTAGACCCTGGGCACTGGCTAAAGAGACTTGGTGTGGCCTGGGGTATGTCTGTGTCTTTGACTAAGAGATCAGCATTCAAAGGGAAGGTGGCGTCAGGGGCAGGACCGTTGGACGGGGTGGTGGATGCTCCTGTTGCTCCTGCTGCTGCTACTAATGTATCTGCTGCTGCTACTGATGTAGCTGCTGCTGCTATTGCTGTCCCTGCTGATGTTTCTATTGCTGCTGCTACTGTTTTCGCTGTTGCTGTGGCAGCAGTTGCTGCTGCTCTCAATGCTGCTGCTGCTGCTGCTGCTGCTGCTGCTGCTGCTACTAATGTAGCTGCTGCTACTACTGATGTAAATACAGCTGCTGTTGCTGTCCCTGCTGCTGCTGCTGCTCTTGACATAGCTACTGTAATAGCTGCTGCTGCTGCTGCTGCTGCTGCACCTGGGACTGGGGTTGACACAGGAGACATGGTGGCAGCAGCAGCAGACACTGTCTTGTGGAATGCAGTGGTTGCAGGGGTTGGGTTGGGGATTTACTTCTTGGCTGAGGGAAGGGGGTACAGGCTGGTGTTCTGCACTGAGAGGTTCTGTGGTACCCCATCCTGGTGGAGGGCCCACCAGTGGGCTCCTCACTACGGCCCAGTGTGAGGCTGCTGGAGCTTCTCCTCCAGCTGGAGGACAGTGCCTGAAAATGCCCAGGGCCAGAGCAGGAGACCCTGAGAAATGAGCGCATGAGGATCTCAGGCAACAGGAAAATCCCTCAACTCCCATGGCAGCTGGGTACTCTCTGTCGTCTTCATTTAAATGGCAGATGGAATCTCCTGTCCAAAGGCTGGGCACGGTCACAGGGTGCCACATGCAGGAGCCATCAGCCTCAGGCACCCACGTGGAATTCATGTGGCCTGGGAAGGCTTGTGGCAAGCTGTCCATGCTGACCCGGCAGACATGGGGGGCTCTGCTGATGGGCCACGAGCTCCTGCTGGGCTCAGGCTGGCTCATGCTGAAGCCATAGGCAGAAGCCAAGCTGACCCCGGGGTCTGCAGCACCCAGTGTCCTGTCTCCTTCCTCCCAGAACTGCCTTCCATCATAGATATCTTCCTGCTCCACCTGCTCCAGGGATGCACCTTCGGCGATCTCTGTTGAGGAGCCTGCCTCCGACTGGAGAGTCTCCAAGTGCTTTCCATTCAGGCCACCCCTCATGATGGCTCTGAGAGGCTCCAATCTGTCTGTGGGAAGGGCAGGCATGGAGTTAGGAGAGCAGGAAGCAGAAGACAGGACCGAAAGGAGATGAGGGGAGGGGAAAAGCTGTGGAGGAGGCAAGAGCCATGTCTAGAACCTGTGGGGTGGGGATAGGGCATTGCAGGTGCCCGTCACTAGGAGTTTCTCAGGGCATGGCTGTGGAGCAGCCAGAGGACACCTCTGGTTGACTGACTAAACAGAGCCCAGAAGCTGCCAATGGTGAGCCCCAAGGACCCCAAACTCATTATCAAACTGAGCTGTAGGTCAAGTTCCAGGACCAATCTGGACAACTCTGTGAGCACCTAATTCAGAACAGAAAGTTAAAAACAAATAAATAGAAAGGTGGAAGGCCTGGGGACAGAAATGAAGGAAGGAGTGGTTGTCTGGCACGTGTGAAGCACTGGGTTCAAGCCTGAGATCACAAATTAACAACAAAAACAACCAAATCCTCGACATTCTGCTCCTCAACAGGATCCCTCTGTGTCAGTCACAAAAAACCTGCCTGGGCACCAGCTGTGGGGCGAGACAAGCTAAAACAGTCCACTTTTGGCGTGGAGGTTGGTCACTTCTTTGGCCCAACTGGAGGCTGCTCTAAGTTCCCATCATTGAGGAACACTAGCCAGAAGGTCTGTTAGGAACACACTTTTAAAGCCATCAACCCTCTAACCAAAAGGAGCTACCCACCCCCACCCCAGACCGAGGAGAAAGACCTTACCTGGACCTCCAAACAGGCTGTAGTCCTTTGCCATCTGGTCTTCCCGGGTTGGTTCTCCTGACATCATTCAGCTGAGGTTTTCTCTCACCAGGGGCTCAGATGCTGTGAAGAAGACTGCTATTCTTCCTTCCTCTTTTGCTCTAGAGGCTGTGTCTAGGACTGTCTGGGTTCCCAGGTGTGATGGATGCCTTTTTATACCCTCAGAGGACCTGGTGGGAGGGGCATGGATTCCAAGACTCAACCATTCAGTGGAAGGTGGTTAGACTAGAGGTGATTGGCTCCTCTGCATATCCCAGAAGGAAGGCACTGGTACTTTTAGTCAAGGCTAAACCAGGGAAAGTAAGTAAAAAGTTCCCAACCCAGGCTGGGCGGTGGTGGCCCACGCCTTTAATCCCAGCACTCGGGAGGCAGAGCCAGGTGGATCGCTGTGAGTTTGAGGCCAGCCTGGGCTACCAAGTGAGCTCCAGGAAAGGTACAAAACTACGCAGAGAAACCCTGTCTCGAAAAACAAACAAACAAACAAAAAAAAAGTTCCCAACCCAAGTTGGTGAAAGTGGTCCAGGGAGGGATTCCAGAGAGGCACTGATTTTTAAAGCTGATTTAATCATGGATCACTAGGCCAATGAATTCTCTCTCTCTCTCTCTCTCTCTCTCTCTCTCTCTCTCTCTCTCTCTCTCTCTCTCTTCTTTTCTCTCTCCCTGTCTCTCTCTCATGGACATGCATTCATACAGACATTCTTTAGAATAACTTATTGACTGTGGTCCAGCTAATCCAAGGATGATTGCCTATGCTTGTAAGTTCCAAGAATGTATTCGCTGTTCAGTCCAGGAGGCTGGATGTCTCTCGTTGACTATGGTAAACAGCAGAATCCCAAAAGAGGGCGGTAGTGGCCCACGCCTTTAATCCCAGCACTCGGTAGGCAGAGGCAGGTGGATCTCTGTGAGTTCGAGGCCAGCCTGGTCTACAGATCGAGTTCCAGGAAAGGCATAAAACTACACAGAGAAACCCAAAAGAGTAGTTTGGAATGGCAGAGGAGGAAAGGCCTTGCAGGCAAAGAGCAAGAGCTTCTTCTTCAGTGTCCTTCTAAGCTTTCCAGCAGAAGGCATGGCCAAGATCAGAGGTGTGTGAAGTTCTGAGTTTGGGGTTAATGTAAAATTTGAAGAACCAGAATTTGAGGTAATTTAGAAAGGATATGCAAAAATATGAAATCTCACGCCTTTAATCACCCATTAATATGAAATCTCACACCTTTAATCTCTTCACTGGGGAAACTGAGGCAGAGGGATCTCTGAGTTCAAGGCCAGCCTGATCTACAATGTGAGTGTGGGAGAGCCAGGGCTATCCATGTGGAGAGACATTGTCTGAAAACAACCAAACAATTCCTGGCTGTGGTTTTGCAAGCCTTTAATCCCAGGACTCCAGAGGCAGAATCAGGCAGATCTCTGAGTTGGAGGACAGACTGGACTGCATGGGAGATCCAGGACAGGACTGAAAAACACAGAGAAACACTGTCTTGAAAAAAATAAGAAAGAAAAAGATGAAAAAAACCAAAAAAAAAATAAAAAACCAGAAAAAACAGCCATGCAAACATCTCCTGTTGAACTGGAGTACCCCAGGAGTTTCCCGGTCCAACCTCCCTCCACTCCTATCCACTATTGAAAGAATTCTGACCAGACACACAATGTAGGAAAGAGACCGGTAGTTTATTGGAGAGTAAAATCCTGGGGCTGAAAAGGGGTGTTCGTTCCAAGAGTGACTGTGGACTGAAATGACAGTGCCGGCCTCCAGTTAAGAGGAGTGTACGTTATTGCAATGAAAGTCTCTGGAAGAGTCCTCCTGTGGCGGGGGCACCACACTGCCACATTGGAAACCAAGACCTACTCCACCAATGTCCACATTCTGGGAAGGTCTTGAAGTAAAGTCAGTGGCCTTGTTCTTTTCCTTCTTTGGTTGTGACTCCAGCTGACAAGCTCACCCAGGAGGAAGGCCTCCGACTGGGGTCTGGTTCCTAACACCCGGTGTAGTCCCCAGCAGGCCAATGAAGATGTACTATGGGCTTGAATCCGTGGCCAAGGAAGGACTCTTCACTGCTAGAGCCCTCATAATGGTCTTCAGACCAAGTCTTCCGGGTTGGCCAATGGAGATAAATGCAATGGTTCCTTTGGATGAGGGGGCTGCATGGAGACTGAGGTCAGGGTAGCCAATTGGAGAAAAATGGTATTACTCTGGAGAATCTTTGGGCCAGTAGACCCTGGGCACTGGCTAAAGAGACTTGGTGTGGCCTGGGGTATGTCTGTGTCTTTGACTAAGAGATCAGCATTCAAAGGGAAGGTGGCGTCAGGGGCAGGACCGTTGGACGGGGTGGTGGATGCTCCTGTTGCTCCTGCTGCTGCTACTAATGTATCTGCTGCTGCTACTGATGTAGCTGCTGCTGCTATTGCTGTCCCTGCTGATGTTTCTATTGCTGCTGCTACTGTTTTCGCTGTTGCTGTGGCAGCAGTTGCTGCTGCTCTCAATGCTGCTGCTGCTGCTGCTGCTGCTGCTGCTGCTGCTACTAATGTAGCTGCTGCTACTACTGATGTAAATACAGCTGCTGTTGCTGTCCCTGCTGCTGCAGCTGCTCTTGACATAGCTACTGTAATAGCTGCTGCTGCTGCTGCTGCTGCTGCACCTGGGACTGGGGTTGACACGGGAGACATGGTGGCAGCAGCAGCAGACACTGGCTTGTGGAATGCAGTGGTTGCAGGGGTTGGGTTGGGGATTCACTTCTTGGCTGAGGGAAGGGGGTACAGGCTGGTGTTCTGCACTGAGAGGTTCTGTGGTACCCCATCCTGGTGGAGGGCCCACCAGTGGGCTCCTCACTACGGCCCAGTGTGAGGCTGCTGGAGCTTCTCCTCCAGCTGGAGGACAGTGCCTGAAAATGCCCAGGGCCAGAGCAGGAGACCCTGAGAAATGAGCGCATGAGGATCTCAGGCAACAGGAAAATCCCTCAACTCCCATGGCAGCTGGGTACTCTCTGTCGTCTTCATTTAAATGGCAGATGGAATCTCCTGTCCAAAGGCTGGGCACGGTCACAGGGTGCCACATGCAGGAGCCATCAGCCTCAGGCACCCACGTGGAATTCATGTGGCCTGGGAAGGCTTGTGGCAAGCTGTCCATGCTGACCCGGCAGACATGGGGGGCTCTGCTGATGGGCCACGAGCTCCTGCTGGGCTCAGGCTGGCTCATGCTGAAGCCATAGGCAGAAGCCAAGCTGACCCCGGGGTCTGCAGCACCCAGTGTCCTGTCTCCTTCCTCCCAGAACTGCCTTCCATCATAGATATCTTCCTGCTCCACCTGCTCCAGGGATGCACCTTCGGCGATCTCTGTTGAGGAGCCTGCCTCCGACTGGAGAGTCTCCAAGTGCTTTCCATTCAGGCCACCCCTCATGATGGCTCTGAGAGGCTCCAATCTGTCTGTGGGAAGGGCAGGCATGGAGTTAGGAGAGCAGGAAGCAGAAGACAGGACCGAAAGGAGATGAGGGGAGGGGAAAAGCTGTGGAGGAGGCAAGAGTCATGTCTAGAACCTGTGGGGTGGGGATAGGGCATTGCAGGTGCCCGTCACTAGGAGTTTCTCAGGGCATGGCTGTGGAGCAGCCAGAGGACACCTCTGGTTGACTGACTAAACAGAGCCCAGAAGCTGCCAATGGTGAGCCCCAAGGACCCCAAACTCATTATCAAACTGAGCTGTAGGTCAAGTTCCAGGACCAATCTGGACAACTCTGTGAGCACCTAATTCAGAACGGAAAGTTAAAAACAAATAAATAGAAAGGTGGAAGGCCTGGGGACAGAAATGAAGGAAGGAGTGGTTGTCTGGCACGTGTGAAGCACTGGGTTCAAGCCTGAGATCACAAATTAACAACAAAAACAACCAAATCCTCGACATTCTGCTCCTCAACAGGATCCCTCTGTGTCAGTCACAAAAAACCTGCCTGGGCACCAGCTGTGGGGCGAGACAAGCTAAAACAGTCCACTTTTGGCGTGGAGGTTGGTCACTTCTTTGGCCCAACTGGTGGCTGCTCTAAGTTCCCATCATTGAGGAACACTAGCCAGAAGGTCTGTTAGGAACACACTTTTAAAGCCATCAACCCTCTAACAAAAAGGAGCTACCCACCCCCACCCCAGACCGAGGAGAAAGACCTTACCTGGACCTCCAAACAGGCTGTAGTCCTTTGCCATCTGGTCTTCCCGGGTTGGTTCTCCTGACATCATTCAGCTGAGGTTTTCTCTCACCAGGGGCTCAGATGCTGTGAAGAAGACTGCTATTCTTCCTTCCTCTTTTGCTCTAGAGGCTGTGTCTAGGACTGTCTGGGTTCCCAGGTGTGATGGATGCCTTTTTATACCCTCAGAGGACCTGGTGGGAGGGGCATGGATTCCAAGACTCAACCATTCAGTGGAAGGTGGTTAGACTAGAGGTGATTGGCTCCTCTGCATATCCCAGAAGGAAGGCACTGGTACTTTTAGTCAAGGCTAAACCAGGGAAAGTAAGTAAAAAGTTCCCAACCCAGGCTGGGCGGTGGTGGCCCACGCCTTTAATCCCAGCACTCGGGAGGCAGAGCCAGGTGGATCGCTGTGAGTTTGAGGCCAGCCTGGGCTACCAAGTGAGCTCCAGGAAAGGTACAAAACTACGCAGAGAAACCCTGTCTCGAAAAACAAACAAACAAAAAAAAAAAAAGTTCCCAACCCAAGTTGGTGAAAGTGGTCCAGGGAGGGATTCCAGAGAGGCACTGATTTTTAAAGCTGATTTAATCATGGATCACTAGGCCAATGAATTCTCTCTCTCTCTCTCTCTCTCTCTCTCTCTCTCTCTCTCTCTCTCTCTCTCTCTCTCTCTCTCTTCTTTTCTCTCTCCCTGTCTCTCTCTCATGGACATGCATTCATACAGACATTCTTTAGAATAACTTATTGACTGTGGTCCAGCTAATCCAAGGATGATTGCCTATGCTTGTAAGTTCCAAGAATGTATTCGCTGTTCAGTCCAGGAGGCTGGATGTCTCTCGTTGACTATGGTAAACAGCAGAATCCCAAAAGAGGGCGGTAGTGGCCCACGCCTTTAATCCCAGCACTCGGTAGGCAGAGGCAGGTGGATCTCTGTGAGTTCGAGGCCAGCCTGGTCTACAGATCGAGTTCCAGGAAAGGCATAAAACTACACAGAGAAACCCAAAAGAGTAGTTTGGAATGGCAGAGGAGGAAAGGCCTTGCAGGCAAAGAGCAAGAGCTTCTTCTTCAGTGTCCTTCTAAGCTTTCCAGCAGAAGGCATGGCCAAGATCAGAGGTGTGTGAAGTTCTGAGTTTGGGGTTAATGTAAAATTTGAAGAACCAGAATTTGAGGTAATTTAGAAAGGATATGCAAAAATATGAAATCTCACGCCTTTAATCACCCATTAATATGAAATCTCACACCTTTAATCTCTTCACTCGAGAAACTGAGGCAGAGGGATCTCTGAGTTCAAGGCCAGCCTGGTCTACAATGTGAGTGTGGGAGAGCCAGGGCTATCCATGTGGAGAGACATTGTCTGAAAACAACCAAACAATTCCTGGCTGTGGTTTTGCAAGCCTTTAATCCCAGGACTCCAGAGGCAGAATCAGGCAGATCTCTGAGTTGGAGGACAGACTGGACTGCATGGGAGATCCAGGACAGGACTGAAAAACACAGAGAAACACTGTCTTGAAAAAAATAAGAAAGAAAAAGATGAAAAAAGCCAAAAAAAAAAAAATAAAAAACCAGAAAAAACAGCCATGCAAACATCTCCTGTTGAACTGGAGTACCCCAGGAGTTTCCCGGTCCAACCTCCCTCCACTCCTATCCACTATTGAAAGAATTCTGACCAGACACACAATGTAGGAAAGAGACCGGTAGTTTATTGGAGAGTAAAATCCTGGGGCTGAAAAGGGGTGTTCGTTCCAAGAGTGACTGTGGACTGAAATGACAGTGCCGGCCTCCAGTTAAGAGGAGTGTACGTTATTGCAATGAAAGTCTCTGGAAGAGTCCTCCTGTGGCGGGGGCACCACACTGCCACATTGGAAACCAAGACCTACTCCACCAATGTCCACATTCTGGGAAGGTCTTGAAGTAAAGTCAGTGGCCTTGTTCTTTTCCTTCTTTGGTTGTGACTCCAGCTGACAAGCTCACCCAGGAGGAAGGCCTCCGACTGGGGTCTGGTTCCTAACACCCGGTGTAGTCCCCAGCAGGCCAATGAAGATGTACTATGGGCTTGAATCCGTGGCCAAGGAAGGACTCTTCACTGCTAGAGCCCTCATAATGATCTTCAGACCAAGTCTTCCGGGTTGGCCAATGGAGATAAATGCAATGGTTCCTTTGGATGAGGGGGCTGCATGGAGACTGAGGTCAGGGTAGCCAATTGGAGAAAAATGGTATTACTCTGGAGAATTTTTGGGCCAGTAGACCCTGGGCACTGGCTAAAGAGACTTGGTGTGGCCTGGGGTATGTCTGTGTCTTTGACTAAGAGATCAGCATTCAAAGGGAAGGTGGCGTCAGGGGCAGGACCGTTGGACGGGGTGGTGGATGCTCCTGTTGCTCCTGCTGCTGCTACTAATGTATCTGCTGCTGCTACTGATGTAGCTGCTGCTGCTATTGCTGTCCCTGCTGATGTTTCTATTGCTGCTGCTACTGTTTTCGCTGTTGCTGTGGCAGCAGTTGCTGCTGCTCTCAATGCTGCTGCTGCTGCTGCTGCTGCTGCTGCTGCTGCTGCTGCTACTAATGTAGCTGCTGCTACTACTGATGTAAATACAGCTGCTGTTGCTGTCCCTGCTGCTGCTGCTGCTCTTGACATAGCTACTGTAATAGCTGCTGCTGCTGCTGCTGCTGCTGCACCTGGGACTGGGGTTGACACAGGAGACATGGTGGCAGCAGCAGCAGACACTGGCTTGTGGAATGCAGTGGTTGCAGGGGTTGGGTTGGGGATTTACTTCTTGGCTGAGGGAAGGGGGTACAGGCTGGTGTTCTGCACTGAGAGGTTCTGTGGTACCCCATCCTGGTGGAGGGCCCACCAGTGGGCTCCTCACTACGGCCCAGTGTGAGGCTGCTGGAGCTTCTCCTCCAGCTGGAGGACAGTGCCTGAAAATGCCCAGGGCCAGAGCAGGAGACCCTGAGAAATGAGCGCATGAGGATCTCAGGCAACAGGAAAATCCCTCAACTCCCATGGCAGCTGGGTACTCTCTGTCGTCTTCATTTAAATGGCAGATGGAATCTCCTGTCCAAAGGCTGGGCACGGTCACAGGGTGCCACATGCAGGAGCCATCAGCCTCAGGCACCCACGTGGAATTCATGTGGCCTGGGAAGGCTTGTGGCAAGCTGTCCATGCTGACCCGGCAGACATGGGGGGCTCTGCTGATGGGCCACGAGCTCCTGCTGGGCTCAGGCTGGCTCATGCTGAAGCCATAGGCAGAAGCCAAGCTGACCCCGGGGTCTGCAGCACCCAGTGTCCTGTCTCCTTCCTCCCAGAACTGCCTTCCATCATAGATATCTTCCTGCTCCACCTGCTCCAGGGATGCACCTTCGGCGATCTCTGTTGAGGAGCCTGCCTCCGACTGGAGAGTCTCCAAGTGCTTTCCATTCAGGCCACCCCTCATGATGGCTCTGAGAGGCTCCAATCTGTCTGTGGGAAGGGCAGGCATGGAGTTAGGAGAGCAGGAAGCAGAAGACAGGACCGAAAGGAGATGAGGGGAGGGGAAAAGCTGTGGAGGAGGCAAGAGCCATGTCTAGAACCTGTGGGGTGGGGATAGGGCATTGCAGGTGCCCGTCACTAGGAGTTTCTCAGGGCATGGCTGTGGAGCAGCCAGAGGACACCTCTGGTTGACTGACTAAACAGAGCCCAGAAGCTGCCAATGGTGAGCCCCAAGGACCCCAAACTCATTATCAAACTGAGCTGTAGGTCAAGTTCCAGGACCAATCTGGACAACTCTGTGAGCACCTAATTCAGAACAGAAAGTTAAAAACAAATAAATAGAAAGGTGGAAGGCCTGGGGACAGAAATGAAGGAAGGAGTGGTTGTCTGGCACGTGTGAAGCACTGGGTTCAAGCCTGAGATCACAAATTAACAACAAAAACAACCAAATCCTCGACATTCTGCTCCTCAACAGGATCCCTCTGTGTCAGTCACAAAAAACCTGCCTGGGCACCAGCTGTGGGGCGAGACAAGCTAAAACAGTCCACTTTTGGCGTGGAGGTTGGTCACTTCTTTGGCCCAACTGGAGGCTGCTCTAAGTTCCCATCATTGAGGAACACTAGCCAGAAGGTCTGTTAGGAACACACTTTTAAAGCCATCAACCCTCTAACCAAAAGGAGCTACCCACCCCCACCCCAGACCGAGGAGAAAGACCTTACCTGGACCTCCAAACAGGCTGTAGTCCTTTGCCATCTGGTCTTCCCGGGTTGGTTCTCCTGACATCATTCAGCTGAGGTTTTCTCTCACCAGGGGCTCAGATGCTGTGAAGAAGACTGCTATTCTTCCTTCCTCTTTTGCTCTAGAGGCTGTGTCTAGGACTGTCTGGGTTCCCAGGTGTGATGGATGCCTTTTTATACCCTCAGAGGACCTGGTGGGAGGGGCATGGATTCCAAGACTCAACCATTCAGTGGAAGGTGGTTAGACTAGAGGTGATTGGCTCCTCTGCATATCCCAGAAGGAAGGCACTGGTACTTTTAGTCAAGGCTAAACCAGGGAAAGTAAGTAAAAAGTTCCCAACCCAGGCTGGGCGGTGGTGGCCCACGCCTTTAATCCCAGCACTCGGGAGGCAGAGCCAGGTGGATCGCTGTGAGTTTGAGGCCAGCCTGGGCTACCAAGTGAGCTCCAGGAAAGGTACAAAACTACGCAGAGAAACCCTGTCTCGAAAAACAAACAAACAAACAAACAAAAAGTTCCCAACCCAAGTTGGTGAAAGTGGTCCAGGGAGGGATTCCAGAGAGGCACTGATTTTTAAAGCTGATTTAATCATGGATCACTAGGCCAATGAATTCTCTCTCTCTCTCTCTCTCTCTCTCTCTCTCTCTCTCTCTCTCTCTCTTCTTTTCTCTCTCCCTGTCTCTCTCTCATGGACATGCATTCATACAGACATTCTTTAGAATAACTTATTGACTGTGGTCCAGCTAATCCAAGGATGATTGCCTATGCTTGTAAGTTCCAAGAATGTATTCGCTGTTCAGTCCAGGAGGCTGGATGTCTCTCGTTGACTATGGTAAACAGCAGAATCCCAAAAGAGGGCGGTAGTGGCCCACGCCTTTAATCCCAGCACTCGGTAGGCAGAGGCAGGTGGATCTCTGTGAGTTCGAGGCCAGCCTGGTCTACAGATGAGTTCCAGGAAAGGCATAAAACTACACAGAGAAACCCAAAAGAGTAGTTTGGAATGGCAGAGGAGGAAAGGCCTTGCAGGCAAAGAGCAAGAGCTTCTTCTTCAGTGTCCTTCTAAGCTTTCCAGCAGAAGGCATGGCCAAGATCAGAGGTGTGTGAAGTTCTGAGTTTGGGGTTAATGTAAAATTTGAAGAACCAGAATTTGAGGTAATTTAGAAAGGATATGCAAAAATATGAAATCTCACGCCTTTAATCACCCATTAATATGAAATCTCACACCTTTAATCTCTTCACTGGGGAAACTGAGGCAGAGGGATCTCTGAGTTCAAGGCCAGCCTGATCTACAATGTGAGTGTGGGAGAGCCAGGGCTATCCATGTGGAGAGACATTGTCTGAAAACAACCAAACAATTCCTGGCTGTGGTTTTGCAAGCCTTTAATCCCAGGACTCCAGAGGCAGAATCAGGCAGATCTCTGAGTTGGAGGACAGACTGGACTGCATGGGATATCCAGGACAGGACTGAAAAACACAGAGAAACACTGTCTTGAAAAAAATAAGAAAGAAAAAGATGAAAAAAGCCAAAAAAAAAAATAAAAAACCAGAAAAAACAGCCATGCAAACATCTCCTGTTGAACTGGAGTACCCCAGGAGTTTCCCGGTCCAACCTCCCTCCACTCCTATCCACTATTGAAAGAATTCTGACCAGACACACAATGTAGGAAAGAGACCGGTAGTTTATTGGAGAGTAAAATCCTGGGGCTGAAAAAGGGTGTTCGTTCCAAGAGTGACTGTGGACTGAAATGACAGTGCCGGCCTCCAGTTAAGAGGAGTGTACGTTATTGCAATGAAAGTCTCTGGAAGAGTCCTCCTGTGGCGGGGGCACCACACTGCCACATTGGAAACCAAGACCTACTCCACCAATGTCCACATTCTGGGAAGGTCTTGAAGTAAAGTCAGTGGCCTTGTTCTTTTCCTTCTTTGGTTGTGACTCCAGCTGACAAGCTCACCCAGGAGGAAGGCCTCCAACTGGGGTCTGGTTCCTAACACCCGGTGTAGTCCCCAGCAGGCCAATGAAGATGTACTATGGGCTTGAATCCGTGGCCAAGGAAGGACTCTTCACTGCTAGAGCCCTCATAATGGTCTTCAGACCAAGTCTTCCGGGTTGGCCAATGGAGATAAATGCAATGGTTCCTTTGGATGAGGGGGCTGCATGGAGACTGAGGTCAGGGTAGCCAATTGGAGAAAAATGGTATTACTCTGGAGAATCTTTGGGCCAGTAGACCCTGGGCACTGGCTAAAGAGACTTGGTGTGGCCTGGGGTATGTCTGTGTCTTTGACTAAGAGATCAGCATTCAAAGGGAAGGTGGCGTCAGGGGCAGGACCGTTGGACGGGGTGGTGGATGCTCCTGTTGCTCCTGCTGCTGCTACTAATGTATCTGCTGCTGCTACTGATGTAGCTGCTGCTGCTATTGCTGTCCCTGCTGATGTTTCTATTGCTGCTGCTACTGTTTTCGCTGTTGCTGTGGCAGCAGTTGCTGCTGCTCTCAATGCTGCTGCTGCTGCTGCTGCTGCTGCTGCTGCTGCTGCTACTAATGTAGCTGCTGCTACTACTGATGTAAATACAGCTGCTGTTGCTGTCCCTGCTGCTGCTGCTGCTCTTGACATAGCTACTGTAATAGCTGCTGCTGCTGCTGCTGCTGCTGCACCTGGGACTGGGGTTGACACGGGAGACATGGTGGCAGCAGCAGCAGACACTGGCTAGTGGAATGCAGTGGTTGCAGGGGTTGGGTTGGGGATTCACTTCTTGGCTGAGGGAAGGGGGTACAGGCTGGTGTTCTGCACTGAGAGGTTCTGTGGTACCCCATCCTGGTGGAGGGCCCACCAGTGGGCTCCTCACTACGGCCCAGTGTGAGGCTGCTGGAGCTTCTCCTCCAGCTGGAGGACAGTGCCTGAAAATGCCCAGGGCCAGAGCAGGAGACCCTGAGAAATGAGCGCATGAGGATCTCAGGCAACAGGAAAATCCCTCAACTCCCATGGCAGCTGGGTACTCTCTGTCGTCTTCATTTAAATGGCAGATGGAATCTCCTGTCCAAAGGCTGGGCACGGTCACAGGGTGCCACATGCAGGAGCCATCAGCCTCAGGCACCCACGTGGAATTCATGTGGCCTGGGAAGGCTTGTGGCAAGCTGTCCATGCTGACCCGGCAGACACGGGGGGCTCTGCTGATGGGCCACGAGCTCCTGCTGGGCTCAGGCTGGCTCATGCTGAAGCCATAGGCAGAAGCCAAGCTTACCCCGGGGTCTGCAGCACCCAGTGTCCTGTCTCCTTCCTCCCAGAACTGCCTTCCATCATAGATATCTTCCTGCTCCACCTGCTCCAGGGATGCACCTTCGGCGATCTCTGTTGAGGAGCCTGCCTCCGACTGGAGAGTCTCCAAGTGCTTTCCATTCAGGCCACCCCTCATGATGGCTCTGAGAGGCTCCAATCTGTCTGTGGGAAGGGCAGGCATGGAGTTAGGAGAGCAGGAAGCAGAAGACAGGACCGAAAGGAGATGAGGGGAGGGGAAAAGCTGTGGAGGAGGCAAGAGTCATGTCTAGAACCTGTGGGGTGGGGATAGGGCATTGCAGGTGCCCGTCACTAGGAGTTTCTCAGGGCATGGCTGTGGAGCAGCCAGAGGACACCTCTGGTTGGCTGACTAAACAGAGCCCAGAAGCTGCCAATGGTGAGCCCCAAGGACCCCAAACTCATTATCAAACTGAGCTGTAGGTCAAGTTCCAGGACCAATCTGGACAACTCTGTGAGCACCTAATTCAGAACGGAAAGTTAAAAACAAATAAATAGAAAGGTGGAAGGCCTGGGGACAGAAATGAAGGAAGGAGTGGTTGTCTGGCACGTGTGAAGCACTGGGTTCAAGCCTGAGATCACAAATTAACAACAAAAACAACCAAATCCTCGACATTCTGCTCCTCAACAGGATCCCTCTGTGTCAGTCACAAAAAACCTGCCTGGGCACCAGCTGTGGGGAGAGACGAGCTAAAACAGTCAACTTTTGGCGTGGAGGTTGGTCACTTCTTTGGCCCAACTGGAGGCTGCTCTAAGTTCCCATCATTGAGGAACACTAGCCAGAAGGTCTGTTAGGAACACACTTTTAAAGCCATCAACCCTCTAACCAAAAGGAGCTACCCACCCCCACCCCAGACCGAGGAGAAAGACCTTACCTGGACCTCCAAACAGGCTGTAGTCCTTTGCCATCTGGTCTTCCCGGGTAGGTTCTCCTGACATCATTCAGCTGAGGTTTTCTCTCACCAGGGGCTCAGATGCTGTGAAGAAGACTGCTATTCTTCCTTCCTGTTTTGCTCTAGAGGCTGTGTCTAGGGCTGTCTGGCTTCCCAGGTCTGATGGATGCCTTTTTATACCCTCAGAGGACCTGGTGGGAGGGGCATGGATTCCAAGACTCAACCATTCAGTGGAGGGTGTTTAGACCAGAGGTGATTGGCTCCTCTGCATATCCCAGAAGGAAGGCACTGGTACTGTTAGTCAAGGCTAAACCAGGGAAAGTAAGTAAAAAGTTCCCAACTCAGGCTGGGCGGTGGTGGCACACACCCTTAATCCCAGCACTCGGGAGGCAGAGCCAGGTGGATCAGTGTGAGTTCGTGGCCAGCCTGGGCTACCAAGTGAGCTCCAGGAAAGGCGCAAAACCAGGCAGAGAAACCCTGTCTCGAAAAACAAACAAACAAACACAAAAAAAGTTCCCAACCCAAGTTGGAGAAAGTGGTCCAGGGAGGGATTCCAGAGAGGCACTGATTTTTAAAGCTGATTTAATCATGGATCACTAGGCCAATGAATTCTCTCTCTCTCTCTCTCTCTCTCTCTCTCTCTCTCTCTCTCTCTCTCTCTCTCTTTCTCTCTCTCTCTCTCTCTCTTTCTCTGTGTGTGTCTTCTTTTCTCTCTCCCTGTCTCTCTCTCATGGACATGCATTCATACAGACATTCTTTAGAATAACTTATTGACTGTGGTCCAGCTAATCCAAGGATGATTGCCTATGCTTGTAAGTTCCAAGAATGTATTCGCTGTTCAGTCCAGGAGGCTGGATGTCTCTCGTTGACTATGGTAAACAGCAGAATCCCAAAAGAGGGCGGTAGTGGCCCACGCCTTTAATCCCAGCACTCGGTAGGCAGAGGCAGGTGGATCTCTGTGAGTTCGAGGCCAGCCTGGTCTACAGATCGAGTTCCAGGAAAGGCATAAAACTACACAGAGAAACCCAAAAGAGTAGTTTGGAATGGCAGAGGAGGAAAGGCCTTGCAGACAAAGAGCAAGAGCTTCTTCTTCAGTGTCCTTCTAAGCTTTCCAGCAGAAGGCATGGCCAAGATCAGAGGTGTGTGAAGTTCTGTGTTTGGGGTTAATGTAAAATTTGAAGAACCAGAATTTGAGGTAATTTAGAAAGGATATGCAAAAATATGAAATCTCACGCCTTTAATCACCCATTAATATGAAATCTCACACCTTTAATCTCTTCACTCGAGAAACTGAGGCAGAGGGATCTCTGAGTTCAAGGCCAGCCTGGTCTACAATGTGAGTGTGGGAGAGCCAGGGCTATCCATGTGGAGAGACATTGTCTGAAAACAACCAAACAATTCCTGGCTGTGGTTTTGCAAGCCTTTAATCCCAGGACTCCAGAGGCAGAATCAGGCAGATCTCTGAGTTGGAAGACAGACTGGACTGCATGGGAGATCCAGGACAGGACTGAAAAACACAGAGAAACACTGTCTTGAAAAAAGTAAGAAAGAAAGAAAAACATGAAAAAAGCCAAAAAAAAAAAAAAAGACCAGAAAAAACAGCCATGCAAACATCTCATGTTGAACTGGAGTACCTCAGGAGTTTCCCGGTCCAACCTCCCTCCACTCCTATCCACTATTGAAAGAATTCTGACCAGACACACAATGTAGGTAAGAGACCGGTAGTTTATTGGAGAGTAAAATCCTGGGGCTGAAAGGGGGTGTTTGTTCCAAGAGTGACTGTGGACTGCAAGACAGTCCTGGCCTCCAGTCAAGAGGGGTGTACATTATTGCAATGAAAGTCTCTGGAAGAGTCCTCCTGTGGCGGGGGCACCACACTGCCACATTGGAAACCAAGACCTACTCCACCAATGTCCACATTCTGGGAAAGTCTTGAAGTAAAGTCAGTGGCCTTGTTCTTTTCCTTCTTTGGTTGTGACTCCAGCTGACAAGCTCACCCAGGAGGAAGGCTCCCGACTGGGGTCTGGTTCCTAACACCGGTGTAGTCCCCAAGAAGCCAATGAAGATGTACTATGGGCTTGAATCCGTGGCCAAGGAAGGACTCTTGTCTGCTAGAGCCCTCATAATGGTCTTCAGACCAAGGCTTCCGGGTTTGCCAGTGGAGATAAATGCAATGGTTTTTTTTTTGGATGAGGAGGCGGCATGGAGACTGAGATCGGCGTAGCCAATCGGTGAGTGATGGTATTACTTTGGAGAATCCTTGGGACAGTAGACCCTGGACACTGGATGAAGAAACTTGGTTTGGCTAGGAGTATTTCTGTGTCTTTGACTAAGAGATCAACATGCAAAGAGGACGCGTCTACAACAGGTGCGGCAGAAGCGGTGGTTGCGGCTGCTGCTGCTGCCGCCGCTGCCGCTGCTTCTGCTGCCGCCGCTGCCGCCGCCGCTGCTGCTGCCGCCACTGCCGCTGCCGCCACTGCCGCCGACGTCGATGCTGCTGCCGCTGCCGCCGACGTCGATGCTGCTGCCCCTGTCGTCGATGCTGCCACCGTCGTCGATGCTGCTGCTGTCAATGCTGCTGCTGCTGTCAATGCTGCTGCTGCTGTCAATGCTTCTACATGTGATGAAGCCGCTTCTACTAATGTAGCTGCTGCTGCTGCTGCTGCTGCCGACGTCGATGCTGCCGCTGCTGCTGCTGCCGTCGTCGATGCTGCCTCTGCTGCTGCTGCCGTCGTCGATGCTGCTGCCGTCGTCGATGCTGCTGCCGTCGTCGATGCTGCTGCCGTCGTCGATGCTGCTGCCGTCGTCGATGCTGCTGCCGTCGTCGATGCTGCTGCCGTCGTCGATGCTGCTGCCGTCGTCGATGCTGCTGCCGTCGTCGATGCTGCTGCCGTCGTCGATGCTGCTGCCGTCGTCGATGCTGCTGCCGTCGTCGATGCTGCTGCCGTCGTCGATGCTGCTGCCGTCGTCGATGCTGCTGCCGTCGTCGATGCTGCTGCTGCTGTCAATGCTTCTACATGTGATGAAGCCGCTTCTACTAATGTAGCTGCTGCTGCTGCTGGTGCTGCTGCTACTGCTGCTGCTGCTGCAGGGGCTAGGGCTGGGCCTGACATAGGAGACATGGTGGCGGCAGCAGAAGACACTGGCTTGTGGAATGCAGTGGTTGCAGGGTTTGGGTTGGGGATTCACTTCTTGGCTGAGGGAAGGTGGTACAGGCTGGTGTTCAGTGCTGAGAGGTGATGGGGTACCCCCCCATGGTGGAGGACTCACCAGTGGGTCCCTCACTGAGGCCCTGGTTGAGTCTGCTGGGCCTTCTCCTCCAGCTTGAGGATAGTGCCTGAAAATGCCCAGGGCCAGAGCAGGAGACCCTGAGAAATGAGCGCATGAGGATCTCAGGCAACAGGAAAATCCCTCAACTCCCATGGCAGCTGGGTACTCTCTGTCGTCTTCATTTAAATGGCAGATGGAATCTCCTGTCCAAAGGCTGGGCACGGTCACAGGGTGCCACATGCAGGAGCCATCAGCCTCAGGCACCCACGTGGAATTCATGTGGCCTGAGAAGGCTTGTGGCAAGCTGTCCATGCTGACCCGGCAGACATGGGGGGCTCTGCTGATGGGCCACGAGCTCCTGCTGGGCTCAGGCTGGCTCATGCTGAAGCCATAGGCAGAAGCCAAGCTGACCCAGGGGTCTGCAGACCCAGTGTCCTGTCTCCTTCCTCCCAGAACTGCCTTCCATCATAGATGTCTTCCTGCTGCACCTGCTCCAGGGATGCACCTTCGGCGATCTCTGTTGAGGATCCTACCTCCGACTGGGGAGTCTCCAAATGCTTTCCATTCAGGCCACCCCTCATGACGGCTCTGAGAGGCTCCAATCTGTCTGTGGGAAGGGCAGGCATGGAGTTTGCAGAGCAGGAAGCAGAAGACAGGACCGAAAGGAGATGAGGGGAGGGGAAAAACTGTAGAGTAGGCAAGAGTCATGTCTAGAACCTGTGGGGTGGGGATAGGGCATTGCAGGTGCCCGTCACTAGGTGTTTCTCAGGGCATGGCTGTGGAGCAGCCAGAGGACACCTCTGGTTGGCTGACTAAACAGAGCCCAGAAGCTGCCAATGGTGAGCCCCAAGGACCCCAAACTCATTATCAAACTGAGCTGTAGGGCAAGTTCCAGGGCCAATCTAGACATCTCTGTGACCACTAATTCAGAACGGAAAGTTAAAAAAAAATAAATAGAAAGGTTGAGGGCCCGGGGACAGAAATGAAGGAAAGAGTGGTTGTCTGGCACGTGTGAAGCCCTGGGTTCAAGCCTGAGATCACAAATTAACAACAAAAACAACCAAATCCTCGACATTCTGCTCCTCAACGGGATCCCTCTGGGTCAGTCACAAAAAACCTGCCTGGGCACCAGCTGTGGGGTGAGACAAGCTAAAACAGTCCACTTTTGGCGGGGAGGTTGGTCACTTCTTTGGCCCAACTGGAGGCTGCTCTAAGCTCCCATCATTGAGGAACACTAGCCAGGAGGTCTGTTAGGAACACACTTTTAAAGCCATCAACCCTCTAACAAAAAGGAGCTACCCACCCCCACCCCAGACCGAGGAGAAAGACCTTACCTGGACCTCCAAACAGGCTGTAGTTCTTTGCCATCTGGTCTTCCCGGGTTGGTTCTCCTGACATCATTCAGCTGAGGTTTTCTCTAACCAGGGGCTCAGATGCTGTGAAGAAGACTGCTATTCTTCCTTCCTCTTTTGCTCTAGAGGCTGTGTGTAGGGCTGTCTGGCTTCCCAGGTCTGATAGATGCCTTTTTATACCCTCAGAGGACCTGGTGGGAGGGGCATGGATTCCAAGACTCAACCATTCAGTGGAGGGTGGTTAGACCAGAGGTGATTGGCTCCTCTGCATATCCCAGAAGGAAGGCACTGGTACTTTTAGTCAAGGCTAAACCAGGAAAAGTAAGTAAAGAGTTCCCAACCCCGGCCGGGTGGTGGTGGTGCACACCTTTAATCCCAGCACTCGGGGGGCAGAGCCAGGTGGATCGCTGTGAGTTCGAGGCCAGCCTGGGCTACCAAGTGAGCTCCAGGAAAGGCGCAAAACTACGCAGAGAAACCCTGTCTCGAAAAACAAACAAACAAACAAACAAAATTCCCAACCCAAGTTGGTGAAAGTGGTCCAGGGAGGTATTCCAGAGAGGCACTGATTTTTAAAGCTGATTTAATCATGGATCACTAGGCCAATGAATTCTCTCTCTCTCTCTCTCTCTCTCTCTCTCTCTCTCTCTCTCTCTCTCTCTCTCTCTCTCTCTCTCTCCTCTCTCTCTCCTCTCTCCCTGTCTCTCTCTCATGGACATGCATTCATACAGACATTCTTTAGAATAACTTACTGACTGTGGTCCAGCTAATCCAAGGATGATTGCCTATGCTTGTAAGATCCAAGAATGTGTTCGCTGTTCAGTCCAGGAGGCTGGATGTCTCTCCTTGTCTATGGTAAATAGCAGAATCCCAAAAGAGGGCGGTAGTGGCCCACGCCTTTAATCCCAGCACTCGGTAGGCAGAGGCAGGTGGATCTCTGTGAGTTCGAGGCCAGCCTGGTCTACAGATCGAGTTCCAGGAAAGGCATAAAACTACACAGAGAAACCCCAAAGAGTAGTTTGGAATGGCAGAGGAGGAATGGCCTTGCAGGCAAAGAGCAAGAGCTTCTTCTTCAGTGTCCTTCTAAGCTTTCCAGCAGAAGGCATGGCCAAGATCAGAGGTGTGTGAAGTTCTGAGTTTGGGTTAATGTATAATTTGCAGAACCAGAATTTGAGATAATTTAGAAAGGATATGCAAAAATATGAAATCTCACGCCTTTAATCACCCATTAATATGAAATCTCACACCTTTAATCTCTTCACTCGGATCGCCGGTCGGTGGTGTTGCACGCCTTTAATCCCAGCACTCGGGAGGCAGAGGCAGGCGGATCTCTGTGAGTTCGAGGCCAGCCTTGGCTACCAAGTGAGTTCCAGGAAAAAGCGCAAAGCTACACAGAGAAACCCTGTCTCGAAAAACCAAAAAAAAAAAAAAAATCTCTTCACTCGGGAAACTGAAGCAGAGGGATCTCTGAGATCAAGGCCAGCCTGATCTACAATGTGAGTGTGGGAGAGCCAGGGCTATCCATGTGGAGAGACATTGTCTGAAAACAACCAAACAATTCCTGGCTGTGGTTTTGCAAGCCTTTAATCCCAGGACTCCAGAGGCAGAATCAGGCAGATCTCTGAGTTGGAGGACAGACTGGACTCCATGGGAGATCCAGGACAGGACTGAAAAACACAGAGAAACACTGTCTTGAAAAAAGTAAGAAAGAAAGAAAACGATGAAAAAAGCCAAAAAAAAAAATAAATAAAACCAGAAAAAACAGCCATGAAAACATCTCATGTTGAACTGGAGTACCCCAGGAGTTTCGTGGTCCAACCTCCCTCCACTCCTATCCACTATTGAAAGAATTCCGACCAGACACACAATGTAGGTAAGAGACCGGTAGTTTATTGGAGAGTAAAATCCTGGGGCTGAAAGAGGGTGTTCGTTCCAAGAGTGACTGTGGACTGCAATGACAGTCCTGGCCTCCAGTTAAGAGGGGTGTACGTTATTGCAATGAAAGTCTCTGGAAGAGTCCTCCTGTGGCGGGGGCACCACACTGCCACACTGGAAACCAAGACCTACTCCACCAATGTCCACATTCTGGGAAAGTCTTGAAGTAAAGGCAATGCCCTTGCTCTTTTCCTTCTTTGGTTGTGACTCCAGCTGACAAGCTCACCCAGGAGGAAGGCCTCCGACTGGGGTCTGGTTCCTAACACGCGGTGTAGTCCCCAGCAGGCCAATGAAGATGTACTATGGGCTTGAATCCGTGGCCAAGGAAGGACTCTTGTCTGCTAGAGCCGTCATAATGATCTTCAGACTGTTTTCCGGGTTGGTCAATGGAGATAAATGCAATGGTTCCTTTGGATGAGGGGGCTGCATGGAGACTGAGGTCGGCATAGCCAATCGGTGAGTAGGGTATTACTTTGGAGAATCCTTGGGAAAGTAGACCCTGGACACTGGATGAAGAAACTTGGTTTGGCTAGGAGTATTTCTGTGTCTTTGACTAAGAGATCAACATTCAAAGAGGACGCGTCTACAACCGGGGCGGCAGAAGCGGTGGTTGCGGCTGCTGCTGCTGCTGCTGCTGCTGCTGCTGCTGCTGCTGTTGCGGTTGCTGTTGCTGTTGCTGTTGCTGTTGCGGTTGCTGTTGCTGTTGCTGTCGATGCTGTTCCTGCTGCTGCTGTCGTCGCTGTTCCTGCTGCTGCTTTCCATTCAGGCCACCCCTCATGATGGCTCTGAGAGGCTCCAATCTGTCTGTGGGAAGGGCAGGCATGGAGTTAGGAGAGCAGGAAGCAGAAGACAGGACCGAAAGGAGATGAGGGGGGGAAAAAGCTGTAGAGGAGGCAAGAGTCATGTCTAGAACCTGTGGGGTGGGGATAGGGCATTGCAGGTGCCCGTCACTAGGTGTTTCTCAGGGCATGGCTGTGGAGCAGCCAGAGGACACCTCTGGTTGGCTGACTAAACGGAGCCCAGAAGCTGCCAATGGTGTGCCCCAAGGAACCCAAACTCATTATCAAACTGTACTGTAGGGCAAGTTCCAGCACCAATCTGGACAACTCTGTGAGCACCTAATTCAGAACGGAAAGTTAAAAACAAATAAATAGAAAGGTTGAGGGCCCGGGGACAGAAATGAAGGAAAGAGTGGTTGTCTGGCACGTGTGAAGCCCTGGGTTCAAGCCTGAGATCACAAATTAACAACAAAAACAACCAAATCCTCGACATTCTGCTCCTCAACGGGATCCCTCTGTGTCAGTCACAAAAAAAAAACCTGCCTGGGCACCAGCTGTGGGGCGAGACAAGCTAAAACAGTCCACTTTTGGTGGGGAGGTGGTCACTTCTTTGGCCCAACTGGAGGCTGCTCTAAGCTCCCATCATTGAAGAAGACTAGCCAGGAGGTCTGTTAGGAACACACTTTTAAAGCCATCAACCCTCTAACCAAAAAGAGCTACCCACCCCCACCCCAGACCGAGGAGAAAGACCTTACCTGGACCTCCAAACAGGCTGTAGTCCTTTGCCATCTGGTCTTCCTGGGTTGGTTCTCCTGACATCATTCAGCTGAGGTTTTCTCTCACCAGGGGCTCAGATGCTGTGAAGAAGACTGCTACTCTTCCTTCCTCTTGGGCTCTAGAGGCTGTGTCTAGGGCTGTCTGGCTTCCCAGGTCTGATGGATGCCTTTTTATACCCTTAGAGGACCTGGTGGGAGAGGCATGGATTCCAAGACTCAACCATTCAGTGGAGGGTGGTTAGACCAGAGGTGATTGGCTCCTCTGCATATCCCAGAAGGAAAGCACTGGTACTTTTAGTCAAGGCTAAACCAGGAAAAGCAAGTTAAAAGTTCCCAACCCAGGCCGGGCGGTGGTGGTGCACACCTTTAATCCCAGCACTCGGGAGGCAGAGCCAGGTGGATCGCTGTGAGTTCGAGGCCAGCCTGGGCTACCAAGTGAGCTCCAGGAAAGGCGCAAAACTACGCAGAGAAACCCTGTCTCGAAAAACAAACAAACAAACAAACAAATAGTTCCCAACCCAAGTTGGTGAAAGTGGTCCAGGGAGGGATTCCAGAGAGGCACTGATTTTTAAAGCTGATTTAATCATGGATCACTAGGCCAATGAATTCTCTCTCTCTCTCTCTCTCTCTCTCTCTCTCTCTCTCTCTCTCTCTCTCTCTCTCTCTCTCTCCTCTCTCTCTCTCTCTTTCTCTCTCTCTCTCTCTGTCTTCTTTTCTTTCTCCCTGTCTCTCTCTCACGGACATGCATTCATACAGACATTCATTAGAATAACTTATTGACTGTGGTCCAGCTAATCCAAGGATGATTGCCTATGCTTGTAAGATCCAAGAATGTATTCGCTGTTCAGTCCAGGAGGCTGGATGTCTCTTCTTGTCTATGGTAAACAGCAGAATCCCAAAAGAGGGCGGTAGTGGCCCACGCCTTTAATCCCAGCACTCGGTAGGCAGAGGCAGGTGGATCTCTGTGAGTTCGAGGCCAGCCTGGTCTACAGATCGAGTTCCAGGAAAGGCATAAAACTACACAGAGAAACCCAAAAGAGTAGTTTGGAATGGCAGAGGAGGAAAGGCCTTGCAGGCAAAGAGCAAGAGCTTCTTCTTCAGTTTCCTTCTAAGCTTTCCAGCAGAAGGCATGGCCAAGATCAGAGGTGTGTGCAGTTCTGAGTTTGGGGTTAATGTATAATTTGAAGAACCAGAATTTGAGGTAATTTAGAAAGGATATCCAAAAATATGAAATCTCATGCCTTTAATCACCCATTAATATGAAATCTCACACCTTTAATCTCTTCACTCGGGAAACTGAGGCAGAGGGATCTCTGAGTTCAAGGCCAGCCTGATCTACAATGTGAGTGTGGGAGAGCCAGGGCTATCCATGTGGAGAGACATTGTCTGAAAACAACCAAACAATTCCTAGCTATGGTTTTGCAAGCCTTTAATCCCAGGACTCCAGAGGCAGAATCAGGCAGATCTCTGAGTTGGAGGACAGACTGGACTGCATGGGAGATCCAGGACAGGACTGAAAAACACAGAGAAACACTGTCTTGAAAAAAGTAAGAAAGAAAGAAAAAGATGAAAAAAGCCAAAAAAAAAAAAAATAAAACCAGAAAAAACAGCCATGCAAACATCTCATGTTGAACTGGAGTACCCCAGGAGTTTCCTGGTCCAACCTCCCTCCACTCCTATCCACTATTGAAAGAATTCCGACCAGACACACAATGTAGGTAAGAGACCGGTAGTTTATTGGAGAGTAAAATCCTGGGGCTGAAAGGGGGTGTTTGTTCCAAGAGTGACTGTGGACTGCAATGACAGTGCTGGCCTCCAGTTAAGAGGGGTGTACATTATTGCAATGAAAGTCTCTGGAAGAGTCCTCCTGTGGCGGGGGCACCACACTGCCACACTGGAAACCAAGACCTACTCCACCAATGTCCACATTCTGGGAAAGTCTTGAAGTAAAGGCAGTGCCCTTGCTCTTTTCCTTCTTTGGTTGTGACTCCAGCTGACAAGCTCACCCAGGAGGAAGGCTCCCGACTGGGGTCTGGTTCCTAACACCCAGTGTAGTCCCCAGCAGGCCAATGAAGATGTACTATGGGCTTGAATCCGTGTCCAAGGAAGGACTCTTCTCTGCTAGAGCCCTCATAATGGTCTTCAGACCAAGTTTTCCGTGTTTGCCAGTGGAGATAAATGCAATGGTTTTTTTTTTGGATGAGGAGGCTGCATGGAGACTGAGGTCGGCGTAGCCAATCGGTGAGTGAGGGTATTACTTTGGAGAATCCTTGGGACAGTAGACCCTGGACACTGGATGAAGAAACTTGGTTTGGCTAGGAGTATTTCTGTGTCTTTGACTAAGAGATCAACATGCAAAGAGGACGCGTCTGCAACAGGGGCGGCAGAAGCGGTGGTTGTGGCTGCTGCTGATTCCGTCAATGCTGCTGCTGCTGCTGCTGCTGCTGTTGTCGTCGATGCTGCTGCTGCTGCTGTCGTCGCTGCTGCTGCTGCTGTCGTCGCTGCTGCTGCTGCTGCTGCTGTCGTCGATGCTGCTGCTGCTGCTGCTGTCGTCGATGCTGCTGCTGCTGCTGTCGTCGATGCTGCTGCTGCTGCTGTCGTCGATGCTGCTGCTGCTGCTGTCGTCAATGCTGCTGCTGCTGCTGCTGTCGTCAATGATGATGCTGCTGCTGCTGCTGTCAATGCTGCTGCTGTCAATGCTGCTGCTGTCAATGCTGCTGCTGCTGTGGTCAATGCTGCTGCTGTCAATGCTGCTGCTGTCAATGCTGCTGCTGCTCTCAATGCTTCTACATGTGATGAAGCTGCTTCTACTAATGTAGCTGCTGCTGCTGCTGCTGCTGCTGCTGCTGCTGCTGCTGCTGCTCCAGTGGCTAGGGCTGGGTCTGAAATGGGAGACATGGTGGCGGCAGCAGAAGACA
Source organism: Peromyscus maniculatus bairdii (assembly GCF_049852395.1). NCBI lineage: Eukaryota > Metazoa > Chordata > Mammalia > Rodentia > Cricetidae > Peromyscus > Peromyscus maniculatus. Next base: position 111,772,768 of record NC_134854.1, read on the forward strand.
CTGGCTTGTGGAATGCAGTGGTTGCAGGGGTTGGGTTGGGGATTCACTTCTTGGCTGAGGGAAGGGGGTATAGGCTGGTGTTCAGTGCTGAGAGGTGATGGGGTACCCCCCCACGGTGGAGGACCCACCAGTGGGTCCCTCACTGAGGCCCTGGTTGGGTCTGCTGGGCCTTCTACTCCAGCTTGAGGACAGTGCCTGAAAATGCCCAGGGCCAGAGCAGGAGATCCTGAGAAATGAGGGCATGAGGATCTCAGGCAACAGGAAAATCCCTCAACTCCCATGGCAGCTGGGTAATCTCTGTCGTCTTCATTTAAAAGGCAGATGGAATCTCCTGTCCAAAGGCTGGGCACGGTCACAGGGTGCCACATGCAGGAGCCATCAGCCTCAGGCACCCACGTGGAAATCATGTGGCCTGGGAAGGCTTGTGGCAAGCTGTCCATGCTGACCCGGCAGACATGGGGGGCTCTGCTGATGGGCCACGAGCTCCTGCTGGGCTCAGGCTGGCTCATGCTGAAGCCATAGGCAGAAGCCAAGCTGACCCAGGGGTCTGCAGCACCCAGTGTCCTGTCTCCTTCCTCCCAGAACTGCCTTCCATCATAGATGTCTTCCTGCTCCACCTGCTCCAGGGATGCACCTCCGGCGATCTCTATTGAGGAGCCTGCCTCCGACTGGTGAGTCTCCAAGTGCTTTCCATTCAGGCCACCCCTCATGATGGCTCTGAGAGGCTCCAATCTGTCTGTGGGAAGGGCAGGCATGGAGTTAGGAGACCAGGAAGCAGAAGACAGGACCGAAAGGAGATGAGGGGAGGGGAAAAGCTGTGGAGGAGGCAAGAGTCATGTCTAGAACCTGTGGGGTGGGGATAGGGATTGCAGGTGCCCGTCACTAGGAGTTTCTCAGGGCATGGCTGTGGAGCAGCCAGAGGACACCTCTGGTTGGCTGACTAAACGGAGCCCAGAAGCTGCCAATGGTGAGCCCCAAGGACCCCAAACTCATTATCAAACTGAACTGTAGTGTGGTGATATTCTAATTGTACTGAAATGTGATTTTGATTGTATGTTAATAAATAAAGTTGCCTGGGGGTCAGAGCTATTAGAGCCATAGACAGAGTGTGATGGTGGCACACGCCTTTAATCCCATAGATCTCTGTGTGTTCAGGGATACAGCCAGCATTGGAGACATTTGCCTTCAAGACTTAGGGGGCTGTACATTCAGACAGTGACGAGGCAGTCACATGTTTGGGTTTACAACCAATGAGAAGGCAGAACAATAATACTATAAAAAAGACATGCAAACAGGATATAGCCCTCTTTCGGGAACCTGGGACACCGCAGGCGGAAGGGTGAGATTTTAGCTCTGAGCTCTGACCTCTTGGCTTTCTCTTTTACATTGTTTCTGTGTTTCTTATTTAATAAGACGGTTGGTTACATCAATACTGTAGGGCAAGTTCCAGGGCCAATCTGGACAACTCTGTGACCCCTAATTCAGAACGGAAAGTTAAAAAAAAATAAATAGAAAGGTTGGGGGCCTGGGGACAGAAATGAAGGAAAGAGTGGTTGTCTGGCACGTGTGAAGCCCTGGGTTCAAGCCTGAGATCACAAATTAACAACAAAAACAACCAAATCCTCGACATTCTGCTCCTCAACGGGATCCCTCTGTGTCAGTCAAAAGAAACCTGCCTGGGCACCATCTGTGGGTGAGACAAGCTAAAACAGTCCACTTTTGGTGGGGAGGTGGTCACTTCTTTGGCCCAACTGGAGGTTGCTCTAAGCTCCCATCATTGAGGAACACTAGCCAGAAGGTCTGTTAGGAATACACTTCTAAAGCCATCAACCCTCTAACCAAAAGGAGCTACCCACCCCCACCCCAGACCGAGGAGAAAGACCTTACCTGGACCTCTAAACAGGCTGTAGTCCTTTGCCATCTGGTCTTCCTGGGTTGGTTCTCCTGACATCATTCAGCTGAGGTTTTCTCTCACTGGGGGCTCAGATGCTGTGAAGAAAACTGCTATTCTTCCTTCCTCTTTTGCTCTAGAGGCTGTGTCTAGGGCTGTCTGGCTTCCCAGGTCTGATGGATGCCATTTTATACCCTCAGAGGACCTGGTGGGAGGGGCATGGATTCCAAGACTCAACCATTCTGTGGAGGGTGGTTAGACCAGAGGTGATTGGCTCCTCTGCATATCCCAGAAGGAAAGCACTGGTACTTTTAGTCAAGGCTAAACCAGGAAAAGTAAGTTAAAAGTTCCCAACCCAGGCCGGGCGGTGGTGGTGCACACCTTTAATCCCAGCACTCGGGAGGCAGAGCCAGGTGGATCGCTGTGAGTTCGAGGCCAGCCTGGGCTACCAAGTGAGCTCCAGGAAAGGCGCAAAACTACGCAGAGAAACCCTGTCTCGAAAAACAAACAAACAAACAAACAAATAGTTCCCAACCCAAGTTGGTGAAAGTGGTCCAGGGAGGGATTCCAGAGAGGCACTGATTTTTAAAGCTGATTTAATCATGGATCACTAGGCCAATGAATTCTCTCTCTCTCTCTCTCTCTCTCTCTCTCTCTCTCTCTCTCTCTCTCTCTCTCTCTCTCCTCTCTCTCTCTCTCTTTCTCTCTCTCTCTCTCTGTCTTCTTTTCTTTCTCCCTGTCTCTCTCTCACGGACATGCATTCATACAGACATTCATTAGAATAACTTATTGACTGTGGTCCAGCTAATCCAAGGATGATTGCCTATGCTTGTAAGATCCAAGAATGTATTCGCTGTTCAGTCCAGGAGGCTGGATGTCTCTTCTTGTCTATGGTAAACAGCAGAATCCCAAAAGAGGGCGGTAGTGGCCCACGCCTTTAATCCCAGCACTCGGTAGGCAGAGGCAGGTGGATCTCTGTGAGTTCGAGGCCAGCCTGGTCTACAGATCGAGTTCCAGGAAAGGCATAAAACTACACAGAGAAACCCAAAAGAGTAGTTTGGAATGGCAGAGGAGGAAAGGCCTTGCAGGCAAAGAGCAAGAGCTTCTTCTTCAGTTTCCTTCTAAGCTTTCCAGCAGAAGGCATGGCCAAGATCAGAGGTGTGTGCAGTTCTGAGTTTGGGGTTAATGTATAATTTGAAGAACCAGAATTTGAGGTAATTTAGAAAGGATATCCAAAAATATGAAATCTCATGCCTTTAATCACCCATTAATATGAAATCTCACACCTTTAATCTCTTCACTCGGGAAACTGAGGCAGAGGGATCTCTGAGTTCAAGGCCAGCCTGATCTACAATGTGAGTGTGGGAGAGCCAGGGCTATCCATGTGGAGAGACATTGTCTGAAAACAACCAAACAATTCCTAGCTATGGTTTTGCAAGCCTTTAATCCCAGGACTCCAGAGGCAGAATCAGGCAGATCTCTGAGTTGGAGGACAGACTGGACTGCATGGGAGATCCAGGACAGGACTGAAAAACACAGAGAAACACTGTCTTGAAAAAAGTAAGAAAGAAAGAAAAAGATGAAAAAAGCCAAAAAAAAAAAAATAAAACCAGAAAAAACAGCCATGCAAACATCTCATGTTGAACTGGAGTACCCCAGGAGTTTCCTGGTCCAACCTCCCTCCACTCCTATCCACTATTGAAAGAATTCCGACCAGACACACAATGTAGGTAAGAGACCGGTAGTTTATTGGAGAGTAAAATCCTGGGGCTGAAAGGGGGTGTTTGTTCCAAGAGTGACTGTGGACTGCAATGACAGTGCTGGCCTCCAGTTAAGAGGGGTGTACATTATTGCAATGAAAGTCTCTGGAAGAGTCCTCCTGTGGCGGGGGCACCACACTGCCACACTGGAAACCAAGACCTACTCCACCAATGTCCACATTCTGGGAAAGTCTTGAAGTAAAGGCAGTGCCCTTGCTCTTTTCCTTCTTTGGTTGTGACTCCAGCTGACAAGCTCACCCAGGAGGAAGGCTCCCGACTGGGGTCTGGTTCCTAACACCCAGTGTAGTCCCCAGCAGGCCAATGAAGATGTACTATGGGCTTGAATCCGTGTCCAAGGAAGGACTCTTCTCTGCTAGAGCCCTCATAATGGTCTTCAGACCAAGTTTTCCGTGTTTGCCAGTGGAGATAAATGCAATGGTTTTTTTTTTGGATGAGGAGGCTGCATGGAGACTGAGGTCGGCGTAGCCAATCGGTGAGTGAGGGTATTACTTTGGAGAATCCTTGGGACAGTAGACCCTGGACACTGGATGAAGAAACTTGGTTTGGCTAGGAGTATTTCTGTGTCTTTGACTAAGAGATCAACATGCAAAGAGGACGCGTCTGCAACAGGGGCGGCAGAAGCGGTGGTTGTGGCTGCTGCTGATTCCGTCAATGCTGCTGCTGCTGCTGCTGCTGCTGTTGTCGTCGATGCTGCTGCTGCTGCTGTCGTCGCTGCTGCTGCTGCTGTCGTCGCTGCTGCTGCTGCTGCTGCTGTCGTCGATGCTGCTGCTGCTGCTGCTGTCGTCGATGCTGCTGCTGCTGCTGTCGTCGATGCTGCTGCTGCTGCTGTCGTCGATGCTGCTGCTGCTGCTGTCGTCAATGCTGCTGCTGCTGCTGCTGTCGTCAATGATGATGCTGCTGCTGCTGCTGTCAATGCTGCTGCTGTCAATGCTGCTGCTGTCAATGCTGCTGCTGCTGTGGTCAATGCTGCTGCTGTCAATGCTGCTGCTGTCAATGCTGCTGCTGCTCTCAATGCTTCTACATGTGATGAAGCTGCTTCTACTAATGTAGCTGCTGCTGCTGCTGCTGCTGCTGCTGCTGCTGCTGCTGCTGCTGCTCCAGTGGCTAGGGCTGGGTCTGAAATGGGAGACATGGTGGCGGCAGCAGAAGACACTGGCTTGTGGAATGCAGTGGTTGCAGGGGTTGGGTTGGGGATTCACTTCTTGGCTGAGGGAAGGGGGTATAGGCTGGTGTTCAGTGCTGAGAGGTGATGGGGTACCCCCCCACGGTGGAGGACCCACCAGTGGGTCCCTCACTGAGGCCCTGGTTGGGTCTGCTGGGCCTTCTACTCCAGCTTGAGGACAGTGCCTGAAAATGCCCAGGGCCAGAGCAGGAGATCCTGAGAAATGAGGGCATGAGGATCTCAGGCAACAGGAAAATCCCTCAACTCCCATGGCAGCTGGGTAATCTCTGTCGTCTTCATTTAAAAGGCAGATGGAATCTCCTGTCCAAAGGCTGGGCACGGTCACAGGGTGCCACATGCAGGAGCCATCAGCCTCAGGCACCCACGAGGAAATCATGTGGCCTGGGAAGGCTTGTGGCAAGCTGTCCATGCTGACCCGGCAGACATGGGGGGCTCTGCTGATGGGCCACGAGCTCCTGCTGGGCTCAGGCTGGCTCATGCTGAAGCCATAGGCAGAAGCCAAGCTGACCCAGGGGTCTGCAGCACCCAGTGTCCTGTCTCCTTCCTCCCAGAACTGCCTTCCATCATAGATGTCTTCCTGCTCCACCTGCTCCAGGGATGCACCTCCGGCGATCTCTATTGAGGAGCCTGCCTCCGACTGGTGAGTCTCCAAGTGCTTTCCATTCAGGCCACCCCTCATGATGGCTCTGAGAGGCTCCAATCTGTCTGTGGGAAGGGCAGGCATGGAGTTAGGAGACCAGGAAGCAGAAGACAGGACCGAAAGGAGATGAGGGGAGGGGAAAAGCTGTGGAGGAGGCAAGAGTCATGTCTAGAACCTGTGGGGTGGGGATAGGGATTGCAGGTGCCCGTCACTAGGAGTTTCTCAGGGCATGGCTGTGGAGCAGCCAGAGGACACCTCTGGTTGGCTGACTAAACGGAGCCCAGAAGCTGCCAATGGTGAGCCCCAAGGACCCCAAACTCATTATCAAACTGAACTGTAGTGTGGTGATATTCTAATTGTACTGAAATGTGATTTTGATTGTATGTTAATAAATAAAGTTGCCTGGGGGTCAGAGCTATTAGAGCCATAGACAGAGTGTGATGGTGGCACACGCCTTTAATCCCATAGATCTCTGTGTGTTCAGGGATACAGCCAGCATTGGAGACATTTGCCTTCAAGACTTAGGGGGCTGTACATTCAGACAGTGACGAGGCAGTCACATGTTTGGGTTTACAACCAATGAGAAGGCAGAACAATAATACTATAAAAAAGACATGCAAACAGGATATAGCCCTCTTTCGGGAACCTGGGACACCGCAGGCGGAAGGGTGAGATTTTAGCTCTGAGCTCTGACCTCTTGGCTTTCTCTTTTACATTGTTTCTGTGTTTCTTATTTAATAAGACGGTTGGTTACATCAATACTGTAGGGCAAGTTCCAGGGCCAATCTGGACAACTCTGTGACCCCTAATTCAGAACGGAAAGTTAAAAAAAAATAAATAGAAAGGTTGGGGGCCTGGGGACAGAAATGAAGGAAAGAGTGGTTGTCTGGCACGTGTGAAGCCCTGGGTTCAAGCCTGAGATCACAAATTAACAACAAAAACAACCAAATCCTCGACATTCTGCTCCTCAACGGGATCCCTCTGTGTCAGTCAAAAGAAACCTGCCTGGGCACCATCTGTGGGTGAGACAAGCTAAAACAGTCCACTTTTGGTGGGGAGGTGGTCACTTCTTTGGCCCAACTGGAGGTTGCTCTAAGCTCCCATCATTGAGGAACACTAGCCAGAAGGTCTGTTAGGAATACACTTCTAAAGCCATCAACCCTCTAACCAAAAGGAGCTACCCACCCCCACCCCAGACCGAGGAGAAAGACCTTACCTGGACCTCTAAACAGGCTGTAGTCCTTTGCCATCTGGTCTTCCTGGGTTGGTTCTCCTGACATCATTCAGCTGAGGTTTTCTCTCACCGGGGGCTCAGATGCTGTGAAGAAAACTGCTATTCTTCCTTCCTCTTTTGCTCTAGAGGCTGTGTCTAGGGCTGTCTGGCTTCCCAGGTCTGATGGATGCCATTTTATACCCTCAGAGGACCTGGTGGGAGGGGCATGGATTCCAAGACTCAACCATTCTGTGGAGGGTGGTTAGACCAGAGGTGATTGGCTCCTCTGCATATCCCAGAAGGAAAGCACTGGTACTTTTAGTCAAGGCTAAACCAGGAAAAGTAAGTTAAAAGTTCCCAACCCAGGCCGGGCGGTGGTGGTGCACACCTTTAATCCCAGCACTCGGGAGGCAGAGCCAGGTGGATCGCTGTGAGTTCGAGGCCAGCCTGGGCTACCAAGTGAGCTCCAGGAAAGGCGCAAAACTACGCAGAGAAACCCTGTCTCGAAAAACAAACAAACAAACAAACAAATAGTTCCCAACCCAAGTTGGTGAAAGTGGTCCAGGGAGGGATTCCAGAGAGGCACTGATTTTTAAAGCTGATTTAATCATGGATCACTAGGCCAATGAATTCTCTCTCTCTCTCTCTCTCTCTCTCTCTCTCTCTCTCTCTCTCTCTCTCTCTCTCTCTCTCTCTCCCTCTCTCTCTCTCTCTTTCTCTCTCTCTCTCTCTGTCTTCTTTTCTTTCTCCCTGTCTCTCTCTCACGGACATGCATTCATACAGACATTCATTAGAATAACTTATTGACTGTGGTCCAGCTAATCCAAGGATGATTGCCTATGCTTGTAAGATCCAAGAATGTATTCGCTGTTCAGTCCAGGAGGCTGGATGTCTCTTCTTGTCTATGGTAAACAGCAGAATCCCAAAAGAGGGCGGTAGTGGCCCACGCCTTTAATCCCAGCACTCGGTAGGCAGAGGCAGGTGGATCTCTGTGAGTTCGAGGCCAGCCTGGTCTACAGATCGAGTTCCAGGAAAGGCATAAAACTACACAGAGAAACCCAAAAGAGTAGTTTGGAATGGCAGAGGAGGAAAGGCCTTGCAGGCAAAGAGCAAGAGCTTCTTCTTCAGTTTCCTTCTAAGCTTTCCAGCAGAAGGCATGGCCAAGATCAGAGGTGTGTGCAGTTCTGAGTTTGGGGTTAATGTATAATTTGAAGAACCAGAATTTGAGGTAATTTAGAAAGGATATCCAAAAATATGAAATCTCATGCCTTTAATCACCCATTAATATGAAATCTCACACCTTTAATCTCTTCACTCGGGAAACTGAGGCAGAGGGATCTCTGAGTTCAAGGCCAGCCTGATCTACAATGTGAGTGTGGGAGAGCCAGGGCTATCCATGTGGAGAGACATTGTCTGAAAACAACCAAACAATTCCTAGCTATGGTTTTGCAAGCCTTTAATCCCAGGACTCCAGAGGCAGAATCAGGCAGATCTCTGAGTTGGAGGACAGACTGGACTGCATGGGAGATCCAGGACAGGACTGAAAAACACAGAGAAACACTGTCTTGAAAAAAGTAAGAAAGAAAGAAAAAGATGAAAAAAGCCAAAAAAAAAAAAATAAAACCAGAAAAAACAGCCATGCAAACATCTCATGTTGAACTGGAGTACCCCAGGAGTTTCCTGGTCCAACCTCCCTCCACTCCTATCCACTATTGAAAGAATTCCGACCAGACACACAATGTAGGTAAGAGACCGGTAGTTTATTGGAGAGTAAAATCCTGGGGCTGAAAGGGGGTGTTTGTTCCAAGAGTGACTGTGGACTGCAATGACAGTGCTGGCCTCCAGTTAAGAGGGGTGTACATTATTGCAATGAAAGTCTCTGGAAGAGTCCTCCTGTGGCGGGGGCACCACACTGCCACACTGGAAACCAAGACCTACTCCACCAATGTCCACATTCTGGGAAAGTCTTGAAGTAAAGGCAGTGCCCTTGCTCTTTTCCTTCTTTGGTTGTGACTCCAGCTGACAAGCTCACCCAGGAGGAAGGCTCCCGACTGGGGTCTGGTTCCTAACACCCAGTGTAGTCCCCAGCAGGCCAATGAAGATGTACTATGGGCTTGAATCCGTGTCCAAGGAAGGACTCTTCTCTGCTAGAGCCCTCATAATGGTCTTCAGACCAAGTTTTCCGTGTTTGCCAGTGGAGATAAATGCAATGGTTTTTTTTTTGGATGAGGAGGCTGCATGGAGACTGAGGTCGGCGTAGCCAATCGGTGAGTGAGGGTATTACTTTGGAGAATCCTTGGGACAGTAGACCCTGGACACTGGATGAAGAAACTTGGTTTGGCTAGGAGTATTTCTGTGTCTTTGACTAAGAGATCAACATGCAAAGAGGACGCGTCTGCAACAGGGGCGGCAGAAGCGGTGGTTGTGGCTGCTGCTGATTCCGTCAATGCTGCTGCTGCTGCTGCTGCTGCTGCTGTTGTCGTCGATGCTGCTGCTGCTGCTGTCGTCGCTGCTGCTGCTGCTGTCGTCGCTGCTGCTGCTGCTGCTGCTGTCGTCGATGCTGCTGCTGCTGCTGCTGTCGTCGATGCTGCTGCTGCTGCTGTCGTCGATGCTGCTGCTGCTGCTGTCGTCGATGCTGCTGCTGCTGCTGTCGTCAATGCTGCTGCTGCTGCTGCTGTCGTCAATGATGATGCTGCTGCTGCTGCTGTCAATGCTGCTGCTGTCAATGCTGCTGCTGTCAATGCTGCTGCTGCTGTGGTCAATGCTGCTGCTGTCAATGCTGCTGCTGTCAATGCTGCTGCTGCTCTCAATGCTTCTACATGTGATGAAGCTGCTTCTACTAATGTAGCTGCTGCTGCTGCTGCTGCTGCTGCTGCTGCTGCTGCTGCTGCTGCTCCAGTGGCTAGGGCTGGGTCTGAAATGGGAGACATGGTGGCGGCAGCAGAAGACACTGGCTTGTGGAATGCAGTGGTTGCAGGGGTTGGGTTGGGGATTCACTTCTTGGCTGAGGGAAGGGGGTATAGGCTGGTGTTCAGTGCTGAGAGGTGATGGGGTACCCCCCCACGGTGGAGGACCCACCAGTGGGTCCCTCACTGAGGCCCTGGTTGGGTCTGCTGGGCCTTCTACTCCAGCTTGAGGACAGTGCCTGAAAATGCCCAGGGCCAGAGCAGGAGATCCTGAGAAATGAGGGCATGAGGATCTCAGGCAACAGGAAAATCCCTCAACTCCCATGGCAGCTGGGTAATCTCTGTCGTCTTCATTTAAAAGGCAGATGGAATCTCCTGTCCAAAGGCTGGGCACGGTCACAGGGTGCCACATGCAGGAGCCATCAGCCTCAGGCACCCACGAGGAAATCATGTGGCCTGGGAAGGCTTGTGGCAAGCTGTCCATGCTGACCCGGCAGACATGGGGGGCTCTGCTGATGGGCCACGAGCTCCTGCTGGGCTCAGGCTGGCTCATGCTGAAGCCATAGGCAGAAGCCAAGCTGACCCAGGGGTCTGCAGCACCCAGTGTCCTGTCTCCTTCCTCCCAGAACTGCCTTCCATCATAGATGTCTTCCTGCTCCACCTGCTCCAGGGATGCACCTCCGGTGATCTCTATTGAGGAGCCTGCCTCCGACTGGTGAGTCTCCAAGTGCTTTCCATTCAGGCCACCCCTCATGATGGCTCTGAGAGGCTCCAATCTGTCTGTGGGAAGGGCAGGCATGGAGTTAGGAGACCAGGAAGCAGAAGACAGGACCGAAAGGAGATGAGGGGAGGGGAAAAGCTGTGGAGGAGGCAAGAGTCATGTCTAGAACCTGTGGGGTGGGGATAGGGATTGCAGGTGCCCGTCACTAGGAGTTTCTCAGGGCATGGCTGTGGAGCAGCCAGAGGACACCTCTGGTTGGCTGACTAAACGGAGCCCAGAAGCTGCCAATGGTGAGCCCCAAGGACCCCAAACTCATTATCAAACTGAACTGTAGTGTGGTGATATTCTAATTGTACTGAAATGTGATTTTGATTGTATGTTAATAAATAAAGTTGCCTGGGGGTCAGAGCTATTAGAGCCATAGACAGAGTGTGATGGTGGCACACGCCTTTAATCCCATAGATCTCTGTGTGTTCAGGGATACAGCCAGCATTGGAGACATTTGCCTTCAAGACTTAGGGGGCTGTACATTCAGACAGTGACGAGGCAGTCACATGTTTGGGTTTACAACCAATGAGAAGGCAGAACAATAATACTATAAAAAAGACATGCAAACAGGATATAGCCCTCTTTCGGGAACCTGGGACACCGCAGGCGGAAGGGTGAGATTTTAGCTCTGAGCTCTGACCTCTTGGCTTTCTCTTTTACATTGTTTCTGTGTTTCTTATTTAATAAGACGGTTGGTTACATCAATACTGTAGGGCAAGTTCCAGGGCCAATCTGGACAACTCTGTGACCCCTAATTCAGAACGGAAAGTTAAAAAAAAATAAATAGAAAGGTTGGGGGCCTGGGGACAGAAATGAAGGAAAGAGTGGTTGTCTGGCACGTGTGAAGCCCTGGGTTCAAGCCTGAGATCACAAATTAACAACAAAAACAACCAAATCCTCGACATTCTGCTCCTCAACGGGATCCCTCTGTGTCAGTCAAAAGAAACCTGCCTGGGCACCATCTGTGGGTGAGACAAGCTAAAACAGTCCACTTTTGGTGGGGAGGTGGTCACTTCTTTGGCCCAACTGGAGGTTGCTCTAAGCTCCCATCATTGAGGAACACTAGCCAGAAGGTCTGTTAGGAATACACTTCTAAAGCCATCAACCCTCTAACCAAAAGGAGCTACCCACCCCCACCCCAGACCGAGGAGAAAGACCTTACCTGGACCTCTAAACAGGCTGTAGTCCTTTGCCATCTGGTCTTCCTGGGTTGGTTCTCCTGACATCATTCAGCTGAGGTTTTCTCTCACTGGGGGCTCAGATGCTGTGAAGAAAACTGCTATTCTTCCTTCCTCTTTTGCTCTAGAGGCTGTGTCTAGGGCTGTCTGGCTTCCCAGGTCTGATGGATGCCATTTTATACCCTCAGAGGACCTGGTGGGAGGGGCATGGATTCCAAGACTCAACCATTCTGTGGAGGGTGGTTAGACCAGAGGTGATTGGCTCCTCTGCATATCCCAGAAGGAAGGCACTAGTACTTTTAGTCAAGGCTAAACCAGGAAAAGTAAGTTAAAAGTTCCCAACCCAGGCAGGGCGGTGGTGGTGCACGCCTTTAATCCCAGCACTCCCTTTAATCCCAGCACTCAGGAGGCAGAGCCAGGTGGATCGCTGTGAGTTCGAGGCCAGCCTGGGCTACCAAGTGAGCTCCAGAAAAGGCGCAAAACTACGCAGAGAATCCCTGTCTCGAAAAACAAACAAACAAACAAACAAAAAGTTCCCAACCCAAGTTGGTGAAAGTGGTACAGGGAGGGATTCCAGAGAGGCACTGATTTTTAAAGCTGATTTAATCATGGATCACTAGGCCAATGAATTCTCTCTCTCTCTCTCTCTCTCTCTCTCTCTCTCTCTCTCTCTCTCTCTCTCTCCCCCCCCTCTCTCTCTTTCTCTCTCTCTCTCTGTCTTCTTTTCTCTCTCCCTGTCTCTCTCTCATGGACATGCATTCATACAGACATTCTTTAGAATAACTTACTGACTGTGGTCCAGCTAATCCAAGGATGATTGCCTATGCTTGTAAGATCCAAGAATGTATTCGCTGTTCAGTCCAGGAGGCTGGATGTCTCTCCTTGTCTATGGTAAATAGCAGAATCCCAAAAGAGGGCGGTAGTGGCCCACGCCTTTAATCCCAGCACTGGGTAGGCAGAGGCAGGTGGATCTCTGTGAGTTCGAGGCCAGCCTGGTCTACAGATCGAGTTCCAGGAAAGGCGTAAAACTACACAACAGAATCCCCAAAGAGTAGTTTGGAATGGCAGAGGAGGAAAGGCCTTGCAGGCAAAGAGCAAGAGCTTCTTCTTCAGTGTCCTTCTACAGGATTCCAGCAGAAGGCATGGCCAAGATCAGAGGTGTGTGGAGTTCTGAGTTTGGGGTTAATGTAAAATTTGCAGAACCAGAATTTGAGGTAATTTAGAAAGGATATGCAAAAATATGAAATCTCACGCCTTTAATCACCCATTAATATGAAATCTCATGCCTTTAATCTCTTCACTCAGGAAACTGAGGCAGAGGGATCTCTGAGTTCAAGGCCAGCCTGATCTACAATGTGAGTGTGGGAGAGCCAGGGCTATCAATGTGGAGAGACATTGTCTCAAAACAACCAAACAATTCCTGGCTGTGGTTTTGCAAGCCTTTAATCCCAGGACTCCAGAGGCAGAATCAGGCAGATCTCTGAGTTGGAGGACAGACTGGACTTCATGGGAGATCCAGGACAGGACTGATAAACACAGAGAAACACTGTCTTGAAAAAAATAAGAAAGAAAAAGATGAAAAGAAAAAAACCAGAAAAAACAGCCATGTAAACATCTCATGTTGAACTGGAGTACCCCAGGAGTTTCCCCAGTCCAACCTCCCTCTACTCCTATCCACTATTGAAAGAAATCCGACCAGACACACAATGTAGGTAAGAGACCGGTAGTTTATTGGAGAGTAAAATCCTGGGGCTGAAAGGAGGGGGTGTTAGTTCCAAGAGTGACTGTGGACTGCAATGACAGTCCTGGCCTCCAGTCAAGAGGGGTGTACATTATTGCAATGAAAGTCTCTGCAAGAGTCCTCCTGTGTCAGGGGCACCACACTGCCACACTGGAAACCAAGACCTACTCCACCAATGTCCACAGTTCTGGGAAAGTCTTGAAGTAAAGGCAGTGAGTGCCCTTGTTCTTTTCCTTCTTTGGTTGTGACTCCAGCTGACAAGCTCACCCAGGAGGAAGGCTCCCGACTGGGGTCTGTTTCCTAACACCCAGTGTAGTGCCCAGCAGGCCAATGAAGATGTACTATGGGCTTGAATCTGTGGCCAAGGAAGGACTCTTGTCTGCTAGAGCCCTCATAATGGTCTTCAGACTGTCTTCCGGTTTTGCCAGTGTAGATAAATTCAATGGTTCCTTTGAATGAGGGGGCTGCATGGATACTGAGGTCGGCATTGCCAATTGGAGAATGATGTTATTACTTTGAGAATCTTAGGGCCAGTCGACTCTGGACACTGGCTGTGAGGCTTGATGTGGCCTGGGGTATTTCTGGGTCTTTGACTAAGAGATCAGCATTCAAAGAGAATGCAAGGGCAGCGGTGGCGCCGGTGCCAGGGGCGGCAGCATTATTGGGCTGCTTCTACCGCTGCTGCTGCTGCTGTCAATGCTGCTCCAGTGGGAATTGGGTGTACAGGGGTAGGGGGATCTTACATGGTAGACTTGGCTTCTCCAGCAGTGGGTCCTGGCTTGTGGCATGCAGTGGTGGGATGGGTTGTGTTGGGGTTCTACTTCTTGGGTTGGGGAAGGGGGCAGAGGCTGGATTTCTGGGCTGAGAGGTGGTAGGGTATCCCGTCCTGGTGGAGGGCCCACCAGTGGGACCATTGTTGCAGCCCAGGCTGAGTTGTCTAGAGCTTCTCCTCCAGCTTGAGGACAGTGGCTGAAAATGTCCAGTTTCAGCAACTCAGAACCTGAGAATCAGTGGATGAGGATCTCAGGCAACAAGGAAATTTGTTGACTGCCATAGTAGCTGGGTGCTCTCTGTCAAGTTGGTGAAAAAGGCAGATGAAATTTCCTGTCCAATGGTTGTGCCTAAAAAGAGGGTGTCACAAACAGGATCAATCACCCATGGGCACTCACGTGGAAATCATGGGGACTGGGAAGGCCCTTGGCAAGCTGTCCTTGCTGACCCAGCAGACATGAGAAGCTCTCCTGATGGGCCACAAGGTCCTTCTGGGTTCAGGCTGGCTGATGCTGAAGCCATAGGCAGAAGCCAGGAAGACCTAAAAATCTGGTCTTCCAGGGGCCTGTTTCCTTCCTCCCAGAACTGCCTTCCATCATAGATGTCTTCCTGCTCCACCTGCTCCAGGGATGCACCTTCGGCAATCTCTGTTGAGGAGCCTGCCTCCAACTGGAGAGTTTCCAAGTGCTTTCCATTCAGGCCACCCCTCATGATGACTCTGAGAGGTTCCAATCTGTCTGTGGGAAGGACAGGCAGAGAGTTAGGAGAGCAGGAAGCAGAAGACAGGACCGAAAGGAGATGAGGTGAGGGAAAAAGCTGTAGAGGAAGCAAGAGTCATGTCTAGAACCTGTGGGTGGGGATAGGGCATTGCAGGTCCTAGTAACTCTTAGTATATTAAGGCCCAGCTGCTTTGCAGGTATTGAAACACATCTTTTTTGCTTTAATTAGGCAAGACTGAAGTGTGTGTGTGTGTGTGTGTGTGTGTGTGTGTGTGTGTGTGTGTGTGTGTGTATGTGTGTGTGTGTGTGTGTGTGTGTGTTATGTTCATTCATTAGAGTGACTGCAGTGTGTTAGTGTCTCATGTCTCTAATTTCAGGTTCTATGTGGCATAGGTCTGTGTATTTCTGTAGGTTGGAGAACAGCCTGTCTATAGATTGAATTTCAGGGCATCCAGGGCTACACAGAGAAACTGTGTCTATAAAAAAAGAACAAAGCAAACAAATAATAAACAAAAACAAAAGAAAAATGAATGACTTACTGGCTGTGTTCCTACTAATCTAAGAGTGCCTGCCCATGAATGGGAGAACCGTGAATCTGTAACTGTTCAGTTCATGTGGCTGGACGTCTCAGTTTGTCTTGAGCATACACCAGAATTCCATAAAAGTTGATCCATGTGCCTGTGAATGAATGGACTTGCAAGGCAAATCCAAGCACGCTAAGGCCAAAATCTTCCTTCTTATGTTTCCTTATATAAACTTCCAGCAGAATGTATGCCCCAGATTTGAGATGTGTCTTTGTACAATTTGAATTTTAGGTTAATGTAAAAAAAATTTTTAAAACTGAGTTTCAGGTAATTTAGGATCAGTGTGCACTCTTGGGCATTTTGTTTCACACCTCTAATCCCTGCACTGGGGAGACATATTCAAATAGATCTCTGAATTTAAGGCCAGCCTGGTCTACATAGTGAGTTTCTGGACAGCTGTGGCTTTATAGAGAGATTTTGTCTCCATATATATATTATCTATCTATTTATGTTTCTATGTATGTATGTGTGTTTATATCTATCTATCTAGCCACATATGTATTTGTTCATATATATAAATGTACAGTTATATATAATATATGCATACACACAGATATATATACATATATATATGATATCTTCATTGGAGCTCTGCCATCTTTGATGTATAGAACTGCACAAAGAGAGACTCACATATTCAAAGGCCACAAACCTTCTCGGTCTTTGGAGGACGAGACAGATGCCAGTGTCTGTCCAGGAGCAAGTGGAGCCAGATGAGGTCTAGAGTGTACAAGAACTTGGGTATAGAATCCAGAAGTTTAAGTGTGCTTGCTTGTCCATACACACTGTCTCTTCAAATACAGAAGCAGGCCCTGTTCTGAGCAGCTCTCGGGATTGATTCCATTAACCCTCACTCTGCCCTACGAAGCCCACAGTGGGACGCAGATAAATCAATTAAGAAGATAGGAATGTCAGTGCAAATTCCATAAGGTCATACAGCAGTCCTAAAGACAGGAAAACATGCACACTGTACCACCAATTGTCCCAAGTGGTCAACAGCAGTCACATTCTGTATTCGTTCTAATCGTGAAATAAATATCTGGAGAGACATTCCATCAGGACCCTGTTGTGATCAGCCTGATTTGGACCCTATCAGAATTTGTGCCAACCATGTCGCTGCTTTTTTAACCGTCCCTAAGGCCACATTAACAGTGAGGGGTGTAGAACTTGAACTAGGTGCCATTGCTCTGGTTTCGACACTCCTTGGCACAGCTCCATACAGCTTCCTTGCAAAAAACTCATAGAACAAGCTCACACCTGTCTCAATCAAATCTTACACTAGACACTCCAGGCCTTGTCAGCAGCCTCTGTCTGATCCCTGCCTTCTCTGGGCAGCTCCTCCGGTCTCTGCCATCATCTCTCCTATCCTGTGCTTTCAGACCAGAAATAGCATTGAATGCCACTGTCCATATGCCCCTGGGGACTTTGCCATTCCCCACCCTTTCTTCCTTCTTCCAGGCCTCCAAAAATAGTCTCTTCAATCAGCATTCATCAGGGACACCTCATACTGCAGCCTTCACAGAGACACCTCCCTAAATTCTTCAGGGCTCTGGCCCTGAGCTGTATTTTGTCTGAGGATACTGTTACCAAACACATTCTTCTCAATACTGTCAGTGTTTATCTTTCAATAAATAATTTGACTCTGTTCATATTTGCTTATCTCAAATTAGCAACTAACATCTCTCTTCCCCTCCGAGGAAACAAGATTCTTAGCATCCTTTGTTGTCCTCTGAGTTGCTCCTAACATCCTGGGTGGATGTTTGGAATTTTGACTTGATCTTGATGTCTATTTTTTTTAAATCTGTGCTTAATTAGAATTGGCAATAGCTCTCTCACATGACTGCCCCATCACATCTGACCTACATAATTTCTTTCAAAATTCATTTCCTTATAATTTTTTCTACAACTTCTATAACATGCAACTCATTGAATTCTATCATTTACATTCTGCTTTTTAATTCTTTGGTGAAGTTTGAAAGGTTTTGTGTTTTTTGACCGACAGCCTGTCTGGGTTTTGAATTCCAGATGCAAAGTCTTTGCCCATAGTTTCTTGTTTACTTGGTTGAATCTTATTGTTTAATTTACCTATTTCCTCCATTTTGCTGCTGAGAACTGTGATTTTTATCGGAATCTGTCTCCTTATAAATAGTTCTTTTTCTGTTAGGGAGATAGCAGGGTCTTCTTCTTCTGTTGATATTTTGACCTGTCGCCAGATTGTAATTATGACTTTTTTTCTCTTGCAGGGGTTGTTCTGCTACACTCTTATCGTGACCTTTCCACTTGAAGTTTCATTTCTTTCTTCAGTTTCAAACATCTTACACATTCATTATGTTGATTAATGAGCTGCTGATTTCGCCAAAGAAATTTCTGATACATATCATAGCACTCAGCCAGAAACAGCCAAGACAATCTTACAGAGGAATGAAGTTGGGGGATTTACAGTGCCAGAACTCAAATCTTCCTAAAGATACATGAGTATGTCAGCATGGTGTTTATGTAGAACAAACAACTAATGAAATAAAACACAGGATCCGTACATAGACCCATCACCTTGTGCAGCAGAGGCATCGATGGCTCAGTGTGGACACGAAATGCTTTTCAGCTAATGGGCTGGAGTTCAAGGGTTCACATATTAGAAAGAAATACACAATCCAGACGTCAGACTACATGTGAATTTGCAATGATCACAGACCTAATTTAAATGACAAAATAATAAGGATTCTAAAAGAAAAACATAACTTATTTCTTATTTTGATAATTATATTCTGGTTACATGTGATAATAAAATTAAAGGAAGGAATATGTGAATTCTTTAGAATGTTTTGCAACTTTCTGCAGATCCAAAGTTATGTTTAGATAAAAAGTAAAATAAAGTAGAACACATTTTCCTAATTTTCGGATAGACAAAGATTACCTAATGTAAGAGTTAATGTTGACTGCCAACCTGAGGGGGATCTGGAGTCAATGGGAAACAGGACTCCGGGCAGATGGAGGGAGATTATTTAATTCAGGTTAACCTCTGGGTGCACCTGTGAGGGATATCTTGATTTAATTGAGGTGGAAAGACACACCCTAAAGGAGGGCAGGACAATTCCCTGAGGTCCAGTCTTGGATTGCATAAAAAAGAAGTGAGCATGGCCAGGGCGGTGGTGGCGGCGCACGCCTTTAATCCCAGCACTCAGGAGGCAGAGCCAGGCGGCTCTCTGTGAGTTTGAGGCCAGCCTGGGCTACCAAGTGAGTTCCAGGAAAGGCGCAAAGCTACACAGGGAAACCCTGTCTCGGGAGTGGGGGGGGGAGAAGTGAGCTGAACATGATAGTTAGCAGCATCCCTTCCTGACGGTGTGACCAGCTGCCTCAAGCTTCTACCATGAGGATTTCCCTGGACTGGCCCCTCCAACTGTGAGCCAGACTAAGCCTCCTCCTCCTTGTTTTTGAGATGGTGTCTTCCCTGAGAGCTGAGAGCTGGCTCCTGAGAGCGGGGATTAAAGGTGTCTGTCACCAGTCCAGGTCAGAGCAGCCAGGGCTCCCAACACTTTAGGTAAAGTAGCTGAGAGAAACCCCAAGAGCTACTCACTTTAACAGTAAATACTTGGGAAATCAAAAGGAAGGCAGAAAAGACAGAAATGCCAGTTATACTGACTTGGTCATTGTCTATCACATCCAAGAATGGAAATACCCACCTCACTATATCCTGTAAATAATTATAATTAAAATAATAGCTAAATTTTTAGATTAAAAAGAAATAAAAAAAATCAATGTCACGGCCAAAAAGGAAAAAAAAAATCTTCAAATTACCAACCTCAAGCATAAAATATAGACTATTAGGATCTCTACCCGTAGTGCCTGAGCAGCTGCATGGGCATCCACACCCATGAAGAGAAGTGGCACCCTCTCACCATGCCCACCCTAGAGAAAGCAACTCTAATTGGATCAAAAGACACAACGTGCTGCCCCAAACTTCAACAGTTATAGGTGTAAGTGAGGCACAGTGAAACCACCAAACTGAACCACTCCCTGGTTAAAAAAAAAAACAAAAAACCGATCATATTGGGGATCATACAGCCAAGGCAGGGAAAAGAGGGCAATGATGGAAAAGCAAGCGGACTTTATAGGACAGCAGAGTGGTACAGGCAGATACAGGCTGGATTCACCAGGAACTGGATGCCCTTGATCCAGGTGATTGATCTTTGGGACAGATTAAGGGAGGCTGATCTAAGGGTGGTTGATCTTTGGGACAGATTAAGGGAGGCTGATCTAAGGGTGGCTGATCTTTGGGACAGATTAAGGGAGGTTGATCTAAGGGTGGTTGATCTTTGGGACGGATTAAGGGATGGCTCAGAAGCCCACCTTTAGGTCTCTTTAAGTCAATAACAATCCTCTTGTTTACCTGGCCAAAGTCCTTCTGTTTACGACATTGCCACCAGCACTGCCATTGGGAGGGACACTTAGGCCTAATGATATGATACACCAGCACGATCTTCAGGGCTGTGGATTAGACAGTGGATTCCTAACTACGACTACCAAAGCTCGAGCTCTGTAGAACAGCCAGGAAGCTGGTCTCCCTCACCCCCACCCCAATCAAAAAACCTGGGCTTCCAAAGATATCGTCTAGCCAGGTGGACATGGGGGAACACACCTTTAATCCCAGCACTGGGGAGTCAGTGTCTAGTTTGCTGGTGTCAAGGTCACCCAGACAGAAAATCTTGAATTCAGCAGGGAAAAAAGGTTTTAAAAGAAATGAGGGCGTGGGGGCACACTCCTTTAATCCCAGCACTGGGGAGGCAGAGGCAAGCAGATCTTTGTGAGTTTGAGGCCACCCTGGTCTACGTTGTAGGTTTCAGGCCAGCCAGGGCTATGCCGCGAGACCTTTCTCAAAACCAAAACAAAACAAATCAGAAGAGGTGGAGCTGGACAGGTGGCTCAGAGGTTAAGAGCACTGACTGCTCTTTCAGAGGAGCTGAGTTTAGTTCCCAGCACCCCCATGGCGGCGCACAAACATGTGTAAATGTAGGTCCAGGGGATCCGATGTCCTCTTCTGCCTCTGAGGACACCAGGCACTCACATGGCATAAATACATGCAGGCAAAACACTTTTACACATAAACAAATAGATGACAGATAAATGAATTACAAAATAAAGCTGATAAGTTTGGTGAAATTGAAGGGGACTTGTAAGTACATTTTAAAATCTATCGCATTCCCTGAGCTCGGGGTGGTGGGACGCACTTCCAATCTCAGCATTTCAGGGGCAAAAGCAGAAGACACTCAAGGGCATAGTGAGTTTGAAGCCAGCCTGAGCTACAGCATTGAGACCCCCTCTCTTTCCCTCCAAAGAAATCTATTATATTTCTAAACAGTCACAGGAAGCAGTCATAAATGAAAATTTTAAATCCATTTATAATAGTATCAAAAAGTAAGGTATTTAAGGAAATATTTTACAAAAGAAGTCTGAGGCTTGTAACTGAAAACTGTAAAATATCACTGACAGAAATTAAAGATTAAAATAAATAGAAAGACATCCCATGTTCACAGAGAGAAGACTTAATAGTGTTAAGATAAATACTCAAGTTGATCAGATTCGCTGTAATCCCTGTCGAAGTCTCCAGCTGGCTTCTTGCATAAATTAACAAGGCTCATCCTAAAATTTATATGAAATGGTGGGAACCAGAAAACACAGAATGAAGAACTCACTCTCAGTTTCAGCAACAGTAACCCCCACTGTGGACAGCTGAGGGGAGTTGGGCAAATGGAGTGGAAAGATAGGTCCACACACCGACAGCCGATCGATCTTAGACGAGGGCTCCCTTCCAGGACTGTGCGAGTTATCTATCTTGGGAGACTCAGGTTAGCCAAATGACCACCTGGGCTGCCACGTGCCACCACCACCCCACCCCATCCCACCTCCGAGCCACAATGGTGTCTACCCTCACAGACACCACAGGTTCACCTGCAGATAGCGGTGAACACATAGCGCCAGCGGCGGCCACAGTACCAATGCTCTCCAGTCCTTCGTGACTGCTTGCTTCTCTGTAACTCTCCCTTTCTGAGAGGGACCAGCTATTAAGCATCCCGTGTTTCTGCTAGACTTACATCTACATGTTTCCGAGCTGTCTTTGGGGGCTAATGAAAGTGGTCCCTTCTTGGTGGAATGTGCTTTTTATAAAAACTAAGACTGTCCATTTGTCCTTTCTAGACCTCCCGTTCTCAGTTGTCCTTCCAGGTTTATGCTCTGTTTTTGTCTTGTCATTTATTGTTTTTTTCCTGAATCTTGTCTGTTGTCTCTTTTCCATTGCTCTCTTACTGTGTCCTAGGCATCGCTTGGCAATAAAGTAGTGCTGGGTTTTGTGCATTGCTCTAACTTTGGAGCTTTTAAGGACAGGATGTAACCCATTCAGAAGTGTTTTTCCTAAGCCACATCTCCTCTTGACTGCTTTTTGTTATGCTTCCCCAGTCCCCTCACACACCACACGATTTCATTCCTCCAGCCCCTCACTCTCTGCTCCCTCTAAAAGTTACACTGTGGTGGCACATACCTTAACCCAGGAGGTTGAGGCACATGGATATCTATGAGTTTGGGCCAGCCTGGTCTACAGAGTGAGTTCCAGGACAGCAAAGGATATACAGAGAAAGCCTGCCTTGAAAACAAAACAAAATAAAACAATGACAACAACAACAACAAAAACCCCCAACAAGTTATACATTCAATTCTGGTTACCTGCAGATTGTTAACACAAACATTTTTAAAATTCTAATATTAATTGATATCTGTCTTCTTTCTCCCTTGAAGTATAAACCCCTTGAATTGTTTCATCCACTGAGTGATCACAATGCTGCCACCTCCCATACTCCCTATACATTAACCCAAACCATCAGACCCTCAATCCATCTAGTTAGTGATACCTGGTTGCTTTTTTTTTTTTTTTTTTTAATTGGTGCTGATTAGATCACCTCATGAAGATTCTGGTGTTCTGTGATCTGTTGTTCGTTTTCCTCACAGTGCTGTCCTTTTATGGTTTTGATTTATGTTTTGAGGTAGGTTTGTTGTTGCATATGTTTTCCTAATCCTTCGTCTTCTCAGCCGCCCTCTCTACTTGCCTCACTGGCCTCACCTCTTTCTTACCTCCCTGGTTGCCCTGGAAGATGACCTCAATGGACTGCATCCCTCTCTGCAATCCAGTGACCAGAGGGCAAGGGAGAGGAGCCTCTCCTTTTTGGGTTCACCACTAGACATCTCCCCTGGGTGGCACTGCAGCTGGCCAGGTGCGTGCCTAATCACCTGCCTCTTTTCTTCAGCCGCAGCTGCTGTGGATCCCAGGAACCCCACCCTCCGCTCCTCACAGAGACCTTCAGCATTTCTTTTTTTTTTTCTTTTCTTTTCTTTTTTTTTTTTTTTTTTTTTTTTTTTTTTTTTTTTTTTTTTTTTTTTTTTTTTTTTTTGGTTTTTCGAGACAGGGTTTCTCTGTGTAGCTTTGCGCTTTCCTGGAGCTCACTTGGTAGCCCAGGCTGGCCTCGAACTCACAGAGATCCACCTGGCTCTGCCTCCCGAGTGCTGGGATTAAAGGCGTGCGCCACCACCGCCCGACTGACTTCAGCATTTCTTGTGGGTGCCTTTATCCCTGTCAGTTCCTCTGTAGATAGAATGAGCATCTCATCAGTCTCTCCTCTCACAGTCCCTTGCTGCAATGGCTTCCAGTCTGATCTGCTTCATTGGTATCGGGGTGTGGTGGAGGGCACACTTGCATACATGTGTGTGTGTGTGTGTGTGTGTGAGAGAGAGAGAGAGAGAGAGAGAGAGAGAGAGAGAGAGAGAGAGAGAGAGAGAGCAAGACAGACAGACAGACAGAGACAGAGAGAGAATGAAACCCAGGGCTTCACACATGCTTGGTAACAACTCCACCACTGAGCCACATATTCAGTCCGCTTTTAACTCTTCCAAGTGGTTTCCACCTTGAACTTCATGTTGCCCTGTGTGACTAATACTTCATCTTATTCCTTTGTTGATACTTACCTGCTGGCCAGTCTTTATCTCATTGCAGATTTATCTAATCCATTCTCATTTACTGACCTTACTTGAGAGAATCGATGCCATGGGTCTTCCTGGACGGAGGCTGGCTGCATGGAATTATTTCTCTCATCTCTCAGATTCCCCACACCGTCTTAATCAATACTTTTGTAACTTGCTGCCTTTCTCAGGCAGCTCCCTGTCTTCCACAGCTTCCATATGCACCATGTGCCAATGTGAGCCCCTCCGAAATTGGGTTCCTCTGAGGGTCTGATGGGGTAGTAAACCTCTGTGGATTCTTTTCCACCCCACATATTCTTCATTAATATAGAACTGATAGCTTGAATGAGAATGGCTTCCAGAGGCTCATATGCTTGAATACTTAGTCCCCAGTTGGTGGAACTATCTAGAAAGGATTAGAGGCTGTGACCTTGTTAGAGGAGGTGTGTCACTGGGAGCAGGCTTTGAGATTTCAAAACACACAGGCGATTTCCAGGGTTCTCTCTCTTCCTTCTACTTGTGGATCAAGATGTGAACTCCCAACTATTTGGGCCACTCTACCTTTGTTCCATCAGCATGAAAAGTGTAAGTGTAATTAAACTCCTTCTTTTATGTGTTGCCTTGGTCATGATGTTTTGTCACAGTAATAGAAAAGTAACTAAGACAGGATTTGGTGCCAGGGAGCGGGCTATTGCTGTGACAGACCTGACCGTGATGTTTTGGGGAGGAATGTGGAAGACTGGAACTTTGGACTAGAAAAAGAGGTTGAAAACTGTAAGCAGGGCTTAATGGACCATCCTAGAAGGATATTGGAAGACAGTAAAACTTAGAGCCCCATGGGCTATGGAGGCCAAGCTCAAGAGGTTTCAGAGGGAAATGTTATTAGCAAATTTGCTAGAGACCATTCTTGTGATATTTTGGCAAAAAATGTGGCTTCTTCCTGCCCTTTTCCTAAGAATTTACTTAAAGCTAAATTGAAAAGTAATGGACTCATTTCTTTGGTGAAGGGGATTTCAAGACGGACTAATATTGACTCTGTCACGTGGTTATTATTAACCAGTCTTCCGCAGGTCACAATGAAAAAGAGTAAGCAGGGTAAAAAGAAATACAAAATGTACAGTTTGGAGAGAAAAAAAAATCCAGGAAACTTAATGTTGGAGCCAATGCTGGTGCTGAAAGAGTTAAAGAGAGCCGGGCTGTGGTGGTGCATGCCTTTAATCCCAGCACTGTGAGGCAGAGGCCAGTGGATCTCTGTGAGTTCGAGGCCAGCATGGTCTACAGAGTGAGATCCAGGACAGGCACCAAAACTACACCGAGAAATATTGTCTCAAAAAAAAAAAAAAGAGTTAAGGATATAAAGGGGAGGCTTTACCCATATTGGAGTTAAGGGAGGGGTGTCCTTGGGGCAAGACCCTACCCAGCTAACTTTCCAAACTTAAGAAAACAAAGGCCTAAGGAACTTTCTGCCCCTACACAGCAACAACAAGGGAAAGCTGATGTGAACATGATTCAAGAGTCCAGGGTCCACCTCAAGTTGGTAGTCAAACTGGGCAGTATAGTCCACATGGTCTGGCATTAGAGTCTTGAATGATACATAAGTAAAGGGGTTGTGGAATTGTGCTGGCTAGTCTTATGTCAACTTGACACACAAACTGGCGTTATCTGAAAGGAGGAAATGTCAATAGAGAAGAGGCCTCCATAAGATCCAAATGTAAGGCAAATGTAAGGCATTTTCTCAATTAGTGATTGATGAGGGGGGCAGCCCATTGTCTGTGGCTCCATCTCTGGGCTGGTGGGCCTGAGTTCTATAAACAAGCAGGTTGAGTAAGTCATGGAGAGCAAGCCAGTAAGCAGCACCCCTCCATTGCTTCTGCACCAGCTCCTGCCTCCGGGTTCCTGCCCCATTTAGTTTCTGTCCTGACTTCCTTTGGTGATGAACAGCAATGTTGGAAGTGTAAACCAAATAAACCCTTTCCTCCCCAACTTGCTTTTTGGTCATGGTGTTTCACTGCAGCAATAGAACCCCTAACTAAGACAAGCTGGTACCAGAAGTGGGGTATTGCTGTGATAGACCTGTTTGGGGGAGGATTGGAACTTTAGGCTAGGAAAGCCATTGAGTGTTGAGAGCATAGTGGAATGTTCTGTGGGAGCTTGGAAGATCAGAATGTTGAGAACAGTGCAGAATATGGAGGCCTGGCTCCTGAGGTTTCAGAGGGAAATTTAAAGAATCTATCAGGGCTGTTTGCTATTTTGAATTGAGATTTTTGTCTTCTAGTCTGCTGGAGCTGAAGAGTCAGCCATAATTAATAAGAGACCAGCAATACTGAAGTGAAACCTTTGCATTACTGGGACAATTGATGATGGTCAGCTGGAGCTAAGAAATCAGTGGTGATTGAGAAGAGACCAGCATCATTGAGGTGAGATCTTCTGAGAAGTGTTTGCTCAGGGTCAGCACACACAAGCTGTGTTCTAGAAGCAGCCAAACTTGATAGTGTAAGAGTCACCCAGGTGGTACTGGTTTTGAAGTCATGAAGAGGTCATGGAGAGAAACTGAGGCTTGGCACTCTGAGAGGCCAGGAGAAGCTGCTGGTGAAGGTGCAGCCTTGGTGGCAGTTCAAGGCCCAGGACTAAAGGGGTCATGCAAAGAAGCTGAGGCTTGGCACCATAAAGAGAACCCATGACAGACTTATCAGTAAAAGTGAAGCCCAGTTGTAGGAGAAGTCCCCAGCATTCTGGAGATGCCAGTACCATGGGACAACTACCAAGAGCAGCAGCAGCAGTAGAGTGGAGCCCCGTGGAGCCTAGAAGACAAGCTGTGTGTGCTGCAGAGGGCAGAGCTGAAGAAGTGACCCAAGAAGTGACCCAAGCCCCTTGGAAGAGCCCAGAAGACAGTGAATGAATCCCAGATAAATGAACATTGAGTTATTTATAATGTTGGATTTTGGTTTTGTTTGGTTCAGATAGTAACTGTACCCTACTTCTTCCCTCTTGAAAAGGGTATTTAATTTAATTTTGATTTTTACAGGAGCCCACAGATGAAAGATTTTGAGCTTTTTAAAAGAGATTTTTAATTTTCAGAGACATTGGATATTTTAAAGAAACTGAATTTTTTTTTCTTATGAATTACTTTATTTATTTTTTTTTGGATTTTATTTATTTATTTATTTATTTTACAATACCATTCAGTTCTACATATCAGCCACGGATTCCCCTGTTCTCCCCCATCCCACCCCCTTCCCTTACCCCAGCACACACCCCATTCCCACCTCCTCCAGGGCAAAGCCTCCCCCGAGGACTGCGATCAACCTGGTAGACTCAGTCCAGGCAGGTCCAGTCCCCTCCTACCAAACTGAGCCAAGCGTCCCTGCATAAGCTCCAGGTTTCAAACAGCCAACTCATGCAATGAGCACAGGACTCGGTCCCACTGCCTAGTTGCCTCCCAAACTGATCAAGCCAATCAACTGTCTCACCTATTCAGAGGGCCTGATCCAGTTGGGGGCCCCTCAGCCTTTGGTTCATAGTTCATGTGTTCCCATTCATTTGGCTATTTTTTTTCAATAATTGAGAAAAACTGAAATTTATTATAAGCCACAGTCGTCCTAGGGACCTCCATGCTATATATATAGCCTCTATGGTTCTATGGGTTGTGGTCTGATTGTTCTTTATTTTATATCTAGAATCCACTTATGAGTGAGTACATATCATGACTGTCTTTCTGGGTTTGGGTTACCTCACTCAGGATGATTTTTTCCAGTTCCATCCATTTGCCTGCAAATTTCATGCTTTCATTGTTTTTCTCTGCTGAGTAGTACTCCATTGTGTATATGTACCACATTTTTTCCATCCATTCTTCCGTTGACGGGCATCTAGGTTGTTTCCAGGTTCTGGCTATTACAAATAGTGCTGCTGTGAACATAGCTGAGCATGTATCTTTATGGTATGAATCAGCATTCCTTGGGTATATGGCCAAGAGTGGGATGGCTGGGTCTTGAGGTAGTTCGATTCCTAATTTTCTGAGAAACCATCATACTGATTTCCACAGTGGTTGTACAAGTTTACATTCCCACCAACAGTGGAGGAGTGTTCCCTTTGCTCCACATCCTCTCCAACATTGATTGTCATTGGTGTTTTTGAACGTAGCCATTCTGACATGTGTAAGGTAGTATCTCAGAGTCATTTTGATTTGCATTTCTCTGATGATTAAGAATGTTGAGCATTTCTTTAAATGTCTTTCAGCCATTTGTGATTCTTGTTTTGTGAATTCTCTGTTTAGCTCTTTAGCCCATTTTCTAATTGGACTGTTCAGTATTTTGATGTCTAGTTTCTTGAGTTCTTTATATACTGTGGCGGTCAATTCTCTGTCAGATGTGGGGTTGGTGAAGATTTTTTTCCCATTCTGTTGGCTGTCTTTTTGTCTTATTGACTGTGTCTTTTGCCCTGCAAAAGCTTCTCAATTTCGAGAGGTCCCATTTATTAATTGTTGTGCTTAGGGTCTGTGCTGTTGGTGTTTTATTTAGGAAATGGTCTCCAGTGCCAATGCATTCAAGAGTGCTTCCTACTTTCTTTTCTATTAAGTTTAGTGAAACTGGATTTATGTTCAGGTCTTTGATCCACTTGGACTTGAGTTTTGTGCATGGTGACAGATATGGATCTATTTGTAATCTTTTACATATTGACATCCAGTTATGCCAGCACCATTTGTTGAAGATACTTTCTTTTTTCCATTGTAAAGTTTTGGCTCCTTTGTCAAAAACCAGGTGTTCATATGTGCATGGGTTAGTGTCAGGGTCTTCAATTCGATTCCATTGGTCCGTATGTCGGTTTTTATACCAGTACCAAGCTGTTTTTATTACTATAGCTCTATAGTAGAGTTTGAGGTCAGGGATGGTGATGCCTCCAAAGGTTGCTTTATCGTATAGGATTCTTTTAGCTATCCTGGGTCTTTTGTTTTTCCATATGAAGTTGAGTATTTTTCTTTCCAAGTCTGTGAAGAATTGTGTTGGGATTTTGATGGGGAT
Organism: Peromyscus maniculatus bairdii; assembly: GCF_049852395.1. Taxonomy (NCBI): domain Eukaryota; kingdom Metazoa; phylum Chordata; class Mammalia; order Rodentia; family Cricetidae; genus Peromyscus; species Peromyscus maniculatus. The sequence goes on from NC_134854.1 coordinate 111,801,163, forward strand.
TGCATTGAATCTGTAGATTGCTTTTGGTAAGATTGCCATTTTTACTATGTTAATCCTACCTATCCGTGAGCATGGGAGATCCTTCCATTTTCTGATATCTTCTTCAATTTCTTTCTTTCTTTTTTTTTGGTTTTTTTTTTTTTGTTTTGGTTTTTTTTCGAGACAGGGTTTCTCTGTGTAGCTTTGCGCCTTTTCCTGGAACTCACTTGGTAGCCCAGGCTTGCCTCGAACTCACAGAGATCCTCCTGGCTCTGCCTCCCGAGTGCTGGGATTAAAGGCGTGCGCCACCACCGCCCGGCTCAATTTCTTTCTTTAGAGATGTAAAGTTCTTATCAAAAAGGTCCTTCACTTGTTTTGTTAGTGTGATCCCAAGGTATTTTATATTATTTGTGGCTATTGTAAAGGGTGATGTTTCTCTGACTTCTTTCTCAGCCTTTTTATCATTTGTGTATAGGAGGGCTACTGATTTTTTTGAATTGATCTTGTATCCTGCCACTTTACTGAAGGAGTTTCTCAGCTGTAGGAGTTCCCTGGTAGAGTTTTTGGGGTCACTTATGTATATTATCATATCATCTGCAAATAGTGAAAGTTTGACTTCTTCCTTGCCAATTTGTATCCCTTTGATCTCCTTTTGTTGTCTTATTGCTCTAGCTAGAACTTCTAGTACTACATTGAATAAATATGGGGAGAGTGGACAGCCTTGTCTTGTTCCAGAATTTAATGGTATTGCTTTGAATTTCTCTCCGTTTAATTTGATGTTTGCTGTTGGCTTGCTATAAATTGCTTTTATTATGTTTAGAAATGTTCCTTGTATTCCTGATCTTTCTAAGACCTTTATCATGAAGGGGTGTTGGATTTTGTCAAAGGCTTTTTCAGCATCTAATGAGATGATCATGTGGTTTTTTTTTCTTTCAGTTTGTTTATATGGTGTATTACATTGACTGATTTTTGTATGTTGAACCATCCTTGCATCCCTTGGATGAATCCTACTTGGTCATGATGAATAATTGTTTTGATGTATTCTTGGATTCGATTTGCCAATATTTTGTTGAGTATTTTTGCATCAATGTTCATGAGGGAGATTGGTCTGAAGTTCTCTTTCTTTGTTGCATCTTTGTGTGGTTTGGGTATCAGGGTAATTGTAGCCTCATAAAAAGAGTTTGGTAGTGTTCCTTCTGTTTCTATTGTGTGGAACACATTGAAGAGTATTGGTATTAGTTCTTCTTTGAAAGTCTGGTAGAATTCTGCACTGAAACCATCTGGTCCTGGGCTTTTTTTGCTTGGGAGACTTTTGATGACTGTTTTATCTGGTCTTGATTTAATTTTGGTATGTGGTATTTATCCAGAAAATTGTCCACTTCTTCCCGGTTTTCCATTTTTGTAGAGTACAGGTTTTTGAAGTATGATGTGATGATTCTATGGATTTCCTTGTTGTCTGTTGTTATGTCTCCCTTTTCATTTCTGATTTTGTTAATTTGGGTGCTCTCTCTTTGCCTTTTGGTTAATTTGGCTAGAGGTTTGTCTATCTTGTTGATTTTTTCAAAGAACAAACTCTTTGTTTCATTGATTTTTTTGTATTGTTCTCTTGTTTTCTATTTCGTTGATTTCAGCCCTCAATTTGATTATTTTCTGGCATCTATTTCTCCTGGGTGAGTTTGTTTCTTTTTGTTCTAGAGCTTTCAGTTGTGCTGTTAATTCATTGGTATGGGATTGCTCCATCTTCTTTATGTGTGCATTTAGAGCTATGAATTTTCCTCTTAGCACTGCTTTCATAGTGTCCCATAAGTTTGGGTATATTGTACTTTCATTTTCTTTGAATTCTAGTAAATCTTTAATTTCTTTCTTTATTTCTTCCTTGACCCATTGATGTTTCAGTTGGGCATTATTCAGTTTCCATGAGTTTGTGGGTTTTCTATAATTTTTGTTGTTGTTGAGGTCTAACTTTAAGGCATGGTGGTCTGATAAGATACAGGAGGTTATTCCAATTTTTTGTATCTGTTGAGATTTGTTTTGTGTCCAAGCATGTGGTCAATTTTTTAGAAAGTTCCATGGGGTGCTGAGAAGAAGGTATATTCTTTTCTGTTAGGATGGAATGTTCTGTAGATATCTATTAAGTCCATTTGAGTCATAACATCTGTTAGGTCCTTTATTTCTTTGTTAAGTTTCAGTCTGGTAGATCTGTCTTTTGGTGAGAGTGGTGTGTTAAAATCTCCCACTACTAATGTGTGGGGTTTGATGTGCGTTTTAAACTTTAGTAGTGTTTCTTTTATGACTGTGGGTGCTTTTGTATTTGGAGCATAAATGTTTAGAATCAAGACTTCATCTTGGTGGATTTTTCCTGTGATAAATATGCACTGTCCATTCTGATCTCTTTTGATTGATTTTAGTTTGAAGTCTATTTTATTAGCTATTAGGATAGCTACACCAGCTTGTTTCTTAGGTCCATTTGCTTGGAAAGCCTTTTCCCAGCCCTTTACTCAGAGGTAGTGACTGTCTTTGAAGTTAAGGTGTGTTTCTTCCTCCCGTCATCGTTTATAGACCGGAAGCCGGGACCTTAGTTCTCTTTCCCATCTTGCAAGATGGCGGGTGAAAAGGGCAAAAAGCCTGACACAAAAGAGAAAAAACCTGCTGCGGCCAAGAAGGCTGGCGGTGATGCCCCTGCCGCTGGTGCCGGTGCCGCCGCCGCCGCCGCCAAAAAGGGTGACCCCAAGGTTAAAAAGACCAAGAAGGGGAAGCCCCACTGCAGCCGGAACCCTGTCCTGGTTCGAGGGATCGGCAGGTACTCCCGGTCTGCTATGTATTCCAGAAAGGCCTTGTACAAAAGAAAGTACTCAGCGGCCAAAACCAAGGTTGAAAAGAAGAAGAAAAAGGAGAAGGTCCTTGCTACTGTCACAAAACCGGTTGGTGGTGACAAGAACGGCAGGACCCGGGTGGTGAAGCTTCGAAAAATGCCCAGGTATTATCCTACCGAAGATGTGCCTCGGAAGCTGCTGAGCCATGGCAAAAAGCCCTTCAGTCAGCATGTGAGAAAGCTTCGGGCCAGCATCACTCCTGGGACCGTCCTGATCATCCTCACAGGGCGCCACAGGGGCAAGAGAGTGGTTTTCCTGAAGCAGCTGGCCAGCGGCTTGCTACTTGTGACTGGACCTCTTGCCCTCAACAGAAATTCCTCTGCAAAGAACACACCAGAAATTTGTCATCGCCACCTCTACAAAAGTTGACATCAGCAAGGTTAAAATCCCCAAACACCTGACTGACGCTTACTTCAAGAAGAAGCAGCTGCGCAAGCCCAGGCACCAGGAGGGTGAGATCTTCGACACCGAGAAGGAGAAATACGAGATTACAGAGCAGCGAAAGACTGATCAGAAAGCTGTGGACTTGCAGATTTTGCCAAAGATCAAAGCTGTTCCTCAGCTCCAGGGCTACCTGCGATCTCAGTTCTCTCTGACGAACGGGTTATATCCTCACAAACTGGTTTTCTAAATTGCTAACAACCTAATTAAACAACGTCCTGTGTTTAAAAAAATAAATAAATAAAATAAAATAAAATAAAAGGTGTGTTTCTTGTATGCAGCAGATGGATGGGTCCTGTTTTCTTATCCGTTCTGTTAGCCTGTGTCTTTTTATAGGTGAGTTAGGTGAGTTGAGACCATTGATATTGATGGATATTAATGACAAGTGATTGTTAATTCCTGTTATTTTTTGTGGTTGTGTTGTGTTGTCCTTCTTTGTTGTATGTTGGTATGGGATTATCTATTGCTTGATTTTTCATGGATGTGTTTAGCTTCTTTGGGTTGGATTTTCCCTTCTAGTGCTTTCTGTAGGGCTGGGTTTGTGGACAGGTATTGATTAAATCTGGTTTTATCCTGAAATATTTTGTTTACTCTGCCTATGGTGATTGAGAGTTTTGCTGGGTATAATAGTCTGGGTTGGCATCCGTGGTCTCTTAGTGTCTGCATAAAATTTGTCCATGATCTTCTAGCTTTCATAGTCTCTATTGAGTAGTCTGGTGTTATTCTGATGGGTTTGCCTTTATATGTTACTTGGTCTTTTTCCTTTGTGGCTCTTAATATTTTTTCTTTGTTCTGTGTGTTTAGTGTTTTGATTATTATGTGGCAAGGGGACTTTTTTTTTTTTTATCCAGCCTATTCGGTGTTCTGTAAGCTTCTTGTATCTTCATAGGTATTTCTTTCTTTAGGTTAGGAAAGTTTTCTTCTATGATTTTGTTGAGTATATTTTCTGTGCCTTTGAGTTGGTATTCTTCTCCTTCTTCTATCCCTATTATTCTTAGGTTTGGTCTTTTCATGGTGTCCCAAATTTCTTGGACGTTTTGTGTTATGACTTTTTTGTCTTTAGTGTTTTCTTTGACGAATTTATTTTCTCTATTGTGTCTTCAGTGTCAGAGATTCTCTGTTCCATCTCTTGCAATCAGTTGGTTATGCTTGTTTCTGTAGTTCCTGTTCATTTAGTCAGGATTTCTATTTCCAGCATTCCCTCAGCATGTGTTTTCTTTATTGTCTCAAGTTCATTTTTCAGATCTTGGAATGTTTCTTTCATCTGTTTAATTGCTTTTTCTTGGCTTTCTTTGATTTCTTCCCATTTTTTGTTCGTTTTTTCTTCCATTTCTTTAAGGGAAGTTTTTATTTCCTCTTTAATGGAGTTTTTCATTTCCTCTTTAAGGGGAGTTTTTATTTCCTCTATAATGGAGTTTTTCATTTCCTCTTTAAGGGAAGTTTTTATTTCCTCTTTAAGGGAATGTTTTATTTCTTCTTTAAGGGCCTCTATCATCTTCTTAAAGTCATTTTTAGGGTTGATTTCTTCTGTTTCTTCTGTCTTGGTATGTTCAGGTCTTGCAGGTGTAGAATCACTACGTTCTGATGTTGCCATATAGGTCTTTATGTTGTTGCCTGAATTTTTGCACTGGCGTCTACTCTTCTCTTTCTCTGCTCCGTGCAGGTGGTGTCTGTGTCTGAGAGTGCCTCTCTTGTTCTAATTTTTAGTCTTGGTTCAGTAGGAGTTCTTGGTTAAATTGGTGCTACTGGGCTGTTTCTTCAGGAGCAGCTGATCTCAGTCGGTGAAATATATACTTATGATTCTGGTGATCTGGTTTGGTGGCTGGGCGGCACCTTCTTCTGTATTCCTAGGTCACGTTTTGTTCATTCGTCAACTGCTCAGCTGATCTTGTTTCTTCAGACTTCAAACTGTAGGGATCTGAATCCTCTCCTGGATGGATTTCAGCTGAGTGGGGTAGTCTCACCAACACCTCCAAGTTGTTGGGTTTCGCAGGATCAGCAGCTGGGCCCTGGGTTGGCCTCAGATGGAGTGTTCAGATTCGTTCTGGTTCCGTCCCACAGAGATAGCTTCTTCCCCGGGTGTTGGGGTTAGAGGCGTCCCTGTTTCAAGCTTTTGATTAAGAGTTTGTTTTCACTAGCTCTTCAGTGGGTAATAGCTCTGTTTCTGGTCTTTATTGTGACTATGTTTTGGCCGCCGCCTGCTGTGCCTGCCTGGCTCCACTTCGGGCCTGCCTGCCTCTGCCGGGCCAGTCTACCTCTGCCGGCCTACCTGCGTCTGCTTGTTCGGGCCTGTATATCTCTGCCGGCTGCTGCTGGGCCTGTATGTCCCTGCCGGCCGCTGCCACCGCCGGGCTTACCTGCCTCTGCCTGTTGCCGAGGCCGGGCCTGTCTGTGTCTGTGGGCCGGCGCCAGGCTTGTATGTCTCTGCCAGCCACTGCCATGGGCCTACCTGCCTCTGCTTGTCGCCGCTGCCATGCCTGTCTACTTCTGCGGGCCGCCGCCAGGCCTGTATCAAGAAACTGAAATTTTTATGTGTTTGAATTTGTAAAGACCATGGGACTTTTAAAGTTATTTATGTCTTTAATTTGAGATCTTGGGGATGAATAAGAAGTGAAAGGTGTGATTAATAGTAACAGGTGTGAGTCAAGTTGACAAAGGGTCAATTGTGCTCACTAGTCTTATGTCAACTTGACATACAAACTAGCATTATCTGAAAGGAGGGAACCTCAATGGAGAAGATGCCTCCATAAGAACCAGCTGTAAGGCATTTTCTCAATTAATGATTGATGGGGGAGGGTCCAGCCCATTGTGGGTGGTTCTATCCCTGGGCTGGTGATCCTGAGTTCTATAAGAAAGCAGGCTAAGTCATGGGGAGCAAGTCAGTAAGCAGCACCCCTCCATGGCCTCTGCACCAGCTCCTACCTCCAGGTTCCAGCCCTGTTTGAGTTCCTGTCCTAACTTCCTTTGGTGTAGTTAGTGGTTTTTGTTGTTGTTGTTTGTTTGTTTGTTTGTTTGTTTGTTTTTTACTCTTTGGGGGCCCACCACCCAGCTCCCAAATAAATACATGGAGACTTATTCCTACTCATGAATACCTGGCCTTAGCTTGGTTTGTTTCTAGCCAGATTTTCTAACTTAAATTATCCCGTTTATCTTTAACTACGTTTTGCCTCTGGGCTTTTTTCCTTTCTTTATTCTATATATCTTTCTTTCCTTCTTACTCCGTGGCTGGCTGTGGCTGGCCCCTGGTGTCCCCTTCTCCTTCTCCTTTTCTCTCTCCTCACTCCCCTTCCCTAGATTTCTCCTCCTATTTATTCTCTCTGCAAGCCAGTCCTGCTTTTCCTTTCTCCTGTCTAGCTATTGGCTGTTGAACTCTTTATTAGACCAATCAGGTGTTTTAGGCAGGCAAAGTAACACAGTTTTACAGAGTTAAACAAATGAAACATAAAAGAATACAACGCATCTTTGCATCATTAAACAAATATTCCACAGCATAAATGAACATAACATATCTTTAACTAATATTCCACAACACTTTGGTGATGAGTAACAATATGGAAGTGTAAGCCAAATAAACCCTTTCCTCCCCCAGCTTGCTTTTTGGTCATGGTATTTTGTTGCAGCAATAGAAACACTGATTAAGACAAAAATCTTCCCCTGTGGCTAAGGAGAGATGCTGAGGTCAGGTATGTGACAAGGGAGTCCCTGCACCGAGGCCCTGAGAGGCCATTTCATGAAGCTGTGACAGTAAAACATGGATTGTGTTGGAGATCCCAAGATGCTAGAGGTTCCAATTCCAAATCCATGGGCTATCTGTCAAATAGAGCTACACACAGGTGGTGGAACAAGCCTGAGAGGGAGATGTATCTTGTGGGGAGCAAAGCTGGAAGGATGGACCCATCTAAGCTTTTTAACATCTGACAAGGAGCTGCAGGACTTGGAGTTTGTCCTGCTGAGCCTTGATCCTGCTGTGGTCCAGTATTTCCTAACTGTACCTCAGATTTCTCCCTTTGGGGATGACAAAGCATTTTCTGTGCCACAGTATGTTGAAAGTATGTAATTTACTTTTTGATTTTACAGGGAGTTATAATTAGGAGAATTTCCTTGAACCCCAGAAGATATTTTGAACTCCGGACTTTTAAACAGTGTTGACACTGTGGGGGCATTTGAGGTTGGACTGCATGTGTTTTGTGGTAGGATGTGGCCATGAGGCAATGGGGATGTAATGTGGTGGTTCAAGTGAGAATGGCGCCCCCAGGCTCGAGTATCTGAATGCTGAGTTTCCACTTGGTGGAACTGTTTAGGAAGGATCAGGAAGTGTGGTCTTGTTGGAGGTGGTGTGTCACCAGAGCCGGGCTTTAGGGTTTCAAAAGACGTGTGCCGTTCCTGGTGCTCTCTCTGCCTCCTACTTGTGGATCAAGAGGTGAGCTCTCAGCTGCTTCTACCTCCATGGCTTCGCTCCACCATCATGGACTCCAGCTCTCTGAAACCATAAACCCAGTCAAACTCTTTATAAGTCACCTTGGTCATGTACTTGTCACAGCAATAGAGAACCGAGACAAGAACTCTAGGCTAGGGCCACCAGGAGCAACCCTTTAAGACATAACTGCATTGTTTCCAGTCTTTGCTGCTGCCACTTGCATCTGAACCCCCTTCTGTGTGGAAAACCTCGAGTTGGGTTGGAAACCTTTCATGGAGTTTCTTTATCTTGATGTAATGAGCTTTAACACAATGTACCCAGGCTTATTTTTTTTTTGTCTTATGGAGATTTTCTCTTTGATATGCTCCACATATTTACTTAATTTGAAAACTGTTTCATGCATTCTAGAGTCCCAGTCTTATTATAGAACAATATGGCAGACACAGGCTCTGGATCTAGTCTGTCCTTTATCATTTCTGGAACCCTGTGAGTAGAAAGCTCAGTGTCTCTTCTGTTTTTCCTCACTTTCCAAAATTGGATTATTTTATGCTACATGGTTCTGCAATGTGCCAAGCTAGTAATCTGTTACATGGGACATCATGTACTCCATCCCATAAACCCCTTTTGGTTCTTTCTCATACCCTCTATGTTTGCTATGGATGGAGTTTCTTGTCTTTATATCTTCAAGCATATTAGAGACACACAGAGACACATGTGTGTGGAGGTTAATGATAGAGACTCTAGAAGATTCCCAAGTTTTCTTTCTCAGGCAGGGGGATGGCTTTAGCATCTCTACACACTTGCTGATCCTAGGTGTGCTTGCAGACACCCCACCAATCTGGCCAGAGATTTTCTCTGCCGTGCGATCCAATATATTGTGTGCACATGGTCGTGGGTCCATGCAGCAATCCCTTATTCAGGTGAGACTTTTATGTCTGTCAAATTGTTGAATATTTACATTATTTATACATATTTAGCCCAGGAAGGGGCAGGCTGAGGCTTAGAATTCAGCACAGAAAGGGAGTTTTAGCATAGTTTCTCCAAAGAAACATAATCAGTAGGAGAGAGATACAGAGAAATAGTTAACTAGACAGGTAGATAGATAATAGGTAACTAGGTGGACGGATGATTAACTGATAGATGATAGATAAATAGGTAACTAGACAGATGGGTGATAGACAGACAGCTATTTTTCTAATTGCTATAATCAGCAAGTATTTGGCAAAAGCAACTTGAGGAAGGAAGTTCACAGTTTCCCAGTTCCGGTGCAGTCTATCATGGCAGGGAAGTCATGGCAAGAAAAGGAGGTTGAGGCGGCTGGTCACAGTGCAACCACAGTCAGGAAGCAGAGAGAGATGGATGCTGGTGCTCAACTCACGTTCTCCTTTTTATTCAGGCCAGGATGGGTCTTCCTACCTCAACCTAATCTAGAAAATCCCTCAAGACTTTCCCAGAGGCTCATTTCCATGGTGATTGTAGATCACAACAACATTACAAACAATATTAACTGTACAGATGGATAACTAGGTAGTCCAGTAGCTAGATAGAGGATGTTTATTCTAGGAACTGAGGGATCAGTCTCTGTGCAGATGATGTCACTAAAAGACAGGGAACGTGAGAAGCGCCAACACCTCCTGTGGCTATTTGAGCAGATCTGAGTCTCTGGAACACCAGCTGACTCATAATGGAGTCCCAGCTAACTGGAGACCCTCTAGTTTGGCACCAAGGCATTGCCTGCTTCCTGCCCTTTGTCTGCAGACACAATGCCTGGACATACTGTCCCCCTCCCACACCCTCACATAACATAATTCAGACTCACTGGACAGTAACTCGATATGACCTTAGCTGACTGGGTAATGTATACGTATGTGCCAATGAACATACACATCAAACCACATTTGCACCTTGATGCTGGTCTCTGGAGTCTGCTTCCCAGGAACCTTGTCTCCCTCTCTCCTCCCCAACTGAGCTACCTGTGAGAGGGAACAAAAACCCCACAGGGATCGATTCACATAACGGCACAGAAACCCCACCCTCAACCATGTACAAGCTGGGAAACAAGGATGTCTGTTTGAAATTCACCATGAGACCCTGAAGAGTTGACATCTAAGGGCAGAAGATAGGGATCCCAGCTTCACTAGGAGGGTGAATCTTACTCAGCCATTGATACAATGCCAATGTCTTCCAGAAATTTCTCTCAGACACATCAGACACAATGCCTTCCCAGATACTTGGACATCTCTTACCCCAGCCTAGTTACCATTGCCATCTAATCTCAAGCATTGCAAGTCTTGAGCTGAGACTCTCCTCTGTTTTAAGTTTTGATTTAAAGTCATTTAAATTTTTAGTTTTAGTTTTATTTAATTTCATGTATATGGATGTTTTGCCTGCATGTGTGTCTGTGCCTCATGCACATGCCTAGTGTACATGGAGGCCAGAAGAGGGTGTCAGATCCCCTGGAACTGGAGCTACAGACAGTTGTGAGCTGCCATGTGGGCCTTGGGGAATGAACCCAAGTCCCCTGGAAGAGCAGCCAGTGCTCTTAATTGCTGATCCATCTCTCTGTCCATCATTTACGGTTTTGTCCTTATCCAGTTGGTGTAGCACTATGGAAACAGTGTGCCTTGTCGGGGGTCCATCCCAAGAAAGCTGTCGTCCACAGTGTGTGTATCTGCTGGCCGCATCCTGAAGGGAGACAAGTTCCTCTAACGGGGTGATAGGCAGCCCGTCTCTGTGCTGCTCATATTTTAAAGAAAGCGATTTGCTTGCATATATTTATCTTCCATTTAAGCACCTACAGAAGCCTCTTGACTGTAATTAATTTTCTATCTATTGAGGGGGATGTAAGCATGCCCAAATTAATTCATGATAAATGTATCTGTTTACCAACCACAGTGGTCCCTCCCATTTCAGCTTCTCATGTTAGCCAAAATTGACTCACAAAAGAAAAGTTGGTGAAAGCAGCCATCACTGAGAGCTCCTGTGGCTCTTGATGTCCCAGGAGACTCCTGGAGGAAAGCCGCCATTGTCAATGCTCTCTCCCCTTCTTCTTAAAGGGAACGCAAGCCACGCCAAAACCCAGCAAACAGAGTCCAAATCAAGAGGAGCACATGCCCAGTAAGCCCCAGGTCTCAGCTCCCAGCATCTGTGTGATTGCCATATATTGGTGATAAGCCATCGAAATGATCTTGGTGAGTCCCACCCCACCCCTATCCTGATAACTCCTGGTACCTACCGCTCTTCAGACCTCATGCTGTACATTCTGCACTCCAGAATGTTTTCCAGGTGATCTCTTCACAAATATGACTCTCCAGCTTTTACAGTCCAGCATCCTAGGCCTGGAAGAAGTGGGAAAGGTTAGAAAATTCACTGGTGCTGGGGACAGAGGTCTTCAAGTGTGCCAAGGTCTGGGGGCAGGCTGGTTCTGCTTTCCATGACCCTCTGAGTGCCACCCCTTCCCATCTGGGGGTAGTGCCTACCGAGTGACAAGAGTCTAAGTAAGAGGGGACTTTCGAAGCTGCACCTGCCCCTGGTCAGTCAGAGGGGGATGGATGCTCGGAGCCTGTCCCTTCACTCTTGTCCCTCTTGGAAGGACCTGGGGTCTTCACGTGTCCTCCGTGGATCAAGCTGTGTCTCCTGCCCTCCCAGGCCACACCTGCTGGCCATGTTTTCCTCTTGCCCATCTTACCTTCAGAGCTCCACTGAGGACCCTGCTTGAATCCAGCAAGAACCTGGGCCTCCTACAAATCACATCACTTGTGCTGGAAAGGCCCCAGGTGCTCCTGGCCTGTCTGCAAAGCCTCCAGCACCTGCTAATCTTCTAAAACAAGGAGACAGGATCAGCACAAAAACCTTGGCCTCAGAGTAGAGGCTGGCCCGGGACTATTCCAGCATTCACTGTGTTTCAGTCACAGCTGCCTTTTCCTTAGGGCCGATGGTTCTGGCGCTCCTGTTCGGGGGGAACCAGGAGATGCTTCAACTCAACAGATATTTTTGTTTCTGGTTTCAAAGAGAGAACTGAATTAAGAGAATATCTGAGATAAATAATAGTCCAGGGGGCACAAGCCACTGAGAGACAGAGAAGAAGCATTCGAGGACATTGCTTCACAGAAGCTGGATAGCTCTAATGTCCAGGCTACTTCCACCCTGCCTGTATTGATGCCACATGCCAAGGTCTCTTTGTGGCCCCCCTTCCTAGTCTACAACCCTCCACACTCCCATGCTTCTCCACACTCTCTCCCTGCCCCCTCCACATCCTCTCCACACACCCTCCATGCCCCTGCCTGTCTCTTCCATCCCACTTCAACCTGAATGCAGATACTTCCCCATCCTTCCCAGTGCGCTTGGAGAGACTGAGGCATAGGGAGGTGAAGAACTGGGCCGAGGCGACACAGTTGAGTAGCTTGAGGCTGGGTGGTCTCCCAGAGCAAGGCCTTAGCCACTCTACCCTCCTGCTTGGCCTCTTTGGGCCCCAGAGCAATGGAGGCCGTGTATTAACGGCTCCCAGGCCTCCACCAGGGACACTGAGTCCCAGGCAGACAGCAGAGAGTGTGGCCCCTCCGTGTCCTCCCAGACCATGGATGTATGACGCTGGCAGCAGAGGTCAGCTGCACTGATGCTGCAGCCCCGGTGTCCGGCCCCTTTCCAGACACGGGTGTGTTTTATGACTTAATTAAACTGAGAGGAGCGTAATTGACGTGCAGCCCGCTGGGCGCTGCAGCTTCCTGGCTCTTCCCCCGTGACTCAGATGCCGAGTGTGGGCTAATAGATTCGCAACGCTGATCGCTGCTCCAGACCCACTTAGCGAGGCTCTGGGAAGCTCTCACCGCCCTGGGATTGAATTGAATTGCTTTTCATTTCGAACCGCGACCCATAAATCCCTCACACATCAGCCCCCGCAGAGAAGCCTCCAGGCTCTGGTCTCTGCCCGCCCCAGCAGTTAGCGGGCGGCTGCCTCATAGAAGAGCCACTCTGGCACAGGGCCAGCTTGCATGTTCCTGGCCGGGACAAGCATCGGCATAAAGCCAGTCAGACCGGAAGCTGAGGAACCGGCCCGGGGTCCTCGTGGCAGCCACGGCCTTTGCTTCCCCGGGTCACTTCGAACTGAGGTCTCTTTCTCACTGGAAAAGAACTGAGGCAATACCCACTCCACATCAGGGGCAGAGAGGAACTGGGACTAAAGGCCTCATGGATTCTGGCAACCACTGGTGAAGTACCTCCAGCATGGCAGATGTGCTTTAGGCACCAGGACCTTGGTTGTTAGACTGTACTAGGTTCCTGCCCACTGGGAGCAGACAAAGCAGACAGGCGGGGATAGCAAGACAAAGAAAAGCTAGCTGGGCTAGCGCAGGCTGTTTGATAAGGGGGCGGGGGGCGGGGGGGGGCGGCGGGAGGCTGAAGCCTGAAGGGCCAGGCAGAGCCAAAAGGCCAGAGACAAGACTCGCAGGGTCAGAGCTCAGATCGGTGCAGCTGGAAAGAGACCCCAGGGGCCAGCCGAGATCAGAAGCAGATGGAGATGGGTTATTTGAGGAAGGAACGGGTTTCTTTGTCACCCCCAAATGCTAACACGGAGCACACTGGGTATGCCTTTTTACAGAACCATCCTGACCAGACTTCATGCCTCACCCCAGAGCAGCCTTTCTCTCTTTCCCACACCACTCACCACCCACCACTCACCGTCAACCTCACCCTCCTTTGTCCGTCCTTATCCAAGGCTACGCTCCTCTGGAAATCCGTATTACCCACCTCCCGGCTCTAAACTAGGACTCAGGAGAGGCCCTTCCTCGTCCCTTCCTTCAAACATCTCAGCAAGTAGGCAACAGGCTTCGGCTCCCTGTCATCTCCTGCAAGAGAACCAAGAGCACAGACTTCCCTCTTGGACTCTCATTCCCCTGCTGCCCTGCTTGGTGCAGCACCAGAACCCTCCATCCATGCATCATCCTGGGGTGACATCAGTGTGGCCAGCAGGGTCCCACTCTAACAGGATCCAGGATGCTTTGGCATCTAGAGGCCAGGGCTCCAGGAGAGGTTTGGGTCCTCTCTGAGCCACGGCTGCCACTCCCTGGCTTGCGCGGCTGACTCTGAGACCCAGCCCCTGGTCAGCTGGGACTCCAAAGGACTTTGAGATGAGGGAAACTTAGCTCCAAAGTGAGGACCCAACATGGGCAGCGCCGGGTGTGGTCATTCCTGACTAGCTGGCGCTCCTCCCCAGAGCCTGCTTTGTCAGGAGCCAGCACTGACATGTCACATGGTCCTGGCTGGACCAGCAGCCCTGGCTTCATGCTTCTCTGGCTCAGCTCTGTGATGGCCACCTCTGTCCTGTGGTCCCACCTTTGCTGTCCAAGGCGGGTGGGTATCAACAGGCTTCACCCTGCCCTGAGGCCACCATGCTGGCCACACACTAGCGAATCTCCTTGGCAGAGTGCCTGCCTGGTGCTCCTGCCTGTGTGGAAGGTGATCTCATCCCTAGGTAGTAACCATGGAAACAGGGCTATGAGCAGCTAAGGCTTGCGTAAAGATGAGGTGCCTCCTCCATGCCCTTCACCTGAGCTGCTACTGACCTCCAGCCCTGCAAGTTACCCTTTGTAAGGTCCTTGAAAGAGGGGTGACATCCACTCCCTCTTGGGGAGGTGTCTTGACCCATCCCCCATTCCTACCTATTTGCAGCCTCTGTTACCCCCAAGGGTTATTTTTAAATTCTAAGTTTAAACACAGTGTGTTTGTACATATTAGCCCACTGACAAGTCACACCTTGTCTGCTCCTAAGAGAGGGCCAGGGATTTCTCCAAACACACAGTTCATGGCAAAATTTGAATTCAAACCCTGTCTCCCCTCCCTGTCTCTCGAGGTCCAGGGCATTGTGAGGAAGATGGGGAGAGAGACCTCGTTGGCCTGAAAGGTGATAAGAGGGGTGACATCTGGAGCCAGAATGGTCAGATATGGGGGGGGGGGGGCCACAGGCTGCTGTGGCTGTGACTGAGCTGTATGTGTTCATACCAGGCTGAAGGGAAGGACTCAGTCTGCTGGATGTGAGGAATTAATCACTCACAATCAAGAGTGAAAAACAGGAAAGACAGCAAGGTGATGCTGAGGCCACTAGAGATCAGCTGGGGGGCACACGAGGAATCAGTACCTTGCAATACAGACTCGATTACCCAAGATACAGTCAGTGTCGTTGTACATATTTGGAAGTACGAATGCCCATCTCAAAACAGAGAAGACAGAGATGATGTAGAGCTTAGGGTATAAAAATAGAGCTTCCTGCCTGCATGCTATTTTTTAAGTATATGTGTGTGTGTACCAGAATTTGGTGTAGGGTGTTTGCCTCTGCCCCTCTCCACTTTATTTACTGAGGCAGAGTCTCTCGCTGGACCCAGAGCTTGCTGACTCAGCTAGTCTAGCTGGCCAGCTTGCCCAGGGGATCACCTGTCTCTGCCTTTGGAGCCTAGGGTTATGGCCGCTGCCATGACCACTCAGCATAGGTGTGGGTTCTGGGGACTCAGATTCCAGTCCTCGTATATCCATTACAGCACTGTACCCTCTGATCCAGCTTCCCAGCCCCTACATACCATTTTTAAAAGAATGCAAAAACTGAAAACTAGTGGGACAGCACACAGATTTGCATCAGAAGAGACAAGGGCCACCAGTGAGTCACAAGCATTCTCCAAACAAAAGATCCCGCAGGTTCTTAGGGTCCAGAGGAAGCACAGGCAGCCACCCAGGGAATGTGCCCTGCCTCACCCTTCATTCAGGAGCTGAGGGTCAAGTGCTGACTACCACGGCAGTTTTCTATCGACTGACCTACTGAGAGGTGGGGAACTGAGTGAATGTCAGCTCCGCTGCCCGGGTGCCCCGTGCTCACCACAGTGAGTCCTCATCGTCCGTGGACTCTCAACAGCACACATCCAGGAAAAAAAAAAAATCACCAAGTTCCCAGATCCAGTAATCCCACCCCTGGGAATTCTCCCTGAGCAAGCAGGCAAAAAGGACTGGGAAGAAAAGCCTCCGGCAAGAATATACGGGTGGAAGCACTTTTTAGCATTGATTACAGAAAATGTCAACTCCACACAAAAGTAGAGAGACAAGAATAGCGTGTGTGCCAGCCCCAGCTTCAAGGCAGCCTCCACGGTCGGCGCGCGCTTCCACCCCCAACCCTCTCATACACATGATCTGTGTGGCAAGTGAGCCTCATACGTCATCGTACCATTTTATCATAAATATTTCAATTTGTGTCTCTGGCAGATAAGGAGTTTAAGACATCTAATCGCAGTATCATCACACTCAACAAAATTAATAATTCTTTAATATCGTTTAATTCTCAGCCTGTGTGCGAATTCCCAGATGTCTCCAGTGATCTCTTTGGAGTTGGTTCATCATCGGAATGCAAACAAGGATTTTCAGTTGTTGTTGCTGCATTTCTTCCGGGCCTCGCCTTCCAGATCAGCTTTCCCTTCCTCTCTTTTCCCTCATGGAAACATTTTAAAATAATGTCCTCAAAATGGAAAACAATCTCACATGTCCAGTGCCAGGGACCACTTAGGCAGCGTATGGTCCCTTGGCCTGGGGAGCCCCAGCGTCCTGCTGTCCCTGGCAGTGAGGGCTAAATATAACCACGAGCAGCTGGCCGTGGGCTGCCTGGAACAGCTCTGGCCTGGCCTGGCTGCCCGCCACCCATGGTGCCTGGCCCACTGGCTTGGCTGTGCCCTCAGCTGCCCTCCCTGGGAGCTGGCAAGTCACTCATGGCATGTCAGACCTGGCATGAATCTTCAGCCAGGCAGCTGTGCACAGCAGCTGGAGCAGAGCCCACCAAGCAACCCTGGCGACAGCTTTCAAGTGTCCGATCACCGGCCAGGAGACTGCTGAGCCAGCCACCCAGCACACAGCTCAATGTGGGGGCAGAGAAAGATCACCTGGACTGCCCACACTGGCACCCGAGAGCAGGTGTGTGGGAGTATCATAGGAGAAACAGGAATGTCCATCAAGCACACGACAAGAAAAGTCCTAGAGAAAGCCAGCAGTCACTGTGAGAGCTAGGAGAAAGTGCAGGATCTGTGATTTTTTTTTTCCTGGATTGCTTTCAAATGTAGCTATGGTTGTAGCAAACCCATTCATCCCGTCTCTCTCCATCCATTCTAGCTGGATACACCTGTTGGAGAAAGGGATTGGCTACTGTTACTCACTAGGTTGCTATAGGAACACTGTCCTGCCAGGAAAAAAAAATGGAAAGGTACTAGAGGGGAGGGGAGGTGTGGACCCCTCCCCCAACTCCAGCATGGACTTCCTCTGCCTTTCTTCTAGCTACAGGAGGTGCCTGGGTGGCAAGGAAGGAGGCTAACACACACCCTGACGTGTCTATCACTGTGAGCATTTGAAAATATGCTGTCATTATTGTTCAGGTGTGGAGAGTCCCACAGGTCAGAAGACTACCACTGAAGGAAAGACAGATTTCCCTCACAGCATCAGGACCACATGAGAACAGGGCTGCACCAGGTAGGTCAGAGGGCAGGCTGTGGACAAGAGCATCACTGCGGCTTCTGTGGAAAGGATGGGGAGGGGATAAGCAGGAGGTGGGTGAAGGGCTAGCGGGGCAGGCACTATCTCTGCTTGATGATGTCTGGCACTGGGTTCTTCAGGTGGTTGGATCCAGGACCCAGTGGAGGAGGAGTTGGGGTGAGGGTGTAGATGAGGTGGTCTACATAGGAAAGCTGTGGCCCTGCACACTATTTCTAAAACTTGGCTACACTGAGGGGGACATCTTTCTCTCTAAGACTAGCAAGACCCCTGACATCAAAGAATAAGACTATAGAAGAACACTTTTCCTCATCCCAGGTCATCAGTCTAATCACCAATTCCCTCAGCATAGCCTCCACATGGAGACCTACTCCTCCTTCCTACTGCCCCGAGCCTTCACCCAGCACTTCAACCCCTCCTGAATGCACTGCTCCGTGTCTTCACATACTACCATTCACCTACCCCATCTGACCCCTGCCCAGAGAAGACCTCTTTTCCAAAAATAGCTGACACACTGACACATGCGTTCTCTGCAGGGTGGCTGACCCATTCTGGACAGGGCCCTAAAAGTACTTTGATTGCTTCCTCTGCCTGGTTAGAGCTCACCAAGCAAGAAATGATGGTAAAGAGCCCTTAGGGATGGGAGAGAACCAAGAGAGGAGGGAACAGAGTGGTCTGCCTTCCAAGGGGGACAAGGGTTGTGTGAGAACAAGAGAGAGCAGAACCCACTGGCATCAGGTCAACTAGCTTGGGTTATTCCACAGCAGCAAGAATTAAGGCACTCCTGTGAGAAACAGGAAAAGTGGGCCAGAATGGTGGGCAAGGGCTCACAAGTCCTCCAGTGATAAGAAAGTTAGCAGTTTTATGTGGACACAGTATAGACTATTTTTTTAAGTTTTAGCGAATCATATGATAAGACACTACAACTAAGGCAACTTATAGAACAAAGAGTGTATTAGGGATTTGCTTACAGTTTTGGAGGATTGGGGTTCATGACCATCATGGTGGGGAACACAGGAGCAGGCAGGCAGACATAGCACTGAAGTGGCTGAGAGCTCACATCCTGATCCAAAAGCAGGAGGCAGAGAGAGAACACTGGAGATAGTGTGGGCTTTTGAAACCTCAAAACCTAACCCCAGTGACACACCTCCTCCAATAAGGCCACACCTCCTAATCCTTCCCAAACAGTTCCACCAACTGGGGACCAAGCACTCAAGACTATGAGTCCATTGAAGTCATTCTCATTCCAACCACCACATATGAGCCAGGGTTGGAAAAATGTAAGTTTTGTGTCTATGGAACCTCTGCTCTGAGAAGCCCCAGAGTATAAAGCAAATAGAGAAGCCATTGCTGAGTGCTGAGCCTACAGCCACCGATCTGGGAAGGGACAGGCTGAGGTTTGGACTGAGATCCTGCATGACCCAGAATGTCCAGGCAATAAAGGGATATGTTCACCAACAAATGGGCCAGCAGCCCCCATCCAGGAGCTAGAACTCCTCTGCCTGATCCCTAGTACATTTCAGGCCTTCAGTAGTGTGTGTGTGTGTGTGTGTGTGTGTGTGTGTGTGTGTGTGTAAGAGCAGGTCATCCACCTGACCCTTGCTGTGTGCATGGCCAGCCTGGCCCTAATGACCTGCGTGTTGACCCCGCAAGCCTGCAGCGAGCTTCCTGCCCCCACCTCCTCCCACACCTGCCATCCAGCCTGGAAATTACTGCTGTAATTACAGGCTGTCTTCCCAAGGTCTCATTTGCAGAAGACCACTCTCCCCAGGGAACAGGAAATGGCTGCTGTCCCCTCCCTGCTTCTGCTCCAAGTCCACCAAAAGGGCTTGGGACAGGTTCTCCGGTAATAAAGGGCACTTTGGAAAGTTCGGAGTATGCAGAGGGTCAGAGACTGCAGGGTGAGCTGGTGACTGATGTCCCCGGAGGGTGCAAGATCAGCATTTTCAGCACGGCTAGGTGGACAGCTCCACAGCCCCGCCCCCTCCACCCCACCCCCAAGGCCCCATCCTTCTCCCAGCCTCAGCTGCCACTGGCTGCAGAGAAGGAGCCAGCCACTCTAGCTAGGCCAACCCAAGATGGAGAATACCCCAGCCAGGGCACAATCCTTCCCCCGCTGTCCCCATGGGTCCACCAGTCACAGAGCAGAGAGAGTTTCTCTCATGCCCGAGAGACAGAGAGACCTGCGCCCATACTTTCTCTAGCCAGCTGGTACAGCCTCCCTGCATCCCACCCAGCCCCTCCCCCTCCCCCAGTTCAGTCTTCCCTTTTAAGGCATTAAGTACAGAGATATTAAAAGGGATTGTTCAGGCCGGTTAATTAGCTTGGAAGAGGCCTCTGCAGTGGCCTGGGTCACAGCCATCCACCTCTCTTTATTAGCTGAATTGATGGAGACAGCAGGGCCCAGATGGGAATAAATTGAATCCGATGGAGAAGAGGCTCTCGCATGAGCTATTAACAGGAAAGAGTGGGCCTCACACCTCACTCACGTCTTCCCTCTCCTACCATCATATGCTTCCAGATGTCCATTCAGGGAGGCTCCGAGGAGCCCATGCCACAGGCAGCAGGGAACATCAGCTCAAGGAAGGAGGAGCGCCTCCATCAGCCAGGGCTCTGGGCTCCACTCCAGCTAAGGCACCAAAAGCTCTGAAGTCCAAGGATATAACATCCTTACCCTAAGCACACCATCACCTCCTTTGTCCTCTCAGCATCATGCCCTGGAAGAATCTCTGTCCCCACAATTGGGGCTCCTAGGTGGCAAGAGACTTATCCATGTCACACAGGCAGGAAGGGCCAAGCAAGACACTCACCAGCAGTCACCGGCATGCAGTGGGCTATGTGATGAATTTCTCCTCGTGCAGCAGCAGCCCATTGAGGGGCCACTGATGCCATCCAAGTTGCAGGAAGAAAACTGCTCACAGTGGCTCTGAAGCTTGACCAGGACCCTCAGCAGGTGGGGCAGTGAGTGGGACACAGTATCTGTCCCATCCGTTCAGGTCTGCACAAGGCCCACCCCGGCCTCTGATCACCCTGGCCTGGGCTGGGGAAGCGAGACTTCCAAGTCCAGGACAGAGCTCAGCATAATGAGTCCGAGCCACACAGACAGTGGGTATCTGGCGCCACGGTCACGATAGCACGGACGGCAGGCACCTGTCCCTATCCTTCTGCAGCCACGCCCCCTCCTTCCATGTTTCCACCTCCGTCCTGCTTCCTGGCCACTCAATAGTATGTCACTTCTTCAGAGAGACCCTAGAGGACACATCCTTGCTGACCTAATCCTCAGCTCCCTCTAGGACAGTCTTGTTCACAGAACATTGGCCTCACAGTCCCGCTGTGGGAGACCCTGACTGGCTGTCAACCAGCCTGTGGCAAGCGCTGTCGTCACAACCTAAATATGGAACCCATGGTTAGACCCACGTGCTCCTTTCACAAGGAGGAGAACCCACTTGTCACTCCCCACTGGGTGGGACCCCGAGGAGCAAAGGTGTGCCTAAGGAAGTGGTGTTCCCAAGCCCACGGCTACCAGCTGCCACCTAGAACCTGCCCTCCTCCTCCCCTGCCCTGGGGACAGAAGGCAGGAACCATCAGTTTAGAGAGTGGGCGATAGCCAGCATAACTTCCCACAACCCTGGAAAAGTGCAAAGCATCTTGGAATCTCTGTGACCCACAGCAGAGGACCCAAGAGTGCTGAGGGCCCCAACCTGGCCCTAGCATCCCCTTGTACCTGTACCCTGAGCCTCTGGTCCTGTATTCTCTCACACATTGTCCCCTCAGCCTGCTCTGCCCTCTCCCTGTTTATCCCGGTGAACTTCTGCTCAACTTCCAAGGTCCAGTTCCACCTGCCCACAGATAGTCTACTACTTCCTCCTGAGAGCGGGCTCTGCCTTCCAGGCCTGGGACTTTAAATGCTGGGCTTGCAGCCTCCTGATTCGCCTGGCAGCTGATGGGGTACAGCAGAGCCTAGGGGTGGGAAGGTAGGGGTGGAGCAGAGGTCTCGGTGAGGGGGTCTTCCCCTCACGACCCTCATGAGAGCAAATGGCTCTCCATGATTCTTTGCCAGGCGCAGGCCTGTCTGAATAGTGGGCTCATACTGGCCGTCTCTATGATCCCCAAGTGTGATATGACTTGGATGACTATCACTTGAGTTCCTGCTTTCCTCCACTCCCCACCTCCCTGGAGACCTCAAGGGACAACCTCTTCTGGGTCCCCACCTCCTGAGTCACAGATGTACAAAAAGCCAGGAGATGCTGGGGGAGTCGTGCAGGAATGGGCACCCCCTTGACTGCTGGGATGTTCCAACTCTCACTGACACCCCTGTTGATGAGAGAGAGCGCCAGCATG